>NC_091298.1:49801302-49968802 GCF_038502225.1 Cherax quadricarinatus
ATATTATTTTTATTGTTTTGGTTGCCTAGTGGTTGTTTGGGAGATTTTACCGTGGAATTTAGGACATGTAGAGTCTTCGTGACTTGAAGTAACTCGTGTCTTCTCCGTGTTGCAGGTACGTGATGGATGTGTTGCAGGTACGTGAAGGACGTGTTGCAGGTACGTGATGGATGTGTTGCAGGTACGTGAAGGACGTGTTGAAGGTAAAATGCTGGTGAAGCTTGTTGATCACACCTTCCCTTTGTTACACAGTAAGCGAAGATTTACATAGAACTTAGTACCTCCCTAGTGTACAGGTTCTTCTGTACTAGCTGAGTACTTGATGGACCTAGGATGTTTTATTTGCTTTACATGTACACTTGTGTTTTCCAGGTATACATGTAGACTTTGATAATGCTAACCAAGTGTAGTTTACATTCATAAACAAGTTTCTAACTAATTTTCCCAGAGTTCAAATCTAAAGTTAGTTTTGCTTCACCAGGTTCATTTTCTGTGTTAAGATAGAACCCAAGAGTAGACGATTTCACCAAGACAGCCATCATAGTGAAGGGACTCGAAGTATACCTGGGGATCAGTTTGGTGGCTGACTACTGCTGGACACAGTGAGCCGTACTGATCACAAGAGAAAAAAACTGAAAACCATGATGTAAATGTTTATATTACTGTCAGGCTTATCAAGAATTTGCAATGTTGCAGAAATATATTAGGAAATCCAGGCAGATTCGTTAAGGGAAAAGACTCTCGAGAGCCCAACACCAACCTTGATGTGATGAATGGTTTGAAAAACCGACAAGTTGAAGATTGAGACACTTATGCAGCATATGCTGCATAAGTGTCTCAATCTTCACCAACCTTGATACTGGTGTAGGGTTATTGATCTTAAAGAATTTGAGTTACTCTCTTTCATTCATTGCATCAAATTTGGTTGCCTCTCATTCACCTGGGCTGTATTACCCCACTGATTTAGCGCTCCCATTTGAATGTTATGATAATTGGGGAAGTTTGTGGTCATATAGGTTGTGTAGGTGGCTTGTGAACCCCCAGTTTGCAGGTTTGAGCCCCTCCTCTGTTCTTCTCGGTGTTGGACTGAGGAATCCACTGGCTGGGGAAACATCTCCGTAATAAAGATTACCAGATGTTGAACAGGTGTTCTGTTCTTGAACTCTCCGGTTTTTAAAAGCATATTCATCACATGCTGAGATGAGTGTTAATGGAGAACACATGTGCGACACTTGGGTATATTTATTTGCGAAACGTTTCGCCTCCGCAGCAGACTTCTTCAGTCGAATACAGCAGCGGCTTACTGGAGACTGAAGTGGAAAGATAATTTTAAAGTGATCAGTCCCTTAACCTTAATTATACTCTTTTTCTGATGTCTCCAGTATAAAAGTCGCCTCTGTATTCCACTGAAGAAGTCTGCTGCGCAGGCGAAATATTTGGCAGTAAGGATACACAAATAATGTATATGTGTCTTATTCATCGACGTGTCCATTAATACAGTACTTACTGTTGTTGTAGAAGTGGGTTAAAGTGTGCTACAGTCTCGTGGCGTCTCGGGAAGTGGTTCCCGACCTTGCCTTGCTAGGTAAAGTTGGTCGGGAAACAGAACAAGTGTTTCTTGAGCGAAACGTTGCCACAGTAAAATGTCACATTAGTTGCACTTGTACCCTTTTACCTAACATATGACTAACTGTTGACTTTGTCTTATAGATTCTGGGGTTTTATCGCCTCCTGATTGATGGCCTGATCAATGAGGCTGTTGGTGTTAGAAGCACGCAGACTGACGTAGGAACCACAGGCCGGTTGATCAGGTACTGGCTTGGAGTCATTAAGTTTCCTCTAGAAGACAACAAGGGGTTCGCAAGGCTGGGGTGGGGGTCGGGGTTGCATAGGTGGGTGGAAGTAGTGATGATTTCTTTGTGGTTGAGCTCTGGCTCCTGGAATCGCTTCTGTCAAACACGTCAGGTGGTTTAACCTGATTCGTATGTCTAGATAATATACGACTCTCTAATCTAGAAATAATTCTAAGCAGATATCTTCATTGTGGTCTCTTTCTCTCTCTCTCTCTCTCTCTCTCTCTCTCTCTCTCTCTCTCTCTCTCTCTCTTTCTCTTTCTCTCTGTGTACAGCCACAAAATCAGTGTTCATTTTGTCGCTTGCGCAGCATTTGGGTATCTCTGTTTTGGAAACGCTTAGCAAGCCAGTGGTTTCTTCAGTCCGATGTAGAGAAAGGTGGAAGGATGAGGGAGGATTTGAAGTAATCAGTCCCTCAGCCTGGAGTCAGTGTAATCAGTCAATTCTTGATAAAAGTGCAGCATACTCGCGAATATGCTGCCATTGAAAATGCTGTGAATTCTTTCCTTTGCTTTTCACACACACCACAGCTACAACTTCCGTCTGCTACTGTATCTTCCAGTTCCGTTTTCCTTTGCACTTCTCTCAGAAAATTTCTCGGATTATCCCAGTTCCCCTCTTCAAAAGTCTGGTTTCCTGTTACCCTTCTCATTCCTCCCCCCCCCCTTTTTTTTTAATTGCCGTTTACACCAGATACAGAAAACTTACCACAGTATGATTGCTGGAACCTCGTGGTTTAACCAGAGTTAAATTCACTGATGTTATGTTCGTTTAGGGCGAAAACCAGATTCATGTCTTGCCAGTTCGAAATCTTTCTGTCCTCTCTCCTAGCTTTACCCTCTATGCTCATTTAGACTCCTGTTAAGTGTTGTATCCACCATCAGCAACAGCCTGGTAGACTAGGCAAGTGCCAGACGAGCCTGGTCTATGGCCGGGCTCCGGAAGTAGGAAAACTCTCGAAACTCATCAAAGGTATATGTTTCCTCATGTTAATATCTTGTTGTGAATACTTATTTACTTCTCCACTGTTGTTCACAATACAACAACGGATAATAAACGGCCCCCAGACCAAGCCTCCTGGTGAATCAAGGCCCGATTAACCAGGTTGTTACTGCTGGCCACACGTAGTCCAACATGTGAACCACATCCTGACTAGTCAGATTGATACCTTCTGTTAGTCTTTAAAAATCCCTGTTCATCAATTCTCCGGTGGTTTCCGAAACATCACTTCTGTTTTAACTTTTGTCTTATTCCTCTGCATCCCTCTGGGAGTATTGCATTTGTTATTACTCGCGTAAGTTTCTCTCTAATGGCTTTTACGGATAGTTGGTTCATCTCTTTCTTGTAGATATCCATATTTGTTTTTGTATCGGTCTGCCTGGCTCATGGCCGGGCTCCGGGGGTGGAAAGACTGGCAACTCAACAGAGGTATGAAGGTTTGCATTCCATCACGACACTGATTCTTCTCTCGGTTCTTTCAGGAAGTTGTCTCGTTTCCTTCGTTTCAGAAGAAACTGAGAGAGGCTGATGATTTTTGGAGATCGCTGGAAAGAAGAGAAAAGTAAAGGAAGCGAGGGAGGGTGAAGGTGGGTGAGGGTGGATCAGGAGCTGGGAGAAAGGGTATCCAGACCCTGAAAAGGTGACTGGAGGTTGATGGAAGAGTTAGGGTTGTGGAGTGTACAGTGAGAGGACGGTGATGTATTATGGGAGGGTGGGTGAGAGGACGGACGGGTGGGTGGGTGGGTATGTGGGTGTTTTGGCGAGTGGGTGGTTGGCTCAAAGTAGGATTGTCCTCACTACTACCTCCTGTTAACGACACGAACTTGTTGCCCTATCTCCTTCCAGTCACGACCTTCTTGCCCTGACTACTACTACCAAGGTCACAACATTCTTGCCCTGACTACTGCTACCAAGGTCACGACCTTCTTGCCCTGACTACTACTACCAAGGTCACGACCTCCTTATCCTGACTACTACTAACAAGGTCACAACCTTCTTGCCCTGGCTACTACTTGCTCTCACTACTACTACCACCATCACCACCACCACCAGAGTCACGACCTTCTTGTCCTGACTACTACTACCAAGGTCACGACCTTCTTGTCCTGACTACTACTACCAAGGTCACGACCTTGTCCTGACTACTACTACCATTTCACGACCTTCTTGTCCTGACTACTGCTACCAAGGTCACGACCTTCTTGTCCTGACTACTACTACCAAGGTCACGACCTTGTCCTGACTACTGCTACCAAGGTCACGACCTTGTCCTGACTACTACTACCAAGGTCACGACCTTGTCGACCTTGTCCTGACTACTACTATTACCAAGGTCACGACCTTCTTGTTCTGACTACTACCAAGGTCACGACTTTGTCCTGACTACTACTACCAAGGTCACGACCTTCTTGACTTGGCTACTACTACCAACGTCACAACCTTCTTGTCCTGACTACTACCAAGGTCACGACCTTCTTGTCCTGACTACTGCTACCAAGGTCACGACCTTGTCCTGACTACTACCAAGGTCACAACCTTCTTGTCTTGACTACTACTACCAAGGTCACGACCTTCTTATCCTGACTACTACTACCAAGGTCACGACCTTGTCCTGAGTACTACTACCAAGGTCACGACCTTCTTGTTCTGACTATTACTACCAAGGTCACGACCTTGTCCTGACTACTACCAAGATCACGACCTTGTCCTGACTACTACCAAGGTCACTACCTTCTTGTCCTGACTACTACTACCATCTTGTCCTGACTACTACCAAGGTCACGACCTTGTCCTGACTACTACCAAGGTCACGACCTTGTCCTGACTACTACTACCAAGGTCACGACCTTCTTGTACTGACTACTACTATCTGGCTCTTCCCATCTTGTCTTACCAGTGTTCCTACTTTTCCCCTTGTTCACTTTCCCTCTTGCACCTCACATTTCTTCCTCCTCCCCCTCTCTCTCCCCTCTTTCTCTCCCTCTCCCCTTTTATTTCTTTTTCTTCTCCTCCTCCTGTTTGCTTGACCTTTTTTACTGACAATACTGTCACTATTGTGAAAGGAATCAGTGACCCTTGTATCTCCTGTCTTTCTCGGCCTGTCTCTGTCTCTCACCCTCCCTGTCTGCCTCACCCTCCCTGTCTGTCTCTCACCCTCCCTGTCTGTCTCACCCTCCCTGTCTCATCCTGTCTCCCTCTCACCCTCCCTGTCTCCCTCTCACCCTCCCTGACTCCCTCTCATCCTCCCTGTCTCCCTCTCACACTCCCTGTCTCCCTCTGCACCCCTGACTGGTGACCTGTGTTAGGGAGTGTGCCTGTACTCGCCTAGTTTCACGTGCAAAGGTCGAGTCATAGCTCTCCTTCCCGCAATTTAAATTCTGTCCACAGGAGGGTCTGATTTCTGGATTCTAGGTAATATCCCTCTCATTTCCACCCCTCTCATTCCTACCCCTGTCGTTCCAACCCTTCTCGTTGCTACCCCTCTCGTTGTTATCCCTCTCGTTGATACCTCTCTCGTTGATACCTCTCTTGTTGATACCTCTCTCGTTGATACTCCTCGCGTGTTGTTACCCCTCTCGTTGCTACCCCTCTCGTGTTGCTACCCCTCTCGTTGCTACCCCTCTCGTTGCTACCCCTCTCGTTGCTACCCCTCTCCTTGATACCCCTCTCGTTCCAACCCCATCTCGTTGCTACCCCCTCTCATTCCAAACCCACTCATTCATACCCCTCTCGTTCGCCAATACTCACCTACCTGAGGGATGTCATTAGAGGGCAGGGAAGAGGAGAAGAAGGGAAGGGAAAGGGAGGGGTCCCTTTTCTCAGTGACGCATCTAAAAGATGCGTCACTGAGATAAGAGTTCATCTCCGGCTCACACTGACCCCTGGCTCCCTTCAAAACCCCTGACTGTCTTCAAGACCCCTGGCTGCCTTAAAGACCCCTGGCTGCCTTCAAGTCCCCTGCCCGGGAGGCCTGGTCATGGACCGGGCCGCGGGGGCGTTGATCCCCGGAATAACCTCCAGGTAACCTCCAGGTAAGACCCCTGGCTGCCTTCAAAACCCCTGTCTTCAAGACCCCTGGCTGCCTTCAAGACCCCTGGCTGCCTTCAAGACCCCTGGCTCCCTTCAAAACCCCTGACTGTCTTCAAGACCCCTGGCTGCCTTCAAAACCCCTGTCTTCAAGACTCCTGGCTGCCTTCAAGACCCCTGGCTGCCTTCAAGACCCCTGGCTGCCTTCAAGACCCCTGGCTGCCTTCAAGACCCCTGGCTGCCTTCAAGACCCCTGGCTGCCTTCAAGACCCCTGGCTGCCTTCAAGACCCCTGGCTGCCTTCAAGAGGGAGCTGGACAGATAGCTCAAGTCAGTACCTGATCAGCCGGGCTGTGGTTCGTACGTTGGACTACGTGCGACCAGCAGTAACAGCCTGCTTGATCAGGCCCTGAGCCACCGGGAGGCCTAGTCAAGAACCGAGCCGCGGGGGCGTTGACCCCCGGAACACCCAGGTAAACAGTCTACCAGACACAAGAGAACCATGTCACTGAACGAAAGGAACGCGTGTTAGACTTAGACATAATCACTTGTGATAGCCTGTCATTTAGACGAGACAGTAAGACACACGCAGCAAGGGCCAGGTAATGAATGGTTGGATAACGAGAACAAGAAATACGGGGGCAGTAATGCCAGTAATAACACTAGTTAAAACACCATCGCTCTGTCGCCTGGAATATTACTGTGCTCGCAGCTCTGGTAAGACGGGAGAGTTGTCGCCGCTACAAAACTTTAAGAGATTGTTTAATGTCCGCATGGAAACAAGGAATTTATTCTGCTGGAAATGCATGGAAACAAGGAATTTATTCTGCTGGAAATGCATGGAAACAAGGAATTTATTCTGCTGGAAATGCATGGAATCGAAGAATTTATTCTGCTGGAAATGCATGAAATCAAGGAATTTATTCTGCTGGAAATGCATGGAAACAAGGAATTTATTCTGCTGGAAATGCATGAAGTGAAGGAATTTATTCTGCTGGAAATGCATGGAATCGAAGAATTTATTCTGCTGGAAATGCATGGAATCAAGGAATTTATTCTGCTGGAAATGCATGGAAACAAGGAATTTATTCTGCTGGAAATGCATGGGAACAAGGAATTTATTCTGCTGGAAATGCATGGGAACAAGGAATTTATTCTGCTGGAAATGCATGGAAACAAGGAATTTATTCTGCTGGAAATGCATGGAATCAAGGAATTTATTCTGCTGGAAATGCATGGAAACAAGGAATTTATTCTGCTGGAAATGCATGGAATCGAAGAATTTATTCTGCTGGAAATGCATGGAATCAAAAAATTTATTCTGCTGGAAATGCATGAAATCAAGGAATTTATTCTGCTGGAAATGCATGGAATCAAGGAATTTATTCTGCTGGAAATGCATGGAAACAAGGAATTTATTCTGCTGGAAATGCATGGAAACAAGGAATTTATTCTTCTGGAAATGCATGGAATCAAAGAATTTATTCTGCTGGAAATGCATGAAATGAAAGAATTTATTCTGCTGGAAATGCATGGAATCGAGGAATTTATTCTGCTGGGAATGCATAGAATCAAGGAATTTATTCTACTGGGAACGCATAGAATCAAGGAATTTATTCTGCTGGAAATGCATGGAATTGAAGAATTTATTCTGCTGGAAATGCATAGAATCAAGGAATTTATTCTGCTGGGAGCGCATGGTATCAAAGAATATATTGTAACGCATGCAGTCAAAAAATATATTCTACTAGGAACGCATGTATGCTGATTACGTAGTTGGATCATATATATATATTTTTCCCCCGGTATCTCTATTCATGTAATCCGTCTCTCTCTCTCCCATTCTCCTCTCATTCACTCTTTCCCCTTTCATTCTCTATCGTTCACCTTTTCTCTCCCTCCGCAGCTGTTATTACAGATGTTTTGGGTTAGTTGGAACCCAAAGTCAGGCAAGTTGGTGAGCTTGCTAACTTAGCCTGCGTTATTATCTAAGTTTGTGTGTGTGTGTGTGTGTGTGTGTGTTGTGTCATCCTTCAGGTAATCTAAAGACATTTTCACACACACACATTTCTGCAAAGATCGTTCACGTCTCGATATGGTTCAAAGTAAATGCAGAGGTCCCTCTGGTTCCTCGTACGCTTGTGAGAGTCATTATTACACTGATCTTACCTTCACTGCTGTTGTGAGAGTCATTATTACACTGATCTTACCTTCACTGCTGTTGTGAGAGTCATTATTACACTGATCTTACCTTCACTGCTGTTGTGAGAGTCATTATTACACTGATCTTACCTTCACTGCTGTTGTGAGAGTCATTATTACACTGATCTTACCTTCACTGCTGTTGTGAGAGTGATTATAACACTGGTCTTACCTTCACTGCTGTTGTGAGAGTGATTATAACACTGGTCTTACCTTCACTGCTGTTGTGAGAGTGATTATAACACTGGTCTTACCTTCACTGCTGTTGTGAGAGTGATTATAACACTGGTCTTACCTTCACTGCTGTTGTGAGAGTGATTATAACACTGGTCTTACCTTCACTGCTGTTGTGAGAGTGATTATAACACTGGTCTTACCTTCACTGCTGTTGTGAGAGTGATTATAACACTGGTCTTACCTTCACTGCTGTTGTGAGAGTGATTATAACACTGGTCTTACCTTCACTGCTGTTGTGAGAGTGATTATAACACTGATCTTACCTTCACTGCTGTTGTGAGAGTGATTATAACACTGATCTTACCTTCACTGCTGTTGTGAGAGTGATTATAACACTGGTCTTACCTTCACTGCTGTTGTGAGAGTGATTATAACACTGATCTTACCTTCACTGCTGTTGTGAGAGTGATTATAACACTGATCTTACCTTCACTGCTGTTGTGAGAGTGATTATAACACTGATCTTACCTTCACTGCTGTTGTGAGAGTGATTATAGCACTGGTCTTACCTTCCATCAGCCTCGGACTAAAATCAATCTGAATAGAGGAATAAACATTATATACAATGTGAGACACTGTACAACACCGGAATTCAACCAATCAGCTCTTGAAATTCAGCGACGCCCGACTAGTGATCAGAGAGCCTAATTTTTGCAGACGTAAATGCCTTGAATCATTAATTTCTGTTTCTAACACAAGCAAAATAAAGATCGCTTCATCATCGCTGCCTGGAGTCTCCCTGGAGGGTGTTCCGGGGATCAACGCCCCCACGGCCAGGTCCACGACCAGGCTTCCCGGTGGATCAGAGCCTGATCAACCAGGCTGTTACTGCTGGCTGCACGTAGTCCAACGTATGAACCACAGCCCGGCTGATGCGGCACTGATTAAGTAGCTATCCATGGTGGGAGGCTGTTGAACAGTCTTGGGCCCTGGACACTTACGGTGTTTTCTCTTAGTGTACCAATGGCGCCTCTACTTTTCATTTATTTAATTACCTTATTGTGACTGACTGTTTGTACACTTGGCCTCTTAACTCTCTTTTTGGTATCTCAGACTGATTCATTGCCTCCAGGGCTTGGTCATATCTAATTTTCAAACTTCTGGTTGCTTCCAGTACATCTTCGTCTTGTGCATTCCACTTACCACCCTGAGGCTAGAAAAGTACTTCCTAACATTCCTCTGGCTTACCGTCATCTGTAGCTGCCATACGTAACCTGGCTCCCTCCCCTCACATCTCAGCATGACCATATACACTATAAAGTTCTCAAGATTATTTTGCATATTGTGTCTCCTCACTTCCAGTATTGTTAGAGTTCAATAAGACATGTACAGCTTCACTTAGTACGAGTACCAATCTCGTTGCAGATCTTTGGACTTTCTCTAGTTTCTTGAAATGCTCGATTTGCTGCGGGTTCCATGGGGGAGGCTTCAGAGAGCAGGTTTCCAATGGGAGGCTTCAGAGGGAAGGTTTCCAAGGGGAGGCTTCAGAGGGAAGGTTTCCAAGGTAAGGCTTCAGAGGGAAGGTTTCCAATGGGAGGCTTCAGAGGGAAGGTTTCCAAGGGGAGGCTTCAGAGGGAAGGTTTCCAAGGGAAGGCTTCAGAGGGAAGGTTTCCAAGGGAAGGCTTCAGAGGGAAGGTTTCCAAGGGGAGGCTTCAGAGGGAAGGTTTCCAAGGTGAGGCTTCAGAGGGAAGGTTTCCAAGGGGAGCTTCAGAGGGAAGGTTTCCAAGGGGAGGCTTCAGAGGGAAGGTTTCCAAGGGGAGGCTTCAGAGAGAAGGTTTCCAATGGAAGGCTTCAGAGGGAAGGTTTCAGAGGGAAGGTTTCCAAGGGGAGCTTCAGCGGGAAGGTTTCCAAGGGGAGGCTACAGAGGGGAGGTTTCCAAAGTAAGGCTTCAGAGGGAAGGTTTCAAAGGGGAGGCTTCAGAGGGAAGGTTTCCAAGGTGAGGCTTCAGAGGGAAGGTTTCCAAGGTGAGGCTTCAGAGGGAAGGTTTCCAAGGGGAGGCTTCAGAGGGAAGGTTTCCAAAGGGAGGCTTCAGAGGGAAGGTTTCCAAGGTGAGGCTTCAGAGGGAAGGTTTCCAAGGTGAGGCTTCAGAGGGAAGGTTTCCAAGGGGAGGCTTCAGAGGGAAGGTTTCCAAAGGGAGGCTTCAGAGGGAAGGTTTCCAAGGTGAGGCTTTAGAGGGAAGGTTTCCAAGGGGAGGCTTCAGAGGGAAGGTTTCCAAGGTGAGGCTTCAGAGGGAAGGTTTCCAAGGTGAGGCTTCAGAGGGAAGGTTTCCAAGGGAAGGCTTCAGAGGGAAGGTTTCCAAGGTGAGGCTTCAGAGGGAAGGTTTCCAAGGGGAGGCTTCAGAGGGAAGGTTTCCAAGGGGAGGCTTCAGAGGGAAGGTTTCCAAGGTGAGGCTTCAGAGGGAAGGTTTCCAAGGTGAGGCTTCAGAGGGAAGGTTTCCAAGGGGAGCTTCAGAGGGAAGGTTTCCAAGGGGAGGCTTCAGAGGGAAGGTTTCCAAGGGGAGGCTTCAGAGAGAAGGTTTCCAATGGAAGGCTTCAGAGGGAAGGTTTCAGAGGGAAGGTTTCCAAGGAGAGCTTCAGAGGGAAGGTTTCCAAGGGGAGGCTACAGAGGGGAGGTTTCCAAAGTAAGGCTTCAGAGGGAAGGTTTCAAAGGGGAGGCTTCAGAGGGAAGGTTTCCAAGGTGAGGCTTCAGAGGGAAGGTTTCCAAGGTGAGGCTTCAGAGGGAAGGTTTCCAAGGGGAGGCTTCAGAGGGAAGGTTTCCAAAGGGAGGCTTCAGAGGGAAGGTTTCCAAGGTGAGGCTTCAGAGGGAAGGTTTCCAAGGTGAGGCTTCAGAGGGAAGGTTTCCAAGGGGAGGCTTCAGAGGGAAGGTTTCCAAAGGGAGGCTTCAGAGGGAAGGTTTCCAAGGTGAGGCTTTAGAGGGAAGGTTTCCAAGGGGAGGCTTCAGAGGGAAGGTTTCCAAGGTGGGGCTTCAGAGGGAAGGTTTCCAAGGTGAGGCTTCAGAGGGAAGGTTTCCAAGGGGAGGCTTCAGAGGGAAGGTTTCCAAGGTGAGGCTTCAGAGGGAAGGTTTCCAAGGGGAGGCTTCAGAGGGAAGGTTTCCAAGGGGAGGCTTCAGAGGGAAGGTTTCCAAGGTGAGGCTACAGAGGGGAGGTTTTCAAAGTGAGGCTTCAGAGGGAAGGTTTCCAATGGGAGCTTCAGAGGGAAGGTTTCCAAGGAGAGGCTACAGAGGGGAGGTTTTCAAAGTGAGGCTTCAGAGGGAAGGTTTCCAAGGTGAGGCTTCAGAGGGAAGGTTTCCAAGGTGAGGCTTCAGAGGGAAGGTTTCCAAGGTGAGGCTTCAGAGGGAAGGTTTCCAAGGTGAGGCTTCAGAGGGAAGGTTTCCAAGGTGAGGCTTCAGAGGGAAGGTTTCCAAGGTGAGGCTTCAGAGGGAAGGTTTCCAAAGGGAGGCTTCAGAGGGAAGGTTTCCAAGGTGAGGCTTCAGAGGGAAGGTTTCCAAGGTGAGGCTTCAGAGGGAAGGTTTCCAAGGGGAGGCTTCAGAGGGAAGGTTTCCAAAGGAAGGCTTCAGAGGGAAGGTTTCGAAGGTGAGGCTTTAGAGGGAAGGTTTCCAAGGGGAGGCTTCAGAGGGAAGGTTTCCAAGGTGAGGCTTCAGAGGGAAGGTTTCCAAGGTGAGGCTTCAGAGGGAAGGTTTCCAAGGGGAGGCTTCAGAGGGAAGGTTTCAAGGTGAGGCTTCAGAGGGAAGGTTTCCAAGGGGAGGCTTCTGAGGGAAGATTTCCAAGGGGAGGCTTCAGAGGGAAGATTTCCAAGGGAAGGCTTCAGAAGGAAGGTTTCCAAGGTGAAGCTTCAGAGGGAAGGTTTCCAAGGGGAGGCTTCAGAGGGAAGGTTTCCAAGGGGAGGCTTCAGAGGGAAGGTTTCCAATGGGAGGCTTCAGAGGGAAGGTTTCCAAGTTGAGGCTTCAGAGGGAAGGTTTCCAAGGAGGCTTCAGAGGGAAGGTTTCCAAGGTGAGGCTTCAGAGGGAAGGTTTCCAAGGTGAGGCTTCAGAGGGAAGGTTTCCAAGGTGAGGCTTCAGAGGGAAGGTTTCCAATGTGAGGCTTCAGAGGGAAGGTTTCCAAGGTGAGGCTTCAGAGGGAAGGTTTCCAAGGTGAGGCTTCAGAGGGAAGGTTTCCAAAGTAAGGCTTCAGAGGGAAGATTTCCAAGGTGAGGCTTCATAGGGAAGGTTTCCAAGGGGAGGCTTCAGAGGGAAGGTTTCCAAGGTGAGGCTTCAGAGGGAAGGTTTCCAAGGTGAGGCTTCAGAGGGAAGGTTTCCAAGGTGAGGCTTCAGAGGGAAGGTTTCCAAGGGGAGGCTTCAGAGGGAAGGTTTCCAAGGTGAGGCTTCAGAGGGAAGGTTTCCAAGGTGAGGCTTCAGAGGGAAGGTTTCCAAGGTGAGGCTTCAGAGGGAAGGTTTGCAAGGTAAGGCTTCAGAGGAAAGGTTTACAAAGTGAGGCTTCAGAGGGAAGGTTTCCAAGGGGAGGCTTCAGAGGGAAGGTTTCCAAGGGGAGGCTTCAGAGGGAAGGTTTCCAACGGGAGGCTTCAGAGGGAAGGTTTCCAAGGTGAGGCTTCAGAGGGAAGGTTTCCAACGTGAGGCTTCAGAGGGAAGGTTTCCAAGGTGAGGCTTCATTGGGAAGGTTTCCAAGGGGAGGCTTCAGAGGGAAGGTTTCCAAGGTGAGGCTTCAGAGGGAAGGTTTCCAAGGTGAGGCTTCAGAGCAAAGGTTTCCAAGGGGAGGCTTCAGAAGGAAGGTTTCCAAGGGGAGGCTTCAGAGGGAAGGTTTCCAATGGGAGGCTTCAGAGGGAAGGTTTCCAAGTTGAGGCTTCAGAGGGAAGGTTTCCAAGGAGGCTTCAGAGGGAAGGTTTCCAAGGTGAGGCTTCAGAGGGAAGGTTTCCAAGGTGAGGCTTCAGAGGGAAGGTTTCCAAGGTGAGGCTTCAGAGGGAAGGTTTCCAAGGTGAGGCTTCAGAGGGAAGGTTTCCAAGGTGAGGCTTCAGAGGGAAGGTTTCCAAGGTGAGGCTTCAGAGGGAAGGTTTCCAGGGTGAGGTTTCATAGGGAAGGTTTCCAAGGTGAGGCTTCAGAGGGAAGGTTTCCAAGGGGAGGCTTCAGAGGGAAGGTTTCCAATGGAAGGCTTCAGAGGGAAGGTTTCAGAGGGAAGGTTTCCAAGGTGAGGCTTCAGAGGGAAGGTTTCCAATGGGAGCTTCAGAGGGAAGGTTTCCAAGGTGAGGCTTCAGAGGGAAGGTTTCCAAGGGGAGGCTTCAGAGGGAAGGTTTCCAAGGTGAGGCTTCAGTGGGAAGGTTTCCAAGGTGAGGCTTCAGAGGGAAGGTTTCCAAGGGGAGGCTTCAGAGGGAAGGTTTCCAAAGGGAGGCTTCAGAGGGAAGGTTTCCAAGGTGAGGCTTCAGAGGGAAGGTTTCCAAGGGGAGGCTTCAGAGGGAAGGTTTCCAAGGTGAGGCTTCACAGGAAAGGTTTCCAAGGGGAGGCTTCAGAGGGAAGGTTTCCAAAGGGAGGCTTACCTGGAGGTTACCTGGAGGTTATTCCGGGGATCAACGCCCCCGCGGCCCGGTCCACGACCAGGCCTCCCGATGGATCAGGGCCTGATCAACTTGGCTGTTACTGCTGGCCGCACGCAGTCCGACGTACGAGCCACAGCCCGGCTGATCCGGCACCGACTTTAGGTATCTGTCCAGCTCTCTCTTGAAGGCAGTAAGGGGTTTATTGGCAATTCCCCTAATGCTTGATGGGAGGCTGTTGAACAGTTTTGGGCCCCGGACACTTATGGTGTTTTCTCTTAGTGTACCAATGGCGCCCCTACTTTTTATTGGCGGTATTTTGCATCGCCTGCCCAGTCTTTTACTTTCGTAGGGAGTGATTTCTGTGTGCAGATTTGGGACCATTCCTTCCAAGATTTTCCAAGTGTAGATTATGATATATCTCTCCCTCCTGCGTTCCAACGAGTACAAGTCAAGTGCTTCCAAGCGTTCACAGTAGTTAAGGTGCTTGACAGAACTTATACGTGCAGTAAAGGATCTCTGTACACTCTCTAGATCTGCGATTTCACCTGCTTTGTATGGAGAAGTTAATGTACAGCAGTGTTCCAGCCTAGAGAGAACAAGTGATTTGAAAAGGATCATCATGGGCTTGGCATCTCTCGTTTTGAAAGTTCTCATTATCCATCCTATCATTTTCTTTGCACGTGCGATCGTGGCACTGTTGTGATCCTTGAAAGTGAGATCCTCAGACATTACTGCTCCCAGGTCCCTTACATTATTTTTCCGCTCTATTGTATGGCCGGAGTCAGTAGTATACTCTGTTCTAGTTATTATCTCCTCCAGTTTTCCATAACGGAGTAGTTGGAATTTGTCCTCATTGAACATCATATTGTTTACCGTTGCCCACTGGAAAACTTTGTTTATATCTTCTTGGAGGTTAACCGCGTCCTCAGCAGATGACAGCCTCATGCAGATCCTAGTATCCGCAAAGGATGATACGGTGCTGTGGTGTATATCTCTGTTTATGTCTGATATGAGGATAAGGAATAAGATGGGGGCGAGTACTGTGCCTTGTGGAACAGAGCTCTTCACTATGGCAGCCTCCGATTTAACTCTGTTGACCACTACTCTTTGTGTTCGATTTGTTAGGAAGTTGAAGATCCATCTCCCCACTTTCCTAGTTATTCCTTTAGCACGTATTTTATGGGCTATTACGCCATGATCGCATTTGTCAAATGCTTTTGCAAAGTCTGTGTATATTACATCTGCATTCTGATTTTCTTCCAGTGCATCCAAGGCCATGTCATAGTGATCCAGTAGTTGTGAGAGGCAGGAGCGACCTGCCCTGAACCCATGTTGCCCTGGATTGTGCAGATTTTGGAAATCCAGGTGATTTGCAATCCTGCTTCTTAGCATTCTTTCAAAGATTTTTATGATGTGGGATGTCAGAGCTATTGGTCTATAGTTCTTAGCTAATGCTTTGCTGCCACCTTTATGGAGTGGGGCTATATCCGTTGTTTTAAGTGACTGTGGAATTTCACCCATGTCCAAGCTCCTCCTCCATAGTGTACTTAGGGCACGCGAGAGGGGTTTCTTGCAGTTCTTAATGAAAACAGAGTTCCACGAGTCTGGGCCCGGGGCTGAGTGCATAGGCATGTTGTCAATGGCTTTTTCGAAATCTATCGGAGTTAGGGTAATGTCGGAAATCTGGCATACATTTATAAAGTTTTGAGGCTCATTCATGAAGAAATCATTTGGGTCGTCGATCCTCAGACCGATTAGTGGTTCACTAAACACAGAGTCGTACTGGGATTTCAATATTTCACTCATTTCCTTGTTGTCGTCTGTGTAAGTCCCATCCTGTCTGAGTAAGGGCCCGATACTAGATGTGGTATTTGCCTTGTTTTTGGCATATGAAAAGAAATATTTTGAATTTATTTCAATTTCACTAATAGCTTTAAGCTCCTCCTGCCTCTCCTGGTTCCTGTAAGAGTCATTTAGCTTAAGTTCGATAGTTTCCACTTCCCTGGTCAGCGCCTCCCTTCGTGTATCAGATATTCTAGCACTCCTGAGGAGCTCAGTGACTCTTCGTCGTCTTCTGTAGAGGGAGCGTCTTTTTCTCTCCAGTTTACTCCTGCTCTTCTTCTTTCTTAGGGGAATATGCCTAGAACATGCTTCGGCTACCAGGCAGTTGATCCTTTCAAGGCACTGGTTTGGGTCCATGTCATTTAAGTCATCTTCCCAACATGTTTCGTTTAGGACATGGAAGGTTTCCAAGGTGAGGCTTCAGAGGGAAGGTTTCCAAGGGGAGGCTTCGGAGGGAAGATTTCCAGGGGGAGGCTTCAGAGGGAAGGTTTCCAAGGGAAGGCTTCAGAAGGAAGGTTTCCAAGGTGAAGCTTCAGAGGGAAGGTTTCCAAGGGGAGGCTTCAGAGGGAAGGTTTCCAAGTTGAGGCTTCAGAGGGAAGGTTTCCAAGGGGAGGCTTCAGAGGGAAGGTTTCCAAGGTGAGGCTTCAGAGGGAAGGTTTCCAAGGTGAGGCTTCAGAGGGAAGGTTTCCAAGGTGAGGCTTCAGAGGGAAGGTTTCCAAGGTGAGGCTTCAGAGGGAAGGTTTCCAAGGGGAGGCTTCAGAGGGAAGGTTTCCAAGGTGAGGCTTCAGAGGGAAGGTTTCCAAGGTGAGGCTTCAGAGGGAAGGTTTCCAAGGTGAGGCTTCATAGGGAAGGTTTCCAAGGGGAGGCTTCAGAGGGAAGGTTTCCAAGGTGAGGCTTCAGAGGGAAAGTTTCCAAGGTGAGGCTTCAGAGGGAAGGTTTCCAAGGGGAGGCTTCAGAGGGAAGGTTTCCAAGGGGAGGCTTCAGAGGGAAGGTTTCCAAGGTGAGGCTTCAGAGGGAAGGTTTCCAAGGGGAGGCTTCAGAGGGAAGGTTTCCAAGGTAAGGCTTCAGAGGGAAGGTTTCCAAGGTGAGGCTTCAGAGGAAAGGTTTCCAAAGTGAGGCTTCAGAGGGAAGGTTTCCAAGGTGAGGCTTTAGAGGGAAGGTTTCCAAGGGGAGGCTTCAGAGGGAAGGTTTCCAAGGGGAGGCTTCAGAGGGAAGGTTTCCAACGTGAGGCTTCAGAGGGAAGGTTTCCAAGGTGAGGCTTCATTGGGAAGGTTTCCAAGGGGAGGCTTCAGAGGGAAGGTTTCCAAGGTGAGGCTTCAGAGGGAAGGTTTCCAAGGTGAGGCTTCAGAGGAAAGGTTTCCAAGGGGAGGCTTCAGAGGGAAGGTTTCCAAGGTGAGGCTTCAGAGGGAAGGTTTCCAAGGGGAGGCTTCAGAGGGAAGGTTTCCAAGGTAAGGCTTCAGAGGGAAGGTTTCCAAGGTGAGGCTTCAGAGGAAAGGTTTCCAAAGTGAGGCTTCAGAGGGAAGGTTTCCAAGGTGAGGCTTTAGAGGGAAGGTTTCCAAGGGGAGGCTTCAGAGGGAAGGTTTCCAAGGGGAGGCTTCAGAGGGAAGGTTTCCAAGGTGAGGCTTCAGAGGGAAGGTTTCCAACGTGAGGCTTCAGAGGGATGGTTTCCAAGGTGAGGCTTCATTGGGAAGGTTTCCAAGGGGAGGCTTCAGAGGGAAGGTTTCCAAGGTGAGGCTTCAGAGGGAAGGTTTCCAAGGTGAGGCTTCAGAGGGAAGGTTTCCAAGGTGAGGCTTCAGAGGAAAGGTTTCCAAGGGGAGGCTTCAGAAGGAAAGTTTCCAAGGGGAGGCTTCAGAGGGAAGGGTTCCAAGGGGAGGCTTCAGAGGGAAGGTTTCCAAGGAGGCTTCAGAGGGAAGGTTTCCAAGGTGAGGCTTCAGAGGGAAGGTTTCCAAGGTGAGGCTTCAGAGGGAAGGTTTCCAAGGTGAGGCTTCAGAGGGAAGGTTTCCAAGGTGAGGCTTCAGAGGGAAGGTTTCCAAGGTGAGGCTTCATAGGGAAGGTTTCCAAGGTGAGGCTTCATAGGGAAGGTTTCCAAGGGGAGGCTTCAGAGGGAAGGTTTCCAAGGTGAGGCTTCAGAGGGAAGGTTTCCAAGGTGAGGTTTCAGAGGGAAGGTTTCCAAGGTGAGGCTTCAGAGGGAAGGTTTCCAACGTGAGGCTTCAGAGGGAAGGTTTCCAAGAGGAGGCTTCAGAGGGAAGGCTTCCAAGGTAAGGCTTCAGAGGGAAGGTTTCCAAGGTGAGGCTTCAGAGGGAAGGTTTCCAAGGTGAGGCTTCAGAGGGAAGGTTTCCAAGGTGAGGCTTCACAGGGAAGGTTTCCAAAGTGAGGCTTCAGAGGGAAGGTTTCCAAGGGGAGGCTTCAGAGGGAAGGTTTCCAAGGTGAGGCTTCAGAGGGAAGGTTTCCATGGGAAGGCTTCAGAGGGAAGGTTTCCAAGGGGAGGCTTCAGAGGGAAGGTTTCCAAGGGGAGGCTTCAGAGGGAAGGTTTCCAAGGTGAGGCTTCAGAGGGAAGGTTTCCTAGGTGAGGCTTCTGAGGGAAGGTTTCCAAGGTGAGGCTTCAGAGGGAAGGTTTCCAAGGTGAGGCTTCAGAGGGAAGGTTTCCAAGGTGAGGTTTCAGAGGGAAGGTTTCCAAGGTGAGGCTTCAGAGGGAAGGTTTCCAAGGTGAGGTTTCAGAGGGAAGGTTTCCAAGGTGAGGCTTCAGAGGGATGGTGTATATATCCGTGTATATACACAGAGGTGTATATATACGCTATGAGTCAACTTTAAGGGATTTAAAGTGTTGTTGACTCGTGATGAACAGGTTAGTTGTGGCCTTAATGGCCCTCGTGTAGTCGATAAGTTTGAAACTGGATTAACCAACCTGCCGGGTGTCATCAGTCCTCTGAATAATGTCAGTGTTGTTTATTACGAGCTCATTTAAGTGGTAATTTACGAGCGAAGCAACAGCAGCAACAGCCGGGCAGATCGGGGTGTCAGAGAGAGAGAGAGAGAGAGAGAGAGAGAGGGAGAGAGAGAGAGAGAGAGAGAGAGAGAGAGAGAGAGAGAGACCGACAGACCTCGATGTTGTGCACAAGTGAGGTGCACTGGTGCCTGGAGGAAAGGGATCTTGATTCAAATTGGATCAAATCCTAGTAGCTCCTGTTTTCCCTCCCCCAACGGGCTTAGTGCTCTCCTGTTGAAGCATTCTGTTTACCTCTTGTTTTTTGATTGGATTGGTCTCTCTCTGTCTCTCTGTCTCTGTCTCTGTCTCTCTCTCTGTCTCAGTCTCTGTCTCTGTCTCTGTCTCTGTCTCTGTCTCTTTCTCTCTCTCTCTCTCTCTCTCTCTCTCTCAGTTGAGTGTTTCGCTCAGTACTCAGTAATGTACGAAACGTTGCAAAATTTTTATCTACAGTTTATCCAAAATAAAGGAAATATTTATTAACGAAGTTTGAGTATTTATTAACGAAGGTTTCCAAGGGAGGATAGTGTGGGAGTGGGGAGGATAGTGTGGGAGTGGGGAGGATAGTGTGGGAGTGGGGAGGATAGTGTGGGAGTGGGGATGAGAGTGTGGGAGTGGGGAGGATAGTGTGGGAGTGGGGAGGATAGTGTAGGAGTGGGGAGGATAGTGTGGGAGTGGGGAGGTGTGGGAGTGGGGATGATAGTGTGGGAGTGGGGAGGATAGTGTGGGAGTGGGGAGGATAGTGTGGGAGTGGGGAGGATAGTGTGGGAGTGGGGAGGATAGTGTGGGAGTGGGGAGGATAGTGTGGGAGTGGGGAGGATAGTGTGGAAGTGGGGAGGATAGTGTGGGAGTGGGGAGGATAGTGTGGGAGTGGGGATGATAGTGTGGGAGTGGGGATGATAGTGTGGGAGTGGGGAGGATAGTGTGGGAGTGGGGAGGATAGTGTGGGAGTGGGGAAGATAGGGAGTGGGGAAGATATAGTGGGAGTGGGGAGGATAGTGTGGGAGTGGGAAGGATAGTGTTTAAGTGGGGAGGATAGTGTGGGAGTGGGGAGGATAGTGTGGGAGTGGGGAGGATAGTGTGGAAGTGGGGAAGATAGTGAGGGAGTGGGGAAGATATAGTGGGAGTGGGGAGGATAGTGTGGGAGTGGGGAGGATAGTGTGGAAGTGCGGAGGATAGTGTGGGAGTGGGGAGGATAGTGTGGGAGTGGGGAGGATAGTGTGGGAGTGGAGAGGATAGTGTGGGGGTGGGGAGGTTAGTGTGGGAGTGGGGAGGATAGTGTGGGAGTGGGGAGGATATAGTGGGAGTGGTGAGGATAGTGTGGGAGTGGTGAGGATAGTGTGGGAGTGGTGAGGATAGTGTGGGAGTGGTGAGGATAGTGTGGGAGTGGGGAGGATAGTGTGGGAGTGGGGAGGATAGTGTGGGAGTGTGGAGGATATAGTGGGAGTGGGGAGGATATAGTGGGAGTGGGGAGGATATAGTGATAGTGGGAGGATAGTGTGGGAGTGGGGAGGATATAGTGGGAGTGGGGAGGATAGTGTGGGAGTGGGGAGGATATAGTGAGAGTGGGGAGGATAGTGGGAATGGGGAGGATATAGTGGGAGTGGGAGGATATAGTGGGAGTGGGGGATACACTGGGAGTGGGGAGGATATAGTGGGAGTGGGGAGGATATAGTGGGAGTGGGGAGGATATAGTGGGAGTGGGGAGGATATAGTGGGAGTGGGGAGGATATAGTGGGAGTGGGGAGGATAGTGTGGGAGTGGGGAGGATAGTGTGGGAGTGGGGAGGATAGTGTGGGAGTGGGGAGGATAGTGTGGGAGTGGGGAGGATAGTGTGGGAGTGGGGAGGATAGCGTGGGATTTGGGAGGATAGCGTGGGAGTTGGGAGGATATAGTGGGAGTGGAGAGGATATAGTGGGAGTGGGGAGGATAGTGTGGAAGTGGGGGGATAGTGTGAAAGTGGGGAGGATATAGTGGGAGTGGGGAGTATATAGTGGGAGTGGGGAGGATATAGTGGGAGTGGGGAGGATAGTGTGGGAGTTGGGAGGACAATGTGGGAGTCGGGAGGATATAGTGGGAGTGGGGAGGATAGTGTGGGAGTGGGGAGGATAGTGTGGGAGTGGGGAGGATAGTGTGGGAGTGGGGAGGATAGTGTGGGAGTGGGGAGGATATAGCGGGAGTGGGGAGGATAGTGTGGGAGTGGGGAGGATATAGTGGGAGTGGGGAGGATAGTGTGGGAGTTGGGAGGACAATGTGGGAGTCGGGAGGATATAGTGGGAGTGGGGAGGATAGTGTGGGAGTGGGGAGGATAGTGTGGGAGTGGGGAGGATATAGCGGGAGTGGGGAGGATAGTGTGGGAGTGGGGAGGATATAGTGGGAGTGGGGAGGAGATTGAGGTAGTGGGGAGGAGATGGAGAGAGTTAAAGAGGAAGAAAAGGAGTGCAGAGGCGGAAGGAAGCAGTGAAGGAGGGAGAAGGAGGAATGATTGAAAAAAGTGAGAGGGATGGATGGATTAAAAGCTGGAGAGGGAGTATGTGAGAGGAAGAGTGATGAGAGGGAGGGAAAGGTAGTGGGAGTGGAAGAGGAGTTTGGGAAGGAATGAAGAAGAGAAAAGAGGTTACGAAAGAAAAGAAAGGAATTGGAAAAGAGCAGTGGAATGAAAGAATGAGACAGAGAGAGAGAGAGAGAGAGAGAGAGAGAGAGTGGGAATTGATACCCGTGTGCAAACTTGTGATTAATTCCACCGGAATTTCCCATCAGTCAATTATGAGGCAGCTGTCTCACCTTCATTTGAGGAAACACAATTCAGGGATTTGAGGCTTTCCAATAATTCAGGGACTTGAGGCTTTCCCAATAATTCAGGGACTTGAGGCTTTCCAATAATTCAGGGACTTGAGGCTTTCCCAATAATTCAGGGACTTGAGGCTTTCCCAATAATTCAGGGACTTGAGGCTTTCCCAATAATTCAGGGACTTGAGGCTTTCCCAATAATTCAGGGACTTGAGGCTTTTCCAATAATTCAGGGACTTGAGGCTTTCCCAATAATTGAGGGACTTGAGGCTTTCCCAATAATTCATGAACTTGAGGCTTTCCCAATAATTTAGGGACTTGAGGCTTTCCCAATAGTTCAGGGACTTTAGGCTTTCCCAATAATTCAGAAACTTGAGGCTTTCCCAATAATTCAGGGACTTGAGGCTTTCCCAATAATTCAGGGACTTGAGGCTTTCCCAATAATTCAGGAACTTGAGGCTTTCCCAATAATTCAGGGACTTGAGGCTTTCACAATAATTCAGGGACTTGAGGCTTTCCCAATAATTCCTGAACTTGAGGCTTTCCCAATAATTCAGGGACTTAAGGCTTTCCCAATAATTCAGGGACTTGAGGCTTTCCCAATAATTCAGGGACTTAAGGCTTTCCCAATAATTCAGGGACTTGAGGCTTTCCCAATAATTCAGGAACTTGAGGCTTCCCAATAATTCAGGGACTTGAGGCTTTCCCAATAATTCAGGGACTTGAGGCTTTCCCAATAATTCCTGAACTTGAGGCTTTCCCAATAATTCAGGGACTTAAGGCTTTCCCAATATTTCAGGGACTTGAGGCTTTCCCAATCATTCAGGGACTTGAGGCTTTCCCAATAATTCAGGGACTTGAGGCTTTCCCAATAATTCAGGAACTTGAGGCTTTCCCAATAATTCAGGGACTTGAGGCTTTCCCAATAACTCAGGGGCTTGCTTTCCCAATAATTCAGGGACTTGAGGCTTTCCAATAATTCAGGGACTTGAGGCTTTCCCAATAATTTAGGGACTTGAGGCTTTCCAAATAATTCAAGGACTTGAGGCTTTCCCAATAATTCAGGGACTTGAGGCTTTCCCAGTAATTTAAGGACTTGAGGCTTTCCCAATAATTCAGGGACTTGAGGATTTCCCAATAATTCAGGGACTTGAGGCTTTCCCGATAATTCAGGGACTTGAGGCTTTCCCAATAATTCAGGGACTTGAGGCTTTCCCAATAATTCAGGGACTTGAGGCTTTCCCAATAATTCAGGGACTAGAAGCTTTCCCAATAATTCAGAAACTACACTGAATTTACAAGTGTGCCCCAGGATACAGTCTTTGGAAAAGGGAAGACACAACTTGTCAGACACTGCAACATCATGGAATCTTGATTCTGAGGACATGTACATAACCTTCACGACTACGACAACTACTACTACAACTAACCCATCTCTTTGGATAGGACCTACTTCAACTGGGGAATCCCGCCTACCAGTGACTATGCCCTCGTCTGCTACACCTGACGTTACTATATAAGCGCCAGGCTCCTTTCTTCTGCTTCAGAATCTCCACGACTACGGTGTTCTTCGCACCTACTCCAAGGTTGAGGGACTGATTACCTCATCTTCAGTATATAGTCCTACTGTCTTCAAGCTGTGTCCTAGAATTTGTATTGATAAAGCCACTGGATGGCGAAACGTCTACGATAAAGATACCCAGATGTTGTACATGTGTCTTAATTTCATCAAGTCAGGTACTACTTAAGTCTGTGTTGAAAGGGCCGTTCAGTGCGATGCTATGACACCACACTGGCCGGGACGACAATAATAGTAACAATAATAATAATAATAATCTTTATTTCTACAAGTACATGATATAACTTGTAATAATGTTGGTAGAATTACCGACAATATGTTAGGTCAGAGGACACAAGTGAAATTTATGCGATATTTTATTGTGGCAAGGTTTCGCTCTCTTGGAGAGCGAAACGGCTTGACAGAGCTCCTGGAGATTAAATACTATCAAGTGTGACCTAAATGTGAAGACCACATGAACTTGGCGGGTCTAAACCGGGAAGATGAGGTTATTGGCGCTCGAAGTATATTCCAGACGCACATATCTTGGCAAAGGCCCCCATTGGAAATAAGCAAAGGCCCCCAATGGAAATAAGTAAAGGATCCCAATGGAAATAAGTAAAGAATCCCAATGGAAATAAGCAAAGGCCCCCAATGGAAATAAGTAAGGGCCCCCAATGGAAATAAGTAAAGGATCCCAATGGAAATAAGTAAAGGATCCTAATGGAAATAAGTAAAGGCCCCCAATGGAAATAAGTAAAGGCCCCCAATGGAAATAAGTAAATGACCCCAATGGAAATAAGTAAAGGACCCCAATGGAAATAAGTAAAGGACCCCAATGGAAATAAGTAAAGGACCCCAATGGAAATAAGTAAAGGACCCCAATGGAAATAAGTAAAGGGCCCCAATGGAAATAAGTAAAGGACCCAATGGAAATAAGTAAAGGACCCCAATGGAAATAAGTAAAGGGCCCCAATGGAAATAAGTAAAGGACCCCAATGGAAATAAGTAAAGGACCCCAATGGTAATAAGTAAAGGACCCCAATGGAAATAAGTTACTTTGTCCGACTTTTTTGGGTTATCCTAGATTCTCTGCAAATATGCTGCTATGTATGATAATCTATGTAACTGTATTTGTGTATACCTGAATAAACATACAAGTAGAACATACGAGCTGGGATGAGAGAGGGAGAGGGAAAACAGAGGCATTGACTCTGTGAGTAAAGATGACAGATAACAGATGCTTTCGAAGTCATCCGACTCTGACGCCTGAAAGAAAACTCTGGTTAGGAAAATGGAGAACATGGAGCACAGACTGTATCATACTGTAGAATGTGGATAAATGGTTCAGACAACCGACAAGTTGATAAATTAGACACATGTGCAACACTTGGGTGTCTTTATTGAGGAAACGTTTCGCCACACTGACTTCATCAGTCCATACAAAGGAGAATGGTGATGAACAGGAGTAGTTTGAGGTAATCAGTCAATCTTGGAAAGACTGATGGACTGATTACAGTCGCAAGACCGAGGGACTGATTATCTCAAACTCCTCCTATTCTTCACCATTCTCCTTTGTATGGACTGATGAAGCCACTGTGTGGCGAAACGTTTCCACAATAAATTCACCCAAGTGTTGCACATGTGTGTAATTTATCATACACTGTAGAGTTCAGAGACAAGATACAGCAAACATCCTGTAATGAAATTAGAAGAAATACCTAATAATTATTTTGCATGAAAATCCAAGGTGAAAAACCACGTCCAGTACAGGACTTGAAGGGCCTTTACTTGAGACTTTACTTGAAGGGCCTTTACTTGAGACTTTACTTGAAGGGCCTTTACTTGAGACTTTACTTGAAGGGCCTTTACTTGAGACTTTACTTGAAGGGCCTTTACTTGAGACTTTACTTGAAGGGCCTTTACTTGAGACTTTACTTGAAGGGCCTTTACTTGAGACTTTACTTGAAGGGCCTTTACTTGAGACTTTACTTGAAGGGCCTTTACTTGAGACTTTACTTGAAGGGCCTTTACTTGAGACTTTACTTGAAGGGCCTTTACTTGAGACTTTACTTGAAGGGTCTTTACTTGAGACTTTACTTGAAGGGCCTTTACTTGAGACTTTACTTGAAGGGCCTTTACTTGAGACTTTACTTGAAGGGCCTTTACTTGAGACTTTACTTGAAGGGCCTTTACTTGAGACTTTACTTGAAGGGCCTTTACTTGAGACTTTACTTGAAGGGCCTTTACTTGAGACTTTACTTGAAGGGCCTTTACTTGAGACTTTACTTGAAGGGCCTTTACTTGAGACTTTACTTGAAGGACCTTTACTTGAGACTTTACTTGAAGGGCCTTTACTTGAGACTTTACTTGAAGGGCCTTTACTTGAGACTTTACTTGAAGGGCCTTTACTTGAGACTTTACTTGAAGGGCCTTTACTTGAGACTTTACTTGAAGGGCCTTTACTTGAGACTTTACTTGAAGGGCCTTTACTTGAGACTTTACTTGAAGGGCCTTTACTTGAGACTTTACTTGAAGGGCCTTTACTTAAGACTTTACTTGAAGGGCCTTTACTTGAGACTTTACTTGAAGGGCCTTTACTTGAGACTTTACTTGAAGGGCCTTTACTTGAGACTTTACTTGAAGGGCCTTTACTTGAGACTTTACTTGAAGGGCCTTTACTTGAGACTTTACTTGAAGGGCCTTTACTTGAGACTTTACTTGAAGGGCCTTTACTTGAGACTTTACTTGAAGGGCCTTTACTTGAGACTTTACTTGAAGGGCCTTTACTTGAGACTTTACTTGAAGGGCCTTTACTTGAGACTTTACTTGAAGGGCCTTTACTTGAGACTTTACTTGAAGGGCCTTTACTTGAGACTTTACTTGAAGGGCCTTTACTTGAGACTTTACTTGAAGGGCCTTTACTTGAGACTTTACTTGAAGGGCCTTTACTTGAGACTTTACTTGAAGGGCCTTTACTTGAGACTTTACTTGAAGGGCCTTTACTTGAGACTTTACTTGAAGGGCCTTTACTTGAGACTTTACTTGAAGGGCCTTTACTTGAGACTTTACTTGAAGGGCCTTTACTTGAGACTTTACTTGAAGGGCCTTTACTTGAGACTTTACTTGAAGGGCCTTTACTTGAAGGGTCTTGAAGGAACTTTGCTTGAAGGGCCTTTACTTGAAGGGCCTTTACTTGAAGGGTCTTGAAGGAACTTTGCTTGAAGGGCCTTTACTTGAAGGGTCTTTACTTGAAGGGACTTTTCTTGAAGGGCTTTTGCCTGAAGGGACTTTGCTTAAAGGGCCTTTGCCTTAAAGGACTTTGCTTAAGGGTCTTTGCTTGATGAGACTTTGCTTTAAGGTCCTTTACTTGAAGGATATGGAACGTACAGTGATGACAGGAAATGATTGAAAGACTGAAGTCTTATTTCAATTCTATATTCTGTGAATCACTCGTCAATCGTCAAAATTCAGCCGACATCTCTAAAATTTTTGTAGCCTTATCCGCAGTTGACTTGGAAGAAACCATTGATAACATGCGTACGCATTCTGCCCCAGGCCTAGACTCCAACTCCATATTCATCAAAAACTGGAAGAAACCATTACTTCGAGCCTTGAGTATTCCTTGGAGGAACCTGAATACAGGTATCAGAGCAAACCATACCACGGGCGGGGTTAGAACCCGCGATCAGAGAGTCGTAAAACTTCAAACCGACGCGTTAGCCACTGGGCCAGCTGGACCAGTGGCTAACGCGTCGGTCTGGAGTTTTGAGACTCTCTGATCGCGGGTTCTAACCCCACCTGTGGTATGGTTTGTTTGCAGTCGTGTCATTACGATTTCGTAAGTCGTGTCAGAGCAGTCATTAATAACCATTAATATTACCCAACTTCATAAACGTGGCAGTAAATTCGCCCATTATCAAAAACTTTGAAAGGGCTCTAAGAATTAAGATCACCAATCACTTGGAATCAGAGCAGTTCCAGGGCCGCAGGGGCTCAGAGCAGGTCTCTCTTGCACTTTAACAATGCTAGACCACTACTACATGATCCAGGATGCACTGAAAGATTAACAAAATGCTGATGCAGTGTACAGTGATTTTGCAAAAGCCTTCAACAAGCCTCACGAAATCGTACTGAATCGATTGCAAACAAACCATACCACGGGCGGGGATAGAACCCGCGATCAGAGAGTCTCAAAACTCCAGACCGTCGCGTTAGCCACTGGACCAGCTAGCCACAATAAGATTCGTCCAACTAGGTATATTTCTACACCATAGGAAGGTTAGCATAGGCACCACTGTGACCACAAATGCAAGTTTTTACAGACGAATCTTCAACAAGCGTTATGTGCATCAACACAGTATAATGTACCGACTGATGTACGTAATTTTTGCACGCTTATGTACTATCAAATTAATGCTTGATTTTTTTTTAATGTAACTAGTCAGTAGAATATGGGTATCCCTCTTATATACATTTATAGTGTGTGTGTGTGTGTGTGTGTGTGTGTGTGTGTGTGTGTGTGTGTTTGTGTTTGTGTGTGTGTGTGTGTATTTCTGGTGAATTGTGAGAATAGTTTATATTTTATTTTATACTAGGTATTTAGTGGTGGAGAGAGCAGTACCACTCGTAGTGTTGTCCCAGGGTACGTCACTTGTGGTGGCCAAGTAACCAGTGTTAACTTGTGGGTCAGCTGCGTCGGTCCTCCTACATAGGCATGGAAAGTCAGAGATCTTTGATTTCTTATAGCAACAGCAGCAGCAACAACAACAATCACCACACATACACACAGTCACTCTCTCACACACACTAACACTCACTCTCAAACTTACTTATTCTCACACTCTCTCACACTCTCACACTCATTCTCACACTCTCACACATACACACTCTCACACATACTCACACACTCTCACATACTCTTTCTCTCGTCTGAAACACTATACACTCGGGTGATCTGTGTAGTGGTGTTACAATGGTAATCTGTGATGTTCCTACATTGGAACTTAACTTTCTGGTCTTGATGGTTCTTGTTTACCTGGAGAGAGTTCCGGGGGTCAACGCCCCCGCGGCCCGGTCTGTGACCAGGCCTCTTGTGTGGACGTGTTCATATGTTTTGGCTCCTAATACACTGACCTCTGTCATGTATCAGTCAGTATTTGAGCAGTAGTACTTGTTCCTGACATAAGCTGACCTGTACCATTTGTAAGCCAGCCCCTGACCAGTGTAAGCCGGTCTCTGTTCTGGCTTCTAACACGGTTCCTATCACTCTACATGGTTGTTGATCTGCCCTAAGGTTATGGACGGCTCAAGCTATTGATGTTCCGGCTTCTGACTCGACCTTCATGTTGTCCTCACACACTTTGTTAGACTAGTTCTGTTAGATATACTCCATTTGCTCACTTATAACTGTGTCCAGCTAAAAGATATCATAATGTAATTAAACACTGACGAAGGTACAAGATATCTTCTGATTATTCTACTGTACGTTAATATCGATGGATTTTATTGAGGATTATATTGGTCATCCTTCTGATAGGTGGCTGTTATCAGGTTGGGTGTGACCGGTAACAAAGTTCAGTCATGGTATGACAGCACAGTAAATGCATAAAAACCGGATAATTGGAAAGGTGGATAGATGGATGTTTTTAACTTATATTGAACCCAGAAAGTGTTAATAAACAGAGTGAAGTCGGAGGCTGCCACAGTGAAAAGCTCTGTTCTTCAAGGTACAATATTCGCCCCACTTCTGTTTCTCATTCTTATATCCGACATTGATAAGGACACAAATAGCCTTGTAACATCCCTGGTTAATGACACCAGAATCTCAGAGTGGCGACCGTCGAACATTTGGAATCTTCAGGCAGATATAAATCAAGTCTTCCAGTAGACCTCAGACAATAGTATGATGTTTAACGAGGACAAGTTTTGGTTGCTCTGCTATGGAAGAATTGAGGAAATAAAGACAATGACGGAGTACAGGACAAACTCAAATCATTCCAAAGAGAGAATGTCCCATGTGTAAGACATAGGAGTAATGATGTCGGATGATCTCACATTCAAGGATCACAACAGTGTTGCCATTGCTACTGCAAAGAAAATGATAGGTTGGATAACTAGAATTTTCAAAACGAGATGCTGACCCAATGACGATACTTTTCAAGTCACTTATTCTGTCCAGGCTGCTTATCGACAGCGTCCTTCAAGGCAGGCGAGACTGCTCACTTCGTAGACGTTTGAAATACTTTTGAACAGTATTCCCTGGAACGTAGACGGGAAATTTCATTATAATTTACTGCTGGAAAATCTTGAAGGAACTGGCCATAAACCATAAATCAGAATAACTGCGTATGAAAATAGGAGATTTGACAGGTGGTGCAAAATACCTCCAATAAAAGGCAGTGGCGCGACGAGTACACCGAAGAAAAACTGGGTAAGTGTCAGAGGTCCCCGACTCTTCAACGCCCTTCCTCCGTACATAAGGGAAACTATCAACAAACCTCTGACTGTCTTCAAGAAGGAACTTACTAACTTCCGAAAGTCAGTTACTGAGTGTGTGACCAGCAGAAACAGTCTGGCTGACCAGGCCTTGGTCCACCAGGAGGCATTGTCTGGAACCTTGCCGCCGGGGTGTTGACCCCCGGAAGCATCCTTCAGGGGAAACCACCTGTAGGAGTGACTTCGGACACCATCTGTAGACATCGTTGAAGATTGAGTTGCCTTAAAGTAGCGCTCTTGATCGAAGAAATTTGAGCTATACTCCTCTTGGGTTTATAACGAAACTATATGAAAAAAACGTACTAGGAGACAGCTTACGTCTGGCAGCACGGAAGTCACCGCTGCTGCCGAACTCGTTCCAAACCGCACGTTCGTTTGAGGACGATTTCATCATATTAATTATCCTAATTACGTCTTTCGGTTTATGCGGGGTTATCAAAGCCGCCCACGATTACAGCATTATTGCTAATTTGCAGATAATGGCCTCATTTATTTCAATTTTTGGAGGGTAACCTGCACACTGACCCAGACTTGATCTTGTTTCTTTACTGGTGAATCATTGTTGGAATTTAGAAGGGATTAAAGACTTCCGTGTCTTGTTTGTGTTACTTAACCGTGTTTTGTGGCGGCCATCTTGATAGTTTGGGTGAGTGATGTCTGTCTTCTTGTGTTTGATCTGTCTCACTGGGGGAGACAGAGAGGGGAGGAAAGATGGGAGGGGGGGAGAATGAGAGAAGGGAAGTTCTCTCTCTCTCTCTCTCTCTCTCTCTCTCTCTCTCTCTCTCTCTCTCTCTCTCTCTCTCTCTCTCTTTTGATTACTCCGACACGGACTGATAGAGGAAAAATATCACTAGAATACACAACCCCAGCATTTTTTTAATTTGATTTAGTGACATGATATATAATAGATGGGAGGATGCTGTGTTTACGCCTAGTTGTGTTTGCAAGGGTCGATTCACCGCTCCTGGCCTCGCCTCTTGGGTGTTATATCCCCGTTCTTCCTATACCTGGCCTCCAGAGGCTGACTATACTGTGTACGGTGTTTGCTTTCACTGTTTTTATCTGCCTGTTAATGGTTTAAGGGGGTTTCGAAATCCTTTCAACTCCTGCTTGATGGCCTGATTAATCAGGCCATTAGTACTAGCAGCGTGTAGGTCAAGCACAGGTGGATGATCAAGAATTTAAGAATTTGGCTGAATTCATGCAGGGAGTAAATTAGAGAACTGATGGGACTCGAACCCATGGCGAGTGAATCCTAAAACTCTCAGGCCAGTGCGTTAACCACTGAACCAGCTGACTTTAATAAGATTCACCCAACTAGGTATGTTTCTAAATATAGGAAGGTTAGCATGGGCCACTACTATGACCACAAATGCACAAGTTTTTTATAGACGAGTCTCACACCATCATGACTACGTCGTGCTCTAGCTCAAGTCCCCTCCAAGCCGCCATCATGACTCAAGACATATTTCGGGCCTAAGGGGAAAAGCTCTTTATGGTAACCCCCCCCCCCCGAAATATTCTAGAATTTAAATCAATCTTGATTAGGTTAGGTTAAGTTAGGTTAAGTTGGGTTAAGTTAGGTTAGTTTAGTTAAGTTGGGTGTGGTTAAGTTCCCTCTCTTAGGTTACTAAGTCCCAAAATATTAGCGTCTTTATGGCTCAACTTATTTAAAGTTAAATAATTTACATAACCCATATATGCTGCATAGTTTACATAACCCATATATGCTGCATAGTTTACATAACCCATATATGCTGCATAGTTTACATAACCCATATATGCTGCATAGTTTACATAACCCATATATAATGTTGAATAATTTACATAACCCACATTTAAGGTGAAATTTGAGCAGTCAGCAGATCTTCAGTTTGTTGGGCATTAAATATTGCAGCAGTGTTACAGTCTAGTGCACTCCACTCACCTCCACCAACATGATGGGAAGAGTTTGTATCATCCATCTGGTGTGTCTGTTGTTCCTTGTGGCTTTGTTCATCTGTTGTTCCTTGTGGCTTTGTTCATCTGTTGTTCCTTGTGGCTTTGTTCATCTGTTGTTCCTTGTGGCTTTGTTCATCTGTTGTTCCTTGTGGCTTTGTTCATCTGTTGTTCCTTGTGGCTTTGTTCATCTGTTGTTCCTTGTGGCTTTGTTCATCTGTTGTTCCTTGTGGCTTTGTTCATCTGTTGTTCCTTGTGGCTTTGTTCATCTGTTGTTCCTTGTGGCTTTGTTCATCTGTTGTTCCTTGTGACTTTGTTCATCTGTTGTTCCTTGTGGCTTTGTTCATCTGTTGTTCCTTGTGGCTTTGTTCATCTGTTGTTCCTTGTGGCTTTGTTCATCTGTTGTTCCTTGTGGCTTTGTTCATCTGTTGTGGCTTTGTTCATCTGTTGTGGCTTTGTTCATCTGTTGTTCCTTGTGGCTTTGTTCATCTGTTGTTCCTTGTGGCTTTGTTCATCTGTTGTTCCTTGTGGCTTTGTTCATCTGTTGTTCCTTGTGGCTTTGTTCATCTGTTGTTCCTTGTGGCTTTGTTCATCTGTTGTTCCTTGTGGCTTTGTTCATCTGTTGTTCCTTGTGGCTTTGTTCATCTGTTGTTCCTTGTGGCTTTGTTCATCTGTTGTTCCTTGTGGCTTTGTTCATCTGTTGTTCCTTGTGGCTTTGTTCATCTGTTGTTCCTTGTGGCTTTGTTCATCTGTTGTTCCTTGTGGCTTTGTTCATCTGTTGTTCCTTGTGGCTTTGTTCATCTGTTGTTCCTTGTGGCTTTGTTCATCTGTTGTTCCTTGTGGCTTTGTTCATCTGTTGTTCCTTGTGGCTTTGTTCATCTGTTGTTCCTTGTGGCTTTGTTCATCTGTTGTTCCTTGTGGCTTTGTTCATCTGTTGTTCCTTGTGGCTTTGTTCATCTGTTGTTCCTTGTGGCTTTGTTCATCTGTTGTTCCTTGTGGCTTTGTTCATCTGTTGTTCCTTGTGGCTTTGTTCATCTGTTGTTTCTTGTGGCTTTGTTCATCTGTTGTTCCTTGTGGCTTTGTTCATCTGTTTTCTTGTGGCTTTGTTCATCTGTTGTTTCTTGTGGCTTTGTTCATCTGTTGTTCCTTGTGGCTTTGTTCATCTGTTGTTCCTTGTGGCTTTGTTCATCTGTTGTTCCTTGTGGCTTTGTTCATCTGTTGTTTCTTGTGGCTTTGTTCATCTGTTGTTCCTTGTGGCTTTGTTCATCTGTTGTTCCTTGTGGCTTTGTTCATCTGTTGTTCCTTGTGGCTTTGTTCATCTGTTGTTCCTTGTGGCTTTGTTCATCTGTTGTTCCTTGTGGCTTTGTTCATCTGTTGTTCCTTGTGGCTTTGTTCATCTGTTGTTCCTTGTGGCTTTGTTCATCTGTTGTTCCTTGTGGCTTTGTTCATCTGTTGTTCCTTGTGGCTTTGTTCATCTGTTGTTCCTTGTGGCTTTGTTCATCTGTTGTTCCTTGTGGCTTTGTTCATCTGTTGTTCCTTGTGGCTTTGTTCATCTGTTGTTCCTTGTGGCTTTGTTCATCTGTTGTTCCTTGTGGCTTTGTTCATCTGTTGTTCCTTGTGGCTTTGTTCATCTGTTGTTCCTTGTGGCTTTGTTCATCTGTTGTTCCTTGTGGCTTTGTTCATCTGTTGTTCCTTGTGGCTTTGTTCATCTGTTGTTCCTTGTGGCTTTGTTCATCTGTTGTTCCTTGTGGCTTTGTTCATCTGTTGTTCCTTGTGGCTTTGTTCATCTGTTGTTCCTTGTGGCTTTGTTCATCTGTTGTTCCTTGTTTGTTCATCTGTTGTTCCTTGTGGCTTTGTTCATCTGTTGTTCCTTGTGGCTTTGTTCATCTGTTGTTCCTTGTGACTTTGTTCATCTGTTGTTCCTTGTGGCTTTGTTCATCTGTTGTTTCTTGTGGCTTTGTTCATCTGTTGTTCCTTGTGGCTTTGTTCATCTGTTGTTTCTTGTGGCTTTGTTCATCTGTTGTTCCTTGTGGCTTTGTTTATCTGTTGTTCCTTGTGGCTTTGTTCATCTGTTGTTCCTTGTGGCTTTGTTCATCTGTTGTTCCTTGTGGCTTTGTTCATCTGTTGTTCCTTGTGGCTTTGTTCATCTGTTGTTCCTTGTGGCTTTGTTCATCTGTTGTTCCTTGTGGCTTTGTTCATCTGTTGTTCCTTGTGGCTTTGTTCATCTGTTGTTCCTTGTGGCTTTGTTCATCTGTTGTTCCTTGTGGCTTTGTTCATCTGTTGTTCCTTGTGGCTTTGTTCATCTGTTGTTCCTCGCGACTTTGTTCATCTGTTGTTCCTTATGGCTTGTTCATCTGTTGTTCCTTGTGGCTTTGTTCATCTGTTGTTCCTCGCGACTTTGTTCATCTGTTGTTCCTTGTGGCTTGTTCATCTGTTGTTCCTTGTGGCTTTGTTCATCTGTTGTTCCTTGTGACTTTGTTCATCTGTTGTTCCTTGTGGCTTTGTTCATCTGTTGTTCCTTGTGGCTTTGTTCATCTGTTGTTCCTTGTGGCTTTGTTCATCTGTTGTTCCTTGTGGCTTTGTTCATCTGTTGTTCCTTGTGGCTTTGTTCATCTGTTGTTCCTTGTGGCTTTGTTTATCTGTTGTTCCTTGTGGCTTTGTTCATCTGTTGTTCCTTGTGGCTTTGTTCATCTGTTGTTCCTTGTGGCTTTGTTCATCTGTTGTTTCTTGTGGCTTTGTTCATCTGTTGTTCCTTGTGGCTTTGTTCATCTGTTGTTCCTTGTGGCTTTGTTCATCTGTTGTTCCTTGTGACTTTGTTCATCTGTTGTTCCTCGTGACTTTGTTCATCTGTTGTTCCTCGTGACTTTGTTCATCTGTTGTTCCTTGTGGCTTTGTTCATCTGTTGTTCCTCGTGACTTTGTTCATCTGTTGTTCCTTGTGGCTTTGTTCATCTGTTGTTCCTTGTGGCTTTGTTCATCTGTTGTTCCTTGTGACTTTGTTCATCTGTTGTTCCTTGTGGCTTTGTTCATCTGTTGTTCCTAGTGACTTTGTTCATCTGTTGTTCCTTGTGGCTTTGTTCATCTGTTGTTCCTTGTGGCTTTGTTCATCTGTTGTTCCTTGTGGCTTTGTTCATCTGTTGTTCCTTGTTGCTTTGTTCATCTGTTGTTCCTTGTGACTTTGTTCATCTGTTGTTCCTTGTGGCTTTGTTCATCTGTTCCTTGTGGCTTTGATCATCTGTTGTTCATTGTGGCTTTGTTCATCTGTTGTTCCTTGTGGCTTTGTTCATCTGTTGTTCCTTGTGGCTTTGTTCATCTGTTGTTCCTTGTGGCTTTGTTCATCTGTTGTTCCTTGTGGCTTTGTTCATCTGTTGTTCCTTGTGGCTTTGTTCATCTGTTGTTCCTTGTGACTTTGTTCATCTGTTGTTCCTTGTGGCTTTGTTCATCTGTTGTTCCTTGTGACTTTGTTCATCTGTTGTTCCTTGTGGCTTTGTTCATCTGTTGTTCCTTGTGGCTTTGTTCATCTGTTGTTCCTTGTTACATTTAAGTTATAAAACAATTTTTGGAAGTTATGTTCTAATCGAGTGTTTTAATGCTCCTACGAGTACCTGTCGTATATGCTATAACAGTTACATGGCATGTGTATATTTCTGGTAATATGCTTGGTGCTATACTTACTCCCTGGTCTCTCGCCTTGAAACGTGTCCTGTCTTCTCACCTCCTCTCATACTTTTATTATTTTGACTAGCTAGATTTGAATTCTAGCAGTTATGTTCCTAGTCAGTTAATCAGCTTCTTTCTTTGCTCTGCTGTTGTAAAAATAAAGTATTCGCAAATTATGACACATGGGGTTCATTGTGTTATAGTACGTAATTTACGTAGCTGAGAAACAGCAGTGGTTCAAACACTGTTCCTAAAGGAGCTCTGGTCATTATTCTACCTTCATGTATAGTCCTAGAGTTGTCTCTATAACTTTCCTGTCAAGTCTGTTTTGATTTCGGGGGACATCTCCTGGAAGTTGTGTCCCAGATCAGGCTTCCTGGTTGATGGACTAATCAGACTGTTGATAGCAGCACGCGGTTTAACAGTATTTATACCTTATATTCCCGCTTTACTTCCGTCACTTTCGTAAAACTTTCAGGAGGTTAGACGATGGATGAAGTGCTCCAAGAAAGGTGACAGTACTAGTAAGAAACATGACGTGTGTACCATAATTTCCCACACATGTATGTCTGCTAGTAGTCCCAGTGTCTAGAGTCACCTAGTGATCATTTCTAACCTGCGACGGTAATGTTCGGCCACTACTCCCTGCTGTGTAGCCAACTCGGGTGAGGGTTAGACGGGAGCTAGTGTTTGGAATTACGTCACTGTATTTATCTGTTTAGATTTACAACAGTTGAAATTAGTTCATTTTCACGCTCGTCAACTGAACGTGGGTCATCAAGCCCAAATTTTTTTGTGTATTAACGTCATGATTGTTTAAGTATAACTACCTTAGCTCATATATTCACAATTGTTAAAATAATCAAGGTGCTATTCTCAGGTGCTAAAGTTAATAAGTTCACTATTTTGCCATTATACTCCAAAGCTCATTTATTTGATTACCACTTTATTGTTCACCACAACTTATATTAGTCCCTTTTATATTATAATTTTATATTATAATTCTAACTTTAAAGAATTACCTTTAAAGTACTACCTACTATCATATTCCCAAGCTCCATTATTTGATCATCACTTTATTTGTTCACCACAAATTATTTTAGTCCCTTTTATATTGTCTCCTTTATTTTAGCTTTAAAAAACTACCTTAGCTCATTATTTTTACATTTGTTAAATAATTCAGGTGCTACTTTTTTTTAGCTTTAGAATATTTACTTTATTTTTTACTTAATTCTAACTATAGATTCACTACAAATCTTATGATTACAAGCATTGATCCTGATACCAACCTCTTATTTAATGACTTAAATGATTCAAACAGTTACTGTAATTACTACACAGCAGAACAATCAAAGGCACTTCTCAGAGCTAACAACAACATAACTATCTTTAACTACAATATCAGATCTTTAAGCAAGCATTATGATGACCTCCTAGCATTACTAAATTCCTTGCATGCCAACATGTCCATCATTACACTAACTGAAACCTGGCTAAAGCCTGATACTACAGATGTCTATGCCATTCCTGGTTACACAGCCATACACAACTGTAGGCCAGACCAACAAGGGGGTGGCACTGCTATATACTACTCATACCAACTAGAATGTATCACTAATACTTGCACAAGGGATGAACATGGGGAATATATAATAGCTAAATTCAAATCCAAATACCTACAAAAACCTCTCACAGTGATAAACATCTACAGAGTTCCACAATCAAACATTAGCCAATTTAGTCAAAACCTAGGAAGCATGATAACTGATGCACGCATGAACAAAGATCACTTACTACTCTCAGGTGACTTCAATATAAATCTCCTGCAAGACCAGGACCCACACGTTACTGAATTCACAAACACAATGAGTAACTGCATGTTGCTACCAACAGTAACAAAACCTACAAGAGTTACAGAGACTAGTGTTTCCCTACTTGACCACATCTGGACCAACACCATATCCCCTTTAAAATCAGGCATAATTACAGATAATACCACAGACCACTACCCTACTTTCCTCATAACTCTTGGTAAAATACCCCAAGACACTACTAAAGTCACCTTCAGACTTCACAATGAGGCAGCCATTAATAACTTCACAACAGCAGTAACAAACATTGACTGGCACACTGAGCTAGAAATCTATACAGATATTGACGAATGTTTTAATAATTTTCTAAAAAAGACCCAATACCTTTATAACAAGCACTGCCCTAAAAAAACTAAACAGATGACAGCTAAGAGACTGAACAGTCCCTGGCTAACACCCAGCATTCTCAAATCCATAAATACAAAACACCGATATGAAAAACAGTACAGAATGGGTCACATAACCAGAGACCAAACAAAACGTTACTCGTCAATCCTAACCAGCCTGATAAGAAGGGCAAAAAAATTGTATTATGAGAACAGATTATCCAACTTACGAGGTGATATAAAAAAGACCTGGAAGACCCTATCAGAAATTCTGGGAACAAAAAAGATATCACGACATAGCGAAATAAAATTAGCAAAATCAGATGAACCCCAACTCCCACCAACAGAAACAGCAAACAGACTCAATGATTTCTTCTCCACTATAGGTCAAAACCTTGCCAATAAAATCCCAAGCTCAGATACCCCACCAAATGACTACCTCACTGGCAACTACCCGAACACACTGTTCCTAGCTCCGACTAATCCATACGAAGTCTCCCTTATTATCAACGCACTGAAAAACAAGGCAGGAGATTTAAATACCTTACCACCCTTTATATACAAAAAAGCGTCACAAGTACTATCACCAATCATTGCAACATTCTTTAACAAATCCATTGAATCCTCCACCTTCCCTACAGTTCTCAAAATAGCAAGGGTCACCCCGATCCATAAAGGATGAGACCAAACGGAGTTGTATAACTATAGGCCAATATCCAATTTACACCTTCTCTCAAAAATCTTCGAAAAATTAATTCATAAACGAATCTACTCCTACCTTATCTCCCAAAACATTCTCAACCCCTGCCAATTTGGATTCAGGCCTAATAAAAATACTAATGATGCTATTATACACATACTAGAACATATATACACTGCAATAGAGAAAAAAGAAGTCCCACTGGGGATCTTCATTGACTTACGTAAAGCTTTTGATACAGTTGACCATGACTTGCTCCACGTAAAATTGTCACACTATGGTATAAGAGGGCACTCCCTCAACTACCTCAAGTCTTACCTCAGCAACAGAAGCCAATATGTGTACGCAAATGGGGCAAGCTCTTCCGCTCAACCAATTACAGTTGGTGTCTCACAGGGAAGTGTCCTTGGCCCTCTTCTCTTTCTCCTATACATAAATGACCTACCAAATGCTTCGCAATTACTCAAACCCACACTTTTTGCAGATGACACTACATACGTCTTCTCTCACCCGAGCCCAGTCACGCTAGCCAATACTGTAAACACCGAATTACAGAAAATATCTACCTCGATGAGGACTAACAAACTTACACTAAACATTGACAAAACCTATTTCATTCAGTTTGGTAACAGAGCTACAGATGTACCTCTTAACATAACAATAAACGGATCACCTATCACAAAGCTAACAGAGGGAAAATTCTTAGGAATCCACCTTGATAATAGACTCAAATTTCATACACATATACAACAAATTTCTAAGAAAATCTCCAAGACTGTAGGCATACTATCGAAGATACGGTACTATGTTCCACAGTCAGCCCTCCTGGCCCTTTATCACTCTCTTATTTACCCCTATCTCACCTATGGAATTTGTGCATGGGGCTCAACAACAATTAACCATCTCAGACCACTAATTACCCAACAAAAGGCTGCAGTTAGAATGATAACAAATTCTCACTACAGGCAACACACTCCACCAATATTCAAAACACTCAACCTACTCACCATACAAAACATCCATACTTATTATTGCACCTATTACATACATAAAACACTTAACTCTGATATTAACCCTCCCCTCAAACATCTCCTTGCCAACCTCAACAGAACACATGACCATAACACAAGGCACAGATCACTCTATGATGTTCCTCGTGTCCATCTCACGCTATGCAAAAACTCAATGCACATAAAAGGCCCTAAAATCTGGAATTCATTACCTGTAAATATAAAAGAAACACTACCTGTTTATAAATTCAAGTCTCTTCTCAAAGATCACTTACTCACTCAAAACTAAATAAATACTAAATAACTGAACCTTATAAATTGTATAAACTAAATGTTACTCACAATTATATCACATAAATGTTAAACCTAGGACCCAATCTAACTTTGTTATTTTTTTTAAATACACTACCTAACAGAATACTCCATTCTACTGAATGTTTACCTGTCTTTGTAATACTCATTTGTGCTTTATAGTTATCTGTTTACAATAATGTCTTATCACTGATTTCATCATTGCTTAGTTAATCTTAAGTTAATTTTAAGCCAGCCCGTAATGCTATGCATATAAGTGGCTTTGGCATGCTGCTCTTACCTGTATTTTTTTTTGTACCTCTGTATGTATGCTAAAATTTCTAAATAAATAAATAAATAAATAAGACAGAGATTACAGTCAACAGTATAAACCACACCACGGGCGGGGTTGAAACCCGCGATCAGAGTCTCAAAACTCCAGACCGTCGCGTTAGCCACTGGGCCAGCTAGCCACAATAAGGTACGTCAATAACAGTCAAGTCAACAGTATGTATGCACAGAGATATACACCTCTTGGTATATATATATATATCCATAGATAAAAATGGCTCGTCATAAATACAGAAATTACACGCTTTGTATATACGGAGAGACGCACAACTCTCGCTATAATATACCTAGATAAATGTCTCATTGTGTATTTAGACACATATACATCTGTTTAATACCAAGGTGCACATCTCTGTTATATGCCGGGAGAGAGACACCTCTAGGGAGCCAAAACACAGGCAGGTAATCTCTAGAACGAAAGGACACACGTAAAAGACCTAGCAATATTAATGTCAGATAACCTGTTATTCCAGCAACACAAGAAAGTAAAGGTAGCCAGGACCAGGGAAATGACAAGGTGGATAATAGGAACCTTGAAAAACAAGTGAAGTCGTGCCAACTGTAATCCTGACTTGTACTCTAGCGTCTGGACTATTTTCTGCTGGCAACGAAACGTTGGGCATGTTTCTCTACACCTGCTGTCCCTGTTCACCTAGCAGTAAGTGGGTACCTGAGTGTTAGTCCACTGGTGTGGGCGACATCCTGGGGAAAAGGGACAGTATACTTTAAATAGGCCTAAGCTTTGAAATAAGCTGAGGTAGGAAAAGAGCTCTTATCATCTAAAATTGATTTGTGAAAAATAAAACACACACTTCAAGGCAGGACAGATACAATGGCTGGAAACTTTAGACGCTGTTTGCTTATTTCAACTCCCTGTATATACGAAATATAGAATAATGAGAGGCCCAGAGTATACACTGCATTGCTGGCATGTGTACTCTTAGCATATACAATCACCCGGACGTAGGAGAAGCTTAAAGTCCAAGTGGGAGCAAGACGTGGTGGTAAGCTTCTCTCTCCTATTGTTCCATTTTGTTCTCTCTGTACTGTTAGCATATTCGATAAAACGTATTAACTTCTGGTAAGGTTTTCAAGCACTTGCAATACACTCGCCTGCACGGAGTGGAAGATAAGGTGCGTAAGGTAGTATCAAAGGATATCTTAAGCGGATTTACTCTAGCTGTGGTTTACCAGGGAATTAAAATTGCTGTGTGTGGGGGAGGGGGTAGTTTTACATCAGAAAATATTAATTTTTCTTATAGGTTAAAAGTGCCTTTTTCTAAGTATAAATCTGATAATGCAGTAAGTTAAAGTTTTATAGCTTATTGTAGTTGGCGAAAAACTGAGGTGTCGCCAACATTGTTTTTATGTCGCCAAGTTGTATTAATGGCGTCTTCTGTCTGTAAGGAAACTAACCATCTTTTCTCCTTTTTATAATAATAATAATAATAATAATAATAATAATAATAATAATTATCATTATTATTATTATTATTATTTCTACAAGTACATGGTACAACTTATACAGACCATAGCTGACATCACTGACACTATAGAAAGCCGCTTGTTGTGCACAGCATTTCGGGCAAATTAGGTCAGTTTTGTCCTTAGGATACGACCCACACCAGTCGACTAACATCCAGGTACCTATTTTACTGCTAGGTGAACAGGGACACCAGGTATCTTAAGGAAACTCGCCCCAATGTTTCCACCCATAACGGGGATCGAACTACGGACATCAGTGTGTGAACAAGGTGAGGTTGCTAGCAACATGTCCACTAGTTTTTCATATGGTGTGTGTTGCAGGGTACTTTAACACTCGCAACACTGGAAGATGCTAAGGCCCAACATTACCCCATTCTGACATAATAAATTGGTTGAAATAATTGGTTATTATCTCGTGTAACTGTTTTTATCGTCTGATACTAATGATAATTTCAATTAATTCAGTGTGTGACACTTCTCGAAACATGGGAAGTAAGTTGTAAGGGTTGACTTTCTTGGGGTATTCTGACTTGTAATTGTACATACGCTGTAGTTTACTGTGTGCATGTACTGTAGTGTACTGTAATGTACTGTGTGCATATACTGTAGTGTACTGTGTGCATATACTGTAGTGTACTGTGTGCATATACTGTAGTGTACTGTGTTCATATACTGTAGTGTACTGTGTGCGTATACTGTAGTGTACTGTGTACAAACGCTGTAATATACTGTTAAATGGCCATAGCATCAGGTTACCCTCAAGATCATTGTTATACACACGAACCTCAAGAAACACCCTCACCTAGATTACAGAGTGAGATGTTACACATCTTGTTTACATGTCCACCTGACTTATTATTACTATTATTATTATTATTGCTAAAAATGTGATGTGTAAGCCAGATAGCCACAATATTTTTTTCCCTAGTATGACAAGGTGGCTGGATACGCAGTTAAACTGAGGTAGAGAATGGTGTCGTCTGGCAGTATTAAGGCATGCATATATATATATATATATATATATATATATATATATATATATATATATATATATATATATATATATATATATATATATATATATATATGCAAAACAACCACTCTGAAAGAATAGAGAAATTCCAAGCGCTTTCGTGACTACTCACATTATCAAGTGAGTAGTCACGAAAGCGCTTGGAATTTCTCTATTCTTTCAGAGTGGTTGTTTTGCATATTCTGAAATCACCTGTTTACTGTGATCTTATTGCATATATATATATATATATATATATATATATATATATATATATATATATATATATATATATATATATATATATATATATATATATATATACAATGCACTAGCTAAGGAGTCGAACCTATGCTGTTTTGGCCTCCTCATGGTGAGAGAAAATGCATGACGCTTTAGACCACTAGACCACACAATCCTTAACAATGGTGCACCCAGCAAAGTTAGATGTTGTACCCACCATCGAAGGACATACAGTGGTGTGGACACCTCTGAGCTAATTTCGTTCTACTCCCCGTTTTCTCTCACCATGAGGCGGGCCAAAACAGCATGGGTTCGACTCCTTGGCTAGTGCAGCGTTGTTATTGATCAATAACACTTGTTCCGTGGGTAAAAAAATATATATATATATATATATATATATATATATATATATATATATATATATATATATATATATATATATATATATCGTGCCGAATAAGTAAAACTTGCGATTTTGGCTTAAATAGCAATGCTCTTCTTGCCGAATAAGACAAGCGAACATTTGTGTATCCAATAATTTCGCAAAAATCATTCTGAACCTAACGAAATAAATATATTTCACTGTGTTTGTTTATTACTAAATTGTTGTAAAGTTATATAAAATATATTTAGTTGGATTAGGCTAAATTAAATTGCGCTTGTTATAATAGGTTAGGTAAATTTTTTAAGGTTCTTTTGGTGCAAAATTATTAATTTTTTTACATTAATATAAATGAAAAAAATATTTCTTTAAAAGCAAAGGAGAAAATTTTAGAAAGGACTTAATTTTAAATGAGTTCTTGCAAATTGACCAATTTTACCTATTCCGCACGACATATATATATATATATATATATATATATATATATATATATATATATATATATATATATATATATATATATATAATATATATATATATATATATATATATATATATATATATATATATAATATATATATATATATATATATATATATATATATATATATATATATATATATATATATATATATATATATTTGAATTGTTGGCCCAGTGAATAGTGATATGTACATTGTCCTGTTCTCAAAGGGCTGGGCATGGTGACGCAGGGTCGAATCCTAGCTAGCCGTAGTTCTGTTAATAATATATATCATACCCAGTTAAAGGTTTAGAAAACACTGTAAGATAAACATTTTATTCGAATTTTTAACCCCGGAGGGTTAGCCACCCAGAATAACCCAAAAGAAAGTCAGTGCGCCATCTAGGACTGTCTAACTTATTTCCATTGTGGTCCTCAGTCTTGTCCCCCAGGATGTCACCCACACCAGTCGACTAACACCCAGGTACCTGCTTGCTTGCTAGGTGAACGGGACAACAGGTGTAAGGAAACACACACAGTGATCGCACCCTTACCGGGGATCGAACCTTGCTTAGTGTTTTCTTCTTTAACGTAAACCAAACTTTAACTAATTAGTATTGAAAATATATTAATTTTCTGTATGTAGAAAACGTTTAGAACTCGAGGCTGCGTAATGAGAAATAAAACTGTGTAAAATGGGCGGGGTTTACTTCCGTCCCTTTGCTTGTTCAGTGTTCAGTCAGGGCTTATCCATTGTTCTTCGGTGTGTACTCACCTAGTTGAGGTTACAGGGGTCGAGTCCGAGCTCCTGGCCCCGCCTCTTCACTGATCGCTACTAGGTCACTCTCCCTGAGCCGTGAGCTTTATCATACCTCTGCTTAAAGCTATGTATGGATCCTGCCTCCACTACATCGCTTCCCAAACTATTCCACTTACTGACTACTCTATGGCTGAAGAAATACTTCCTAACATCCCTGTGATTCATCTGTGTCTTCGGCTTCCAACTGTGTCCCCTTGTTACTGTGTCCAATCTCTGGAACATCCTGTCTTTGTCCACCTTGTCAATTCCTCTCAGTATTTTGTATGTCGTTATCATGTCCCCCCTATCTCTCCTGTCCTCCAGTGTCGTCAGGTTGATTTCCCTTAACCTCTCCTCGTAGGACATACCTCTTAGCTCTGGGACTAGTCTTGTTGCAAACCTTTGCACTTTCTCTAGTTTCTTTACTTGCTTGGCTAGGTGTGGGTTCCAAACTGGTGCCGCATACTCCAATATGGGCCTAACGTACACGGTGTACAGAGTCCTGAACGATTCCTTATTAAGATGTCGGAATGCTGTTCTGAGGTTTACTAGGCGCCCATATGCTGCAGCAGTTATTTGGTTGATGTGCGCTTCAGGAGATGTGCCTGGTGTTATACTCACCCCAAGATCTTTTTCCTTGAGTGAGGTTTGTAGTCTCTGGCCCCCTAGACTGTACTCCGTCTGCGGTCTTCTTTGCCCTTCCCCAATCTTCATGACTTTGCACTTGGTGGGATTGAACTCCAGGAGGCAATTGCTGGACCAGGTCTGCAGCCTGTCCAGATCCCTTTGTAGTTCTGCCTGGTCTTCGATCGAGTGAATTCTTCTCATCAACTTCACGTCATCTGCAAACAGGGACTCCTCAGAGTCTATTCCTTCCGTCATGTCGTTCACAAATACCAGAAACAGCACTGGTCCTAGGACTGACCCCTGTGGGACCCCGCTGGTCACAGGTGCCCACTCTGACACCTCGCCACGTACCATGACTCGCTGCTGTCTTCCTGTCAAGTATTCCCTGATCCATTGTAGTGCCTTCCCTGTTATCCCTGCTTGGTCCTCCAGTTTTTGCACCAATCTCTTGTGTGGAACTGTGTCAAACGCCTTCTTGCAGTCCAAGAAAATGCAATCCACCCACCCCTCTCTCTCTTGTCTTACTGCTGTCACCATGTCATAGAACTCCAGTAGGTTTGTGACACAGGATTTCCCGTCCCTGAAACCATGTTGGCTGCTGTTGATGAGATCGTTCCTTTCTAGGTGTTCCACCACTCTTCTCCTGATAATCTTCTCCATGATTTTGCATACTATACATGTCAGTGACACTGGTCTGTAGTTTAATGCTTCATGTCTGTCTCCTTTTTTAAAGATTGGGACTAAATTTGCTGTCTTCCATGCCTCAGGCAATCTCCCTGTTTCGATAGATGTATTGAATATTGTTGTTAGGGGTACACATAGCGCCTCTGCTCCCTCTCTCAATACCCATGGGGAGATGTTATCTGGCCCCATTGCCTTTGAGGTATCTAGCTCACTCAGAAGCCTCTTCACTTCTTCCTCGGTTGTGTGCACTGTGTCCAGCACTTGGTGGTGTGCCCCACCTCTCCGTCTTTCTGGAGTCCCTTCTGTGTGTGTGTGTGTGTGTGTGTGTGTGTGTGTGTGTGTGTGTGTGTGTGTGTGTGTGTGTGTGTGTGTGTACTCACCTAGTTCTTACCTAGTTGAGGTTGCAGGGGTCGAGTCCAAGCTCCTGGCCTCGCCTCTTCGCTGGTCGCTACTAGGTCACTCTCCCTGAACCGTGAGCTCTATCATACCTGTGTGTGTGTGTGTGTGTGTGTGTGTGTGTGTGTGTGTGTGTGTGTGTGTGTGTGTGTGTGTGCGCTATTACCTGTTGGTTTGTATATACCTGTTGGTAGTTGCTGGGGTTGTCACTGTGACGGTGTTCCATTGAACAACGGTGATCTTGTTGGCCTTGGCAGTGTCTTGAGTCAGTTGGTTAGTCTCCCTGTCTGACTGGTATGCTGACTAAATTGTCACCTTCATCTGCAGTTGTCTATCATCGTTGGTGTACAGTTGTGTGGTTTCATTTACCTGGAGTTTACCTGGAGAGAGTTCCGGGGGTCAACGCCCCCCGCGGCCCGGTCTGTGACCAGGCCTTATATTTACCGTATTTCCCGGCATATAAGACGCACGACAGACGTATCATAACAGTAAATCAGTAATTATATTCAAGAGTTAATTACCCTCTTATTTTACGTTAGAGAGTAACACAAAACCTACCCTTGACCTTGACCCCTGACCTTGACCCCTGACCTTGATCCCTGACCTTGACCATGTAAAGCGCAGGATGATTTTCCAAGACTTTTTGTGGGGAAAAAAAAACGCGTTATATACCTGTAAATACGGTGCTTGTATTCCTTGAGTGTCGAAAATGCTCAAGGTGGATGAGGTGAGTTGTCCCGATGCTGAGCGTTGGAATGACTGGAGAGCCACTGTGAAGTCCCTGTGAAGAACAGCCTGAATGAGTTAGTGTTTACTGGATTGATGATAGTCCTGTATTATGAGCAGTAGGTGAGTGAGTCCCCAGCTGTTGCACTGTCCATCGTGGTGGACTACAGCTGCTGTACCCTCGTTAACTTGGAAGCACTGATCCATTAGTGACGTATACTACGCTTAGGTCGGCCATGCTTGATTCCACATAGCCTAGTAATGTTCGTGAGCTGTTTATGTAGATATTTGCTCACCGAGGAATGTGATGTGACTATTTCTCTTATTTGCGGTTGTCGTTGTTTGCGCTTCTAGCAAGCCAGCGTCTATTGTCAGCATTTATGACGTAGGTAGGCAGTTTTTCACTGCATGGTGTTGTCAGGGGAGGAAACACGCTCGTGGCTGCCAGCTGAGAACATTGTTTTGGTTACTTGAGTACTGCTTCCTCAGTGAAGAATTTAGCCCCTATACAGGTGTTTATGTACTCAACCTATCAGCACAACTCACCTCTGTAGCATCCCACAACACACCACCACTCCACTACCACCACAACATACCGCTACCACCACACCACTACCTCCACAACACTACCACAACACACTACCACAACACTACCACTACCACAGCACCACTACTACTACAACACTACCACTACCACAGCACCACTACTACTACAACACTACCACAACACCACTATCACAACACCACTACCACAACACCACCACAACATACCACAACACCACAACATACCACTACCACAACACTACCACCACAACATACCGCTACCACCACAACATACCACTACCACAACACTACCACCACAGAACACCACTACCACAACACTACCTCCACAACATACCACTACCACAACACCACCACAACATACCACTACCACAACACTACCACCACAACATACCACTACCACAACACTACCACCACAGCACACCACTACCACAACGCTACCACCACAACATACCACTACCACAACACCACCACAACATACCACTACCACAACACAGCACACCACTACCACACCACTACCACCACAACATACCACTACCACAACACCACAACATACCACTACCACAACACCACAACATACCACTACCACAACACAGCATACCACTACCATAACAGTACCACCACAACATACCACTACCACACCACCACAACATACCACTACCACAGCACTACCACCACAACATACCACTACCACAACACCACCACTACCACAGAAAACCACTACCACAACACCACCAATATCACATAACACTACCACAACACACCACTACCACAACACTACCACAACACTACCACCACTACCACAACACTACCACCACAACACACCACTACCACAACACTACCACCACAACACACCACTACCACAACACTACCACCACAACACACCACTACCACAACACTACTACCACAACACCGCTATCACAACACCACTACCACAACACCGCTATCACAGCACTACCACCACAACACACCACTATCACAACACCACTACCACCACAACAACACCACCACAACACACCACTACCACAACACATCACTACCACAACACACCACTACCATCACACCACAACACACCACTATCACAACACCACTACTACCACAACACTACTACCACAACACCGCTATCACAACACTACCACCACAACCCACCACTATCACAACACTACCACCACAACACACCACTATCACAACACCACTACTACCACAGCACCACTACTACCACAACACTACTACTACCGCAACACTACTACCACAACACTACTACCACAACACCGCTACCACAACACTACCACCACAACACACCACTATCACAACACTACTACCACAACACCGCTATCACAACACTACCACCACAACACACCACTATCACAACACCACTACTACCACAACACTACTACCACAACACCGCTACCACAACACTACCACCACACCACAACACTACCACAACACACCACTATCACAACACTACTACCACAACACCGCTATCACAACACTACTACCACAACACACCACTCCCACAACACACCACTACCACAACACCACTACCACAAGACATCACAACCACAACACACCACTACCATCACACCCAGCACACCACTATCACAACACCACTACTACCACAACACACCACACCACTAGCACAACACTACTACCACAACACACCACACCACTAGCACAACACTACTACCACAACACACCACACTAGCACAACACTACTACCACAACACACCACACCACTAGCACAACACTACTACCACAACACACCACACTAGCACAACACTACCACCACAACACACCACTACCACAACACAACACACGACCGCCACAACACTACCACCACACCACTAGCACACTACTACCACCACACCACTAGCACCACACCACTAGCACACTACTACCACCACACCACTAGCACACTACCACCACCACACCACTAGCACACTACTACCACCACACCACTAGCACATTACTACCACCACACCCACACCACAGCACACCACTACCACCACAACATACCACTTCCACCACACCACAGCACACCACACCACAGCACACCACTACCACCACACCACTAGCACACTACTACCACCACACCACTAGCACATTACTACCACCACACCCACACCACAGCACACCACTACCACCACAACACACCACTACCACCACACCACTACTACCACAACACTACTACCAGAACACCGCTATCACAACACCACTACCACCACAACACACCACTATCACAACACCACTTCCACCACAGCACACCACTACCACCACACCACTAGCACACTACTACCACCACACCACTAGCACATTACTACCACCACACCCACACCACAGCACACCACTACCACCACAACATACCACTTCCACCACACCACAGCACACCACACCACAGCACACCACTTCCACCACAGCACACCACTACCACCACACCACTAGCACACTACTACCACCACACCACTAGCACATTACTACCACCACACCCACACCACAGCACACCACTACCACCACAACACACCACTACCACCACACCACTACTACCACAACACTACTACCAGAACACCGCTATCACAACACCACTACCACCACAACACACCACTATCACAACACCACTACCACCACAACACACCACTACCACAACACTATTACCACAACACATCACTACCACAACACACCACTACTATCACACCACAGCACACTACTATCACACCACAGCACACCACTATTACAACACCACTACCACCACAACATACCACTACCACCACAACAACACACCCACCACCACATCACACCCACCACCACAGCACACCACCACACCTCCGAAACATACCACCACCTACCTCCTGAGCTCATCACCACCACCTCCTACCACCTAAACACACCACCCCCACAACCCAGCACCACAACCCACCACCACAACCCACCTACCACCACCCCCACAACCCAGCACCACAACCCACCACCACAACCCACCACCACAACCCACCACCACAACCCACCATTGACCACATAGTGACTCACCTACAGCATTCAGGCTGCCACAGGTCTCTCTACCACACCTTTAAGTGTCCTGCCTAACTCTCCCAGCGCTGCTTGCCGTATATACTGAATTAATCTTGTATACACAGGCATCAGCTGCCACACAAGCAGGCCAGAAGTGAGCACTCTTCACTGAGGTGAATACTGCCTCCTGCAAACAGCAGATTGATGCATTTCATCGTTGATACGGTATATATACTGGCTCCCTTCCCTTCGCTCTTCTGTGTGACTAGTTAATGGTCCAAGTCGGATCGGAACGTCGCTGTAAGTTTAACTCTCCTATGTGCCGGTTACTTGTATATTGTACAGCAAGGTTGATAGTCTAGCATAATGTAAGTTGATCTGTTACATGGTACGGTTAGATAGGGTGTTCCCTGCAGTCGATTGCGAGGCCTACCACCCAGCAGTCTGAGTCTTAGTGATAGCCTGATCCATAAGGCTGTTGGTGCTAGACGCACGCTGTCCAGCGTAGCACCACAGACAGGCTAATCAGGAGCTGGTTTTAGGAAATTATAAAGTTTCCTCTTCAAGACAGCCAGGGATCGGTTGGTAATTCACCTAGTATATGAAGGGAGGGTGTTGTGAAGTCTTGGCCCCATTACACCCAGTAAGTTGTCTCTTAGCGTACTCATGGCATTCCTTCTTTTCAATGAGGGTATTTGCTCCGTCTGCCGAGCCCTTGCTTTCGTATGGAGTCATATCCGGTGTGCAGATATGGGACCAATTCCTCCAGGTATAAAGGTTACTGGTATACTGCACATAAACAATACTACACAGGATTTTCCAGGTGTGAATTATGAGGTATCTTTTTCGTCTATGGTTCAGGGAGTACAGTTCAAAAGACTTAAGCATTCGCGGTGAGTGGTGAAGATTCTCTGTACATCCTCCAGGTCTGTGATTTCACCTGCCTAGAAAAAAGGCTGATGAGAAGATCTTAGATTATGCAGCTAAATTCTGGTGTTAGAGTGAAATCATTAGGCTGTTAAACATACCGAGAAGGATAACAGAGTTAATAGACTGAAGGCAATGAATTTACAATATTGGGAAGACGTAGAATAGAAATGGAGGGTAATGATTGAAGTGTATATGTGGAAACACGATATTAATAATGAACATTTTTATAAATTGAAAGCAGAAAATATTGGACTAGGATAGGACTCGTAGTAACGGATTTAAGTTGAGTTTTTCACGTCAGTTTTACCGGCTGAGAGTTATCCTATCCCAGCTTATTTCAAGGCCCAGCCCTGTGTAAGGTATACTACCACTACCCAGGATACCACCAGGAGCAGTCGACTAACGCCCAGGTACCTACTTACTGCTAGGAGAACAGGGACAGCAGCAGGTATAACGTGAGTAATACCCAGGTACCTACTTACTGCTAGGTGAACAGGGACAGCAGGTGTAAGGAAATACACCTAACATTTCCACCCGTACCAGGGATTGTACCACGGACACTCAGTATGTAAGCCGAGTGCAACATGGCCGCCTCCTGTGATATCTCTACTCCAGAGTACTATGTACTCTGGAGTAGAGTATGTACTCTATGTACTCCAGAGTACATAGCTTGGATAGGTTGTTCTTCACTCACTATTTAATGTTTTCACGTAGTCATGGACCGGGCCGCGGGGGGCGTTGACCCACCAAGAACACCCTTCAGGTATACTCCAGGTATCTCGGCAGATATTTCCTGGACCAAGCCGGGAAGACACTATACCAAGTGGACACTTGTAATCAAACTAGTTTGCAAGCACGTGCCATTGCATCAAGCAAGGGCTGCAACTTAGTCATGTCAGTAATGAAACATAATGTGTAAGTGAAGATAAATGGTATAAAATACTGACATGATGGAAAAACAGACACAAATGCAGTATAATGAGATCGTTTATTGACAACGTTTCGCCCACACAGTGGGCTTTATCAAGTCAGTAATAGATCTGTTTGTGAGTTGATAAAGCCTATGTGGGCAAAACGTAGAAGAGGAAGAAAGAGGCGAGTCCTGAGGTATCCAGGTAAGCCCAGGTGACAGTCGTGTTCCATTGGACAGGTCAGGTTTCGTATTTATTTCCCCGTATCGAAGTACAGAGACTGCAGTTGGTAGTAGCTTAACCTGAAGGCTACGGAGGGAGACCTAATATATAAGTGAACCTGTCAAGTTGACTCAGGTATATAGTAAACTCTACCAGTGGCTACCAATGGCTAACGCGTCGGTCTGGAGCTTTATGACTGATCACGGGTTCTAACCCCGCCCGTGGTATAGTTTGTTTGCAATCGTGTCATTACGATTTCGTGAGTCATTAAATTCTACAGTGTATCACGTCTCCGACATATACTGTATCCAACACTTTAAGTGTATCACACCACAGCACATGCTATTAGACGTGCTGGAACATCCACCTGTAATGTGCAGTTGCTCAATGCACACGTCATGTGACCTTAACGCTAGGGAACACCACACACATTGTCCTATAGAAGGTAGATCTTGTGAGGGCTGCTGGTTCTATGAGGGTATTTTATAGACAGAGCTCGAATTAATTCTTTCCATGTATTCACCGCTCTCAAAACAGATACAAATTCGAAAAGATGCTATGGTCAAGGCCGTGTAAAAGACAGGCAGCAAGGAGCAGCTTCACTCTGACTGTAATCTTCTTCAGAACATCACTTCATCCGAGATCATTTATCCCCAGGATGGCACGAATCTGGAACATGTTCGTACAGCATTATAATATCAACGAAATAAAGTCTGTTAACTAAATGAAATCGCTGGCTCACAGATGACTCCAACTTTATGCTGTTCTCTGTTTATATATCTCTCACAAGAATAAAAAAAAGGCTTTCAGATGGATGTAGGTAACAGCTATTAGCTTGTAAATAAAGTTAAGAACTTTACCTAACCTTGTAAAGCCGTGACCGGAATGACGGCCCTCCAGAATAAGTCCCTGACCGCACTGGAACAGAAATCCTGCATCCTTCTCACCGAGCTCAGTGTTCTTGGAGGCTTCCTGCATATTCCAGCATCGCACTGGAAAGAGAATGGGAACTTTGAAACAGCTCTGACTACAACAAGAACAGTCACAAACTGCCTCGTCGAGTACAACCCAGTCGAGGAACAACTCCAACTTGTTCTGCAGCAACTTGCTGACAGGTACAAGTCGTCATGCTCACCCTTCAAGGCTGTACTGCAGTAAACAGTGGGAGTAACACTGGTTAGTGATCACTACCCACTGACGATTTTAACCTCCCTAAGTAACTGTGATTATTGAAACTGAGTATTCTTTAATCTTTCAATTAACAGTACACGATATTTACAAGTTTTGAGCGCTAGTCAAGATGAGAAACAATGAACTATAGTCAGTATGGTTCTGTAACTGAGGAAGCATCAAGTCGTATATATCAGCAGAAAATTGACGAATTGTAAGGGAAATTATTTCATTGGTTATTACTTTTTGTTATCCTACCTATGTAACGTATGCTACCACCTCCAGGATGCCACCCACACCAGTCAACTAATACCGAGGTACCTACTTACTGAAAGGTGAACAGGGGCAGCAGGTACATGGAAACATGCCCAACGTTTGTAACCCGGCCGGGGATCAAACACGGACACTCGGTATGCGAGCCCAGCGCGCTACCAACCAAGCCACGGGACAACTGTAGAAAGTCACTAGGAGATACAGGGTTTTATATAGGTATCTCTTGCTTAATTTACTTAATTACTATTATTATACTTAAAATGACGGTTAATAAATCATTAGTAACTGGTTCAGTTTACAGTCGTATGGGGTCGAATCCTACAGTTTCTGATGGCTATTTTCTATATTCAAAATTCGAGAACCTTCAGTGACTCCCATCCTAATCAAAAGGTTTTTACGAAATTTTACACAATGTTTTTTGAACCAAATGGAAATTTTTGGAAGGGGTCAGACCAACTGATTTTGATGGTTTTTTTTCACACCAACACATATAAAGACAGCCGTTTACTGGGATGACTTCTGTGTCCCGTCTCTTCCTTCATGGAGAATAAACACTCCTGTTGTGCTTCTCTTTTTCTCTTGTTCTTGGTCTGCCACCACTGTTACTTTTACTGTTTGAGAGTGCAGGTACTGTACTTCCCACCTCCAGGGCTGTAACATTCTCACCCATCCTTCAGAGTGCAGGTACTGTACTTCCCACCTCCAGGACTGTAACATTCTCACCCATCCTTCAGAGTGCAGGTACTGTACTTCCCACCTCCAGGGCTGTAACATTCTCACCCATCCTTCAGAGTGCAGGTACTGTACTTCCCACCTCCAGGGCTGTAACATTCTCACCCATCCTTCAGAGTGCAGGTACTGTACTTCCCACCTCCAGGGCTGTAACATTCTCACCCCTCCTTCAGAGTGCAGGTACTGTACTTCCCACCTCCAGGGCTGTAACATTCTCACCCATCCTTCAGAGTGCAGGTACTGTACTTCCCACCTCCAGGACTGTAACATTCTCACCCCTCCTTCAGAGTGCAGGTACTGTACTTCCCACCTCCAGGGCTGTAACATTCTCACCCATCCTTCAGAGTGCAGGTACTGTACTTCCCACCTCCAGGGCTGTAACATTCTCACCCATCCTTCAGAGTGCAGGTACTGTACTTCCCACCTCCAGGACTGTAACATTCTCACCCATCCTTCAGAGTGCAGGTACTGTACTTCCCACCTCCAGGGCTGTAACATTCTCACCCATCCTTCAGAGTGCAGGTACTGTACTTCCCACCTCCAGGACTGTAACATTCTCACCCATCCTTCAGAGTGCAGGTACTGTACTTCCCACCTCCAGGGCTGTAACATTCTCACCCATCCTTCAGAGTGCAGGTACTGTACTTCCCACCTCCAGGGCTGTAACATTCTCACCCCTCCTTCAGAGTGCAGGTACTGTACTTCCCACCTCCAGGACTGTAACATTCTCACCCCTCCTTCAGAGTGCAGGTACTGTATTTTCCACCTCCAGGGCTGTAACATCCTCGCCCCTCCTTCAGAGTGCAGGTACTGTATTTTCCACCTCCAGGACTGTAACATTCTCACCCCTCCTTCAGAGTGCAGGTACTGTATTTTCCACCTCCAGGACTGTAACATCCTCACCCCTCCTTCAGGGTGCAGGCACTGTACTTCCCACCTCCAGGGCTTTAACATCCTCACCCCTCTTTCAGAGTGCAGGTACTGTACTTCCCACTTCCAGGGCTGTAACATCCTCACCCATCCTTCAGAGTGCAGGTATTGTACTTCCCACCTCCAGGGCTGTAACATCCTCACCCCTCCTTCAGAGTGCAGGTACTGTACTTTCCACCTCCAGGACTGTAACATCCTCACCCCTCCTTCAGAGTGCAGGTACTGTACTTTCCACCTCCAGGACTGTAACATCCTCACCCCTCCTTCAGAGTGCAGGTACTGTACTTTCCACCTCCAGGACTGTAACATCCTCACCCCTCTTTCAGAGTGCAGGTACTGTATTTCACGCCCAAAAGACTCAAGTCTGTTTAACGGGTTTTCCTGTATTTCTTCATAAATGTTGCCTTTTCGTGGATGTCATAATATACCATTAACTTCCATTTTTCACACCAGTACCTTGGAGAGTGTGAACCCGGCCCATCCATAGGCATCCATTTGCATATTAGACCTCTTTTTCGACCTCTCTCCAGAGAGTGCAATTCCAGTTCTTTGAGGCGTTCTCAGTAGTTCTAATGCTTTATTGGCTCTATTTTTTTGCTTTACATTTCTGGCATCTAACCTGTCTTGAACGGAGCAGTCGACACTCAACAGTACTCTAAACAAGAGAGCACAGATGATATGAATAGTGTTGCCAGTGACTTTGTCTCTCCTGTTTTGAAAGTTCTTATTACCTACAACCTCATTCATACCGATAGGACAAGTATTTCCTGACTCGAGTCTTAGTCATATGATGACCCACAGCTGGAGCTTTACGTCAACTTACCGAGGTCTTCCGCTGGCTTACCCCTCCACCCCTTTAAAAATTTATGGTTAGGATTCTTTGTTCGTAGAGGGGGGGGGGATGAATATTCCTCTTCCTCTCTTACTGTTTTTAACGACTCACGAAATGGTAATAACACGATTGTAAACAAATGAGGGAGCGGGTGGGGATTGAATCCATGGCGAGTGAGTCGTAAAACTCACAGGCCCAGTGGTTAACGCACTGGACTGTGAGATTTTAAGACTTACTTGCCATGGGTTCGTGCCCAACCCTTTCTGCGATTCACTATCTTTTCCACCCCTACCCTCCACCCCCGTATTCTCCATCCCCCAACCCTCCACTCCAACCTTCAACCTCTACCCTCCATCCCCTACCGTCCACTGCCCTACCCGCCATCAGCTTACCCTGCATCCCCCACCCTGCACTCCCCCACCCTGTCCTCCCCTACCCTGCCCTCCCCTACCCTGCACTCCCCTACCCTCCACCCACTACCATCCAACCCCCTGCCCGTTATCTCCCTCCCCTCCAATCTCCTTCCCTTCCCTCCACTCCTCTCCCGTCCGTCTTCTCATTCAGCACTGTGATGGATAGGTGGGTCAGCGGGCCACCAGCAGCAACAACCTGAGTGACCAGGCACCAGACGAACCTGGACCAGAACCGGGCTGCCGGAGCAGGTGAACTCTGGAAAGCCTTCACAGGTATATCAGAGGTATATTCCTCCCCTCCCCATACCCCCACCCGCTTTCTTTCTCCCTCCTCCATCCTCCCTCTTCCCTCTCCCCCGTCCACCCTAACTCTTCCCTCTCCCCCTTCCACCCTCACTCTTCCTTTTCCCCCCTACCTGCACCCTCACCCTTCCCTCTCCACCCTTTTCTCTCTTCCACTTCCTGTTGTCCCCCACTCCGTCAACGCCTCTCGTTTCCCCTCCTTCCTGCCCCCCTTCCCTCCTTTCCCTCCCCTCCCTTCCCTCCCCGTCAGTTTCATAGTTTCTCTTGAGGGGTTTTGATACAAATGGCGACGTTACCATTCTGGGCGGCTGCTTGATGGGCGGCCCAGCCACCCCTCCCATGGTGGGCGGCCCAGCCACCCCTCCCATGGTGGGCGGCCCAGCCATCCCTCCCATGATATTTACTCCTGTCAACCCCACGAAACCTTGACGCAGCTGCAGGGGTTCTTGATCGAAGGAACTGGAGCTACCTTCCATCCTATGGATCAAGCATGATAGGCCTACCATTTACCCTCCCCCCCCCAGACACTGTGTGTGACACAACTACGGGTTTAGGGCTCCCCCGAGGAATGTAATCTGTAATACCGTCTTCAGTATTTTGGCAGCAGCACCGTGCGGTTACCTGACTCTCTGGTGGAGGGCCCAGAGCTCAGACAGACAGACAGACAGAAACACAGACACAGAGTATACCATACAAAACAGTGTTGATCACCGAGAAATCTTCCTGGTTCCAACACACACTTGGTCCCTAAGGCAGATTATTCTCCTCTTCACATTATCCTCATAACTTAAAGTCTCCCCAAGTTTCGTTCAGCGAACTTTAAACCGCAAACGTCGAAAAACTGGTTTAAATTAGCACGGTTGAAAAACCAACATTTATCGTAGGAGAGAAACTTCAACTAGATCGTCCCACCAAGTTACGATAGATTGAAGATTGAGACACTTATGCAACACATGGGAATCTTTATTGAGGAAACGTTTCGCCACACAGTGGCTTCATCAGTCCAATACAAAGTAGAAAGGTGTAAGGAGAGGAGAATTTTGAGGTAATCAGTCCCTCAGTCCTTACACCTTTCTGCTTTGTATTGGACTGATGAAGTTACTTTGTGGCCAAACGCTTTCAAAACCATTTCTTACTACCTGGTTACCTGGAGGTTATTCTGGGGATCAACGCCCCCGCGGCCCGATCCATGACCAGGCCTCCCAGTGGATCAGGGCCTGATCAACCAGGCTGTTACTGCTGGCCGCACGCAGTCCAACGTACGAGCCACAGCCCATCTGATCCAGCACTGACTTTAGGTATCTGTCCAGCTCTCTCTTGAAGGCAGCCAGGGGTTTATTGGCAATTCCCCTTATACTTGGTGGGAGGCTGTTGAACAGTCTTGGGCCCCGGACACTTATGGTGTTTTGCCTTAGTGTACCAATGGCGCCCCTACTTTTAATTGGGGGCATTTTGCATCGCCTGCCCAGTCTTTTACTTTCGTAGGGAGTGATTTCTGTGTGTAGATTTGGGACCATTCCTTCCAGGATTTTCCAAGTGTAGATTATGATACATCTCTCCCTCCTGCGTTCCAACGAGTACAAGTCAAGTGCTTCCAAGCGTTCCCAGTAGTTAAGGTGCTTGACAGAACTTATACGTGCGGTAAAGGATCTCTGTACACTCTCTAGATCTGCAATTTCACCTGCTTGGAATGGAGATGTTAATGTACAGCAGTATTCCAGCCTAGAAAGAACAAGTGATTTGAAAAGGATCATCATGGGCTTGGCATCTCTCGTTTTGAACGTTCTCATTATCCATCCTAACATTTTCTTTGAACTTGTGATCGTGGCACTGTTGGGATCCTTGAAAGTGAGATCCTCAGACATTACTACTCCCAGGTCCCTTACATTATTTTTCCGCTCTATTGTATGGCCGGAGTCTGTAGTATACTCTGTTCTAGTTATTATCTCCTCCAGTTTTCCATAACGGAGTAGTTGGAATTTGTCCTCATAGAACATCATAGTGTTTACTGTTGCCCACTGGAAAACTCTGTTTATATCTTCTTGGAGGTTAACCGCGTCCTCAGCAGATGACAGCCTCATGCAGATCCTAGTATGATAGTCATTAAGTTACGATAGACTATTATGATGAACCATTAAGTTACGATTATTGTGATGAGCCATTAAGTTACGATTATTGTGATGAGCCATTAAGTTACGATTATTGTGATGAGCCATTAAGTTATGATAGACTATTGTGATTAGCCATTACGTTACCATAGATTATTGTGATGAGCCATTAAGTTACGATAGACTATTGTGATGAGCCATTAAGTTACGATAGACTATTGTGATGAGTCGTTAAGCCTTGTCTGCCTCAGAGGGTAATACGATACCTATAAAGAAGTTATCTCAGCCATGTACCACCTGTCAGGCTGAACCATCAGTCAGGTAGACGGCACTGACAGCCTCTATGGCAAACCTATTCTTGTCGGCATTGACAGCCTTATATGGAAGGCCCATTGCTGTCGGCGCTGACGTTCAATCTGGTGGGTCTGGCTATCGATGGGTTGTAAGGTTGGGTCGACCAATATGGGAAAAGGAAGGGGGAGGATGTGTATGGGGCCGGTGATGTGTATGGGGCTGGTGATGTGTATGGGGCTGGTGATGTGTATGGGGCTGGTGATGTGTATGGGCTGGCAGCAACTATGGTAGGCCAGACGAACCTAACTACTTGTTCCCAGCATCGTAAACTACCCAGAGAGCAATTTAAGCTCCTGATGAATGTGCCAGTCATCCAAGACTCCAATTACCAATCTCTACGACGTCCATTTTTTCCAGATCTACCTCCTTCCCTTCCCCCTCTTTCCCCTTTCTCCACCCCTCCCTCTCCTTCCCCCTCTACCTCCCTCCCACTCCTACACCTCTCATTCCTTGGTTACGTTGTCATCAGTGATTGGGAGTAGAGGGAAGAGGGGCTTGTACCTCCGCTTGTTTCTTCCATGGGGAATGGAACAGAACTCTTCCTCCGTAAGCCATGTGTGTCGTAAGAGGCGGCTAAAATGCCGGGAGCAAGAGGTTAGTAACCCTGTCTCATGTATATATTACTAAACTTTAAAAGAGAAACTTTTGCCTTTTTTTTGGGCCAGGTATAATACTTTGCCTCGGTGGGATTTACCTGGAGTTTACCTGGAGAGAGTTCTGGGGGTCAACGCCCCCGCGGCCCGGTCTGTGACCAGGCCTACGGCCAGGATACGGCTAGTGCGTGTGTATATATATATATATATATATATATATATATATATATATATATATATATATATATATATATATATATAATATAACTGGTCACTTAGCAAGAACTCATTTAAAATTAAGTCGTTTCTAAAATTTTCTCTTATATGTTTAAAGATATATATATTTTTTCATTTATGTTAATGTAAAAATTAATAATTTTGTACCAAAAGAACCTTAAAAAACTTACCTAACCTTATTATAACAAGTGCAATTTAATTTAGCCTAATCCAACTAAATGTATTTTAGATAAGTTTACAAAAATTTATTAAACAAACACAATGAAATATTTTTTTTATGTTCAGAATGATTTTTGCGAAATTATTACATACACAAATTTTTGCTTGCCTTATTCGGCAAGAAGAGCGTTTCTATTTAAGCCAAAATAGCAAGTTTTACCTATTCGGCACCACACACACACACACACACACCAAATCTGACCCGAAACTGTTGTACAGCCACATCAGGAGGAAAACAACAGTCAAGGACCAGGTAATCAGGCTAAGGAAGGAAGGAGGAGAGACAACAAGAACGAACCGTGAAGTATGTGAAGAACTCAACAAGAGATTCAAAGAAGTGTTCACAGAGGAGACAGAAGGGACTCCAGAAAGACGGAGAGGTGGGGCACACCACCAACACCACCACACAGTGCACACAACCGAGGAAGAAGTGAAGAGGCTTCTGAGTGAGCTAGATACCTCAAAGGCAATGGGGCCAGATAACATCTCCCCATGGTTATTGAGAGAGGGAGCAGAGGCGCTATGTGTACCCCTAACAACAATATTCAATACATCTATCGAAACAGGGAGATTGCCTGAGGCATGGAAGACAGCAAATGTAGTCCCAATCTTTAAAAAAGGAGACAGACATGAAGCATTAAACTACAGACCAGTGTCACTGACATGTATAGTATGCAAAATCATGGAGAAGATTATCAGAAGAGTGGTGGAACACCTAGAAAGGAATGATCTCATCAACAGCAGCCAACATGGTTTCAGGGACGGGAAATCCTGTGTCACAAACCTACTGGAGTTCTATGACATGGTGACAGCAGTAAGACAAGAGAGAGAGAGGGGTGGGTGGATTGCATTTTCTTGGACTGCAAGAAGGCGTTTGACACAGTTCCACACAAGAGATTGGTGCAAAAACTGGAGGACCAAGCAGGGATAACAGGGAAGGCACTACAATGGATCAGGGAATACTTGTCAGGAAGACAGCAGCGAGTCATGGTACGTGGCGAGGTGTCAGAGTGGGCACCTGTGACCAGCGGGGTCCCGCAGGGGTCAGTCCTAGGACCAGTGCTGTTTCTGGTATTTGTGAACGACATGACGGAAGGAATAGACTCTGAGGTGTCCCTGTTTGTAGATGACGTGAAGTTGATGAGAAGAATTCACTCGATCGAAGACCAGGCAGAACTACAAAGGGATCTGGACAGGCTGCAGACCTGGTCCAGCAATTGGCTCCTGGAGTTCAATCCCACCAAGTGCAAAGTCATGAAGATTGGGGAAGGGCAAAGAAGGCCGCAGACGGAGTACAGTCTAGGGGGTCAGAGACTACAAACCTCACTCAAGGAAAAAGATCTTGGGGTGAGTATAACACCAGGCACATCTCCTGAAGCGCACATCAACCAAATAACTGCTGCAGCATATGGGCGCCTAGCAAACCTCAGAACAGCATTCCGACATCTTAATAAGGAATCATTCAGGACCCTGTACACCGTGTATGTTAGGCCCATATTGGAGTATGCGGCACCAGTTTGGAACCCACACCTAGCCAAGCACGTGAAGAAACTAGAGAAAGTGCAAAGGTTTGCAACAAGACTAGTCCCAGAGCTAAGAGGTATGTCCTACGAGGAGAGGTTAAGGGAAATCAACCTGACGACACTGGAGGACAGGAGAGATAGGGGGGACATGATAACGACATACAAAATACTGAGAGGAATTGACAAGGTGGACAAAGACAGGATGTTCCAGAGACTGGACACAGTAACAAGGGGACACAGTTGGAAGCTGAAGACACAGATGAATCACAGGGATGTTAGGAAGTATTTCTTCAGCCACAGAGTAGTCAGGAAGTGGAATAGTTTGGGAAGCGATGTAGTGGAGGCAGGATCCATACATAGCTTTAAGCAGAGGTATGATAAAGCTCACGGCTCAGGGAGAGTGACCTAGTAGCGATCAGTGAAGAGGCGGGGCCAGGAGCTCGCACTCGACCCCCGCAACCTCAACTAGGTGAGTACATATATATATATATATATATATATATATATATATATATATATATATATATATATATATATATATACATATAAGACTCGTTCCCTTGAACGCTTCGACTTCCTGCTCATTTCTGCAAGATTGCATGCTCCTGATGTGTTGATTGCAACATGAGAGGCCTAGAGCTATCATTCATCTCCTCTCGTGGTTGTTTTGCATCTTTTATCACTTGTTTGCGATTATTACATAAGCTATTGAAAGCACTTAGGAAGATGGGTACTCATAGCTAGTTCTGCATGTTCTTAAGAGTATAGTGTGATGGATACAGAATTCTTTAAGATTCTTGAAGGCCATTGTGAGTGACTCACGAAATCGTAATGACGCGATTGCAAACAAACCATACCACGGGCGGGGATAGAACCCGCGATCAGAGTGTCTCAAAACTCCAGACCGTCGCATTAGCCACTGGACCAGCTAGCCACAATAAGATTCATCCAACTAGGTATATTTCTACACCATAGGAAAGTTAGGATAGGCACCACTGTGACCACAAATGTGGCTGACGCGACGGTCTGGAGTTTTGAGACTCTCTGATCGCGGGTTCTACCCCCGCCAGTGGTATGGTTTGCCATTGTGAGATTTGCAGCCTTGCAGAGGCTGCTAAAATAATCTGGTTTCTGTGGTTTTCCCGCGGCATGTTCGGTGTGATAGTTACTCCAAGATCCTCTCCTTTCCTTGATACCTCTAGTTTCTCATCTCCCATTCTGTACTCCGACTTCTACCAGCGGGAGCGTCGACCCCGCAACTTCTTCCAGGAAGTCTCCCCTTACAAATTTCATGACTTTACACTTCTCTGGATTGAATTCCAGCAGCCACTTCTGTGATCACTCCTATTACATTCCTAAATCTTTCTAGAAACCCACAGGATTCAACCCATCTGGCAGGTTATTGGCGTATGTCAAGAATATTAGTAGCCCGGTTCTGATCCTGGGATGACACGACCTTCAGGTAGGTAGGTAGACATAATTATGTACCTGAGGCCTGGTCTCAAGTACGTAAGTGACCGGGGCCCAAGACTGTTCAACAGTCTCCCACCAGCCATAAGGGGAATTACCAATAGGCCCCTGGCTGCTTTCAAGAGGGAGATGGACAGATATTTAAAGTCGGTGCCGGGTCAGCCGGGCTGTAGTTCATACGTTGGGCTACGTGCGGCCAGCAGTAACAGCCTGGTTGATCAGGCTCTAATGCACCGGGAGGCCTGATCGTGGACCGGGCCGCGAGTGGGGGGGAGGCGTTGATCCCCCGAATACCCTCCAGGTATCCCCAAATATCTTGTTGCTTGGCCTCTTCAATTTGCATCTAAAATGAATGTAACACAGACTATTACAAGAAAAAATCCCAGGTGATAGCTCAGTCGAGCTATTAATACTGCAGATAAATTCCCCTTAGAGGCAGCAAATAGCAGAGTCGAACAGATTAAAACAAATACCCTTGATCTTAGATTCCCAACAATGATGACCTGGTACGGAAAATAATCAACAACAACGCTAAAACCACACCCTAATCGAGGTACAAATCCCTATACACGCTAGTTCCAGTTTGTAGGATACAACCAGCCACACGGGTGTATTGAAACAATTCAATTTCAGCCAAAACATTGGGATCAAATCAAGACATTGGGGAAATATGCTGGGAAGAAAATATGACTGACGTGGATTTGAACCAAGATCTGTAGGGGATGAGCTCAGTAGCGCCAGAAATATGCTCCAGACACGTACTATTAAGGGATGTCAAATTCCTACTGAACTAATGGGAAGAAATGATATGACTTAAAATTTAAATATAAAAAAAAATGACTTGTGGGCAGGAGTAGGTTGGCCCTGGATAGTTCCTCTGAAGAGGTTATCTGTAATCCGGGGATGATGGAGCACAAGTAGTATAGGTAAGGGCAGTTGTAGAATAATGTTAATAAGTATTATTAACATACGTCCATCTGGCGTCTATCCTGGAAGACCACGCCAGGAACAGAGCTGACAAATAAGAGAAAATAAAACTGGTTACCCATAGTCATGATAATATAACACGTAGCTAGAAAAGAACAAACAGTAATAAGATCAACCTGATTAGGAGAAGAGTGGAGGCTCTCAAACTTCAATCCACACCAGGTAAGGTCAATATTACCAGGAGTAGAAACTTTAACAACTCGGACACCAGGAACTAGTTTTGCCCCAGCCCGCCAGAGAGGGGGGGGTATGTGCGCGCGCAACGTAGCTTGCTAATGCTTCCTGGTTGCCCGAACAACCTTAACCCCACTTACACCTACTTTTCCCTCACACCAGACACGTACCATTAAGAAATATGCTCCAGACACGTACCATTAAGAAATATGCTCCAGACACGTACCATTAAGAAATATGCTCCAGACACGTACCATTAAGAAATATGCTCCATACACGTACCAATAAGAAATATGCTCCAGACACGTACCATTAAGAAATATGCTCCAGACACGTACTATTAAGAAATATGCTCCAGACACGTACTATTAAGAAATATGCTCCAGACACGTACCATTAAGAAATATGCTCCAGACACGTACCATTAAGAAATATGCTCCAGACACGTACCAATAAGAAATATGCTCCAGACACGTACCATTAAGAAATATGCTCCAGACACGTACCATTAAGAAACAAGTTAGAAAGAAAGAGACGCTCCCTCTACAGACCAAGACAGAGAGTTACAGAACTACCTCTGTGTAGCTGCTGGGTATTTGAAGAATTTAAAAAGACGTTGGCGAAAGAAATTTGAAAAAAGAAACAAAAAACAGAGCTTCAAGTGAATGCATCATACAAGGCCCGGGAGATATACACGGGGATAAAACTCCTGAATGAAATTGAGAGTAATTTTAAATACTTTTTCTTGTATGCAAAAATCCGGAGGTAAGACCACATTCGCTAGCGGGTCCTTTGTTGGAGGGGATGGTACTGATACTGATGACATTAACGAAATTACCGAAATGTTGAAGTTGCAGTACGACTGTGTTCAGTGTTGTTAATCAGTCTAAAGACTGACGACCCAAGCGAGTTTTTCACGAATGAAATTCGAGACCCAGCCGACATCTCTCTAGTTTCTGACGTATTCCTAACTCCTTCAGGCTTGTGTGTGTAACTAGTTAATGGTCGAGTAGGTCCGAAACGTTGTTATGAGCTTCTTTCTCCTATGTGCAGGTTATTCACGTATTGTTCCAGTATTGTGCCTTTTTATTCCCTAACTTCTCTTTACCTCAAGAAAATTTATATATATAAACACATTGGCCGTCTCCCACCTAGGCGGGTGACCCGAAAATGAAAAGCTTTCATCATTCACTCCAACGTTGTCTTGTCAGAGGCACACTCACACTACAGTTATAAAACTGTCTGCTCCAGACCCTTGCTTATGGAACTCCGTACTCATCACGAACTGCAAGAAAGCTTCATGTGATTCCTTGAATATTCTGGAGGAAGAGCCGGCACACTGGAATCATCCTACAGACCTTGGAAACCACTGACATATCCCCACTCCACAAAAAGGTGGCAGTAAATAAATCATGGAAAAGTATAGACCGATAACGCTGACGTCCCACATAATCAAAATCTTTGAGAGTCGTAAGAAGCAAGATTATCACATGGAATCTTAACTGCTCAACCCAGGGCAATATGGGCTTAAAGCAGGTCACTCCTGCCTCTCGCAATTGCTTGACCATTACGACATGGTCTTGGATGCAGCGGAAGACGAGCTAAATGCAGATGTAAAGTACATAGATATTATAAAAGCCTTTTTAACTAATGCGACCATGGTGTAATAGTGCACAAAATGCGTGTAAATGGAATAACTGGAAAAGTGGGCAGATGGATATTAAGAGTGAAATCGGAGTCTGCCATAGTGAAAGGTGTGTTCCCCAAGGGACAGTTCTGGCCCCTCTTCTCTTTCTGATTCTCATCAATCATACCACCGTATCATCCTTTGCTGACGATACTGGTATCTGTATAACTTCAAGGGACTTGTAGAAGGGGTCAGGCTCGTGTAGAACCGAACGTAGGGGGTGAATTAAGATTTATTCTGTGCGACGCACGCGCACAAAACATACACACAAACGCACAAAACATACACACAAGCACACAAAACATACAGGTGCACAAAACATACTCAGACACACGAAAATCACTCCCTATTAAAGCAAAAGACTCTGCAGGAGATGCAACATTTCCCCAATGAAAAGGGGCGCCACGAGTACACTGAGAGACAACACATTAAGTGTCCGGGGCCCAAGACTCTTTAACTGCCTCCCAGCATACATAAGGGTGATTACCAATAGACCCCTGGCTGTCTTCAAGAAGGCACCGGACAGGCACCTAAAGTCAGTACCTGGCCAACCGTGCTGTGGCTCGTACGTCAGTTTGCGTGCGGCCGGCAGTAACAGCCTGGTTGATCAGACCCCTGATCCACCATGAGGCCTGGTCTCAGACCGAACCGCGGGGGCGTTGACCCCCCGAAACCCTCTCCAGATAAACACACAGACAAAACATATATATATACACACACACACGCACGGAGCTAAGGGGGATGTCTTACGAAGAAAAGTTAAGGGAAATCGACCTGACGACACTGGAGGACAGGAGGGACAGGGGTCGGCATAACATAAAACACTGAGAATAATTGACAAGGTGGACAGTGACAGGATGTTCCAGAGATGGGACACAGCAACAAGGGGACACAGTTGGAAGTTGAAGACTCAGATGAGTCATAGGGATGTTAGGAAATATTTCTTCAGCCATAGAGTTGTCAGGAAGTGGAATAGTCTGGAAAGAGATGTAGTAGAGGCAGGATCCATACATATCCTATGGATGAGGTATGATAAAGCTCATGGAGCAGGGAGAGAGGGGACCTAGTAGCAACCAGTGAAGAGGCGGGGACAGGAGCTGTGATTCGACCCCTGCAACCAGAATTAGGTGAGTACTCTCTCTCTCTCACTCTCACTCCCTCTCACACTCACACTCACACTCACACACTCACTCACTCACTCTCACTCTCACTCACACTCTCACACTCACTCTCTCCCTCTCACTCTCACACTCACACTCACACTCACTCTCTCCCTCTCACACTCACACACTCACTCTCTCACTCTCACTCACACACACACTCTCTCTCTCTCTCTCTCACACACACACACGCACACACACACACACACACACACACACTCTCTCTCTCACTCTCACACTCTCTCACTCTCACACTCACACTCACTCTCTCCCTCTCACTCTCACACTCTTTCACACTCACTCTCACACTCACTCTCTCCCTCTCACACTCACACACTCACTCTCTCACTCTCACTCACACACACACTCTCTCACACACACACACACACTCTCTCACTCTCACACTCTCTCACTCACACTCACTCTCACACTCACTCTCTCCCTCTCACACTCACACTCTCACTCTCACACACACTCACACACTCACTCTCTCACTCTCACACTCACTCTCACTCTCTCACACACTCTCACTCTCTCACTCTCACTCTCTCACACACTCTCACTCTCACTCTCTCACACACTCTCACTCTCTCACTCTCACTCTCCCACTCTCACGCACTCTCACACACTCTCACTCTCTCACTCTCACTCTCCCACTCTCACACACGCTCTCCCACTCTCACTCTCTCTTTCTCACACACTCACTCTCTCACACACACACTCTCTCTCTCACTCTCACACTCACTCTCACTCTCACTCTCTCACACACTCTCACACTCACTCTCACTCTCACACTCTCACACTCTCACACTCTCACTCTCACACTCTCACTCTCACACACTCACTCTCAATCTCACACTGTCACTCTTTCACTCTCACTCTCACACTCTCACTCTCACACACTCTTTCACTCTCAATCACACACTCTCACTCTCACACTCTCACACTCTCACTCTCACACTCTCACTCTCACACACTCACTCTCACTCTCACACTCTCACTCTCACACACTCACTCTCACTCTCACACTCACTCTCACACTCACTCTCACACTCACTCTCACACGCTCACTCTCACACTCACACTCTCACACTCTCACTCTCACTCTTACACTCTCACACTCTCACTCTCACACTCACTCTCACTCTCACACTCTCACTCTCACACACTCACACACTCACTCTCACACTCTCACTCTCACACACTCACTCTCACTCTCACACTCTCACTCTCACACACTCACTCTCACTCTCACACTCTCACTCTCACACACTCACTCTCACTCTCACACTCTCACTCTCACACACTCACTCTCACTCTCACACTCTCACACTCTCACACTCTCACTCTCACACTCTCACTCTCACACACTCACTCTCACACTCTCACACTCTCACACTCTCACTCTCACACTCTCACTCTCACACTCTCACTCTCACACTCTCACTCTCACTCTCACACTCTCACTCTCACACTCTCACACTCTCACTCTCACACTCTCACACTCTCACTCTCACACTCTCACACTCTCACACTCTCACACTCTCACACTCTCACACTCACTCTCACACTCTCACTCTCACACACTCACTCTCACTCTCACACTCTCACTCTCACACTCTCACTCTCACTCTCACACTCTCACACTCTCACACTCTCACTCTCACACTCACTCTCACACACTCACTCTCACTCTCACACTCTCACTCTCACAAAAGCAGCGCTGGAAAAAAATCTCCATAAAACTCTTAATTAGAAAATTTTATATGTCAAAATTCGCTTATAATTATTCGAGGGAAAAATTTATGTATGATGTCGTCCGCTGATTTTCACTTCACATTTCACCACCAACACTTTTTATTCCATTCTTTTCTTTTTTTCATTTTTGATGCACTTTCAGTGGCCTTTTTTTAAATCAAATTCTCTCTAATACTTTTGTTTATCCAATATTTTTCTCTAACATCTGTTTTTTTTTTTACATAGGAGCACCTGTGTTTTATATAATTAGGAACACCTGTTTTTGCATAATTAGGAACAGCTGTTTTTTTACATAATTAGGAACGCCTGTTTTTTTTTTACACAATTAGGAACACCTGTTTTTGCATAATTAGGAACAGCTGTTTTTTTTACATAATTAGGAACGCCTGTTTTTTTTTTTTTTACACAATTAGGAACACCTGTTTTTTGCATAATTAGGAACAGATGTGTTTTTTGCATAATTAGAACACCTGTTTTTTTTACATAATTATGAATACCTTTTTTTCCACAATTAGGAACAGCTGTTTTTTTTCGTAATTAGGAACACCTGTTTTTTTTTTACATAATTAGGAACACATATTTTGTTCAGAATTTGTTTTTTTTACGAATACCTTATTTACGTAATTAGGAACCATCTGGCTTCTCATAATTATGAACACGATTTTACATAATGACAAACACCTGTTCTTACATTTTTATAATTTTTTTTTTTGAGGTTTTTTGGAACTCGTCAGGGGCTTATCATCACCTGTACGAAGGTTGTGTAAGGGACGGCACACAGGGGAAGGGAAAGACAGGTAGTGATCCAGGGACGATATGTGTGGAAAATGTAGTGTACAGGATGGTCTCTGCTCATCCTGGATGTAGGTCGTGGGTTTGTGAAGGTTTATAGTGTATAGGATGGTCTCTGCTCATCCCGGATGTAGGTCGTGGGTTTATGATGGTTTGTAGTGTATAGGATGGTCTCTGCTCATCCCGGATGTAGGTCGTGGGTTTATGATGGTTTGTAGTGTATAGGATGGTCTCTGCTCATCTCGGATGTAGGTCGTGGGTTTGTGAAGGTTTGTAGTGTACAGGATGTTGCTCATCCCGGATGTAGGTCGTGGGTTTGTGAAGGTTTGTAGTGTATAGGATGGTCTCTGCTCATCCCGGATGTAGGTCGTGGGTTTGTGAAGGTTTGTAGTGTATAGGATGGTCTCTGCTCATCTCGGATGTAGGTCGTGGGTTTGTGAAGGTTTATAGTGTATAGGATGGTCTCTGCTCATCCTGGATGTAGGTCGTGGGTTTGTGAAGGTTTGTAGTGTATAGGATGGTCCTAGCTCATCCTGGATGTAGGTCGTGGGTTTGTGAAGGTTTGTAGTGTATAGGATGGTCTCTGCTCATCTCGGATGTAGGTCGTGGGTTTGTGAAGGTTTGTAGTGTATAGGATGGTCTCTGCTCATCCTGGATGTAGGTCGTGGGTTTGTGAAGGTTTGTAGTGTACAGGATGGTCTCTGCTCATCCTGGATGTAGGTCGTGGGTTTGTGAAGGTTTGTAGTGTACAGGATGGTCTCTGCTCATCTCGGATGTAGGTCGTGGGTTTATGATGGTTTGTAGTGTATAGGATGGTCTCTGCTCATCCTGGATGTAGGTCGTGGGTTTGTGAAGGTTTATCGTGTATAGGATGGTCTCTGCTCATCCCGGATGTAGGTCGTGGGTTTGTGAAGGTTTATCGTGTATAGGATGGTCTCTGCTCATCCCGGATGTAGGTCGTGGGTTTATGATGGTTTGTAGTGTATAGGATGGTCTCTGCTCATCCTGGATGTAGGTCGTGGGTTTGTGAAGGTTTGTAGTGTATAGGATGGTCTCTGCTCATCTCGGATGTAGGTCGTGGGTTTGTGAAGGTTTGTAGTGTATAGGATGGTCTCTGCTCATCCTGGATGTAGGTCGTGGGTTTGTGAAGGTTTGTAGTGTATAGGATGGTCTCTGCTCATCCCGGATGTAGGTCGTGGGTTTGTGAAGGTTTGTAGTGTATAGGATGGTCCTAGCTCATCCTGGATGTAGGTCGTGGGTTTGTGAAGGTTTGTAGTGTATAGGATGGTCCTAGCTCATCCTGGATGTAGGTCGTTGGTTTGTTAAGGTTTGTAGTGTATAGGATGGTCTCTGCTCATCCTGGATGTAGGTCGTGGGTTTGTGAGGGTTTGTAGTGTATAGGATGGTCTCTGCTCATCCTGGATGTAGGTCGTGGGTTTGTGAAGGTTTGTAGTGTATAGGATGGTCTCTGCTCATCCTGGATGTAGGTCGTGGGTTTGTGAAGGTTTGTAGTGTATAGGATGGTCTCTGCTCATCCTGGATGTAGGTCGTGGGTTTGTGAAGGTTTGTAGTGTATAGGATGGTCTCTGCTCATCCCGGATGTAGGTCATGGGTTTGTGAAGGTTTGTAGTGTATAGGATGGTCTCTGCTCATCCCGGATGTAGGTCGTGGGTTTGTGAAGGTTTGTAGTGTATAGGATGGTCCTAGCTCATCCTGGATGTAGGTCGTGGGTTTGTGAAGGTTTGTAGTGTATAGGATGGTCTCTGCTCATCCTGGATGTAGATCGTGGGTTTGTGAAGGTTTGTAGTGTATAGGATGGTCCTAGCTCATCCTGGATGTAGGTCGTGGGTTTGTGAAGGTTTGTAGTGTATAGGATGGTCTCTGCTCATCCTGGATGTAGATCGTGGGTTTGTGAAGGTTTGTAGTGTATAGGATGGTCCTAGCTCATCCTGGATGTAGGTCGTGGGTTTGTGAAGGTTTGTAGTGTATAGGATGGTCTCTGCTCATCCTGGATGTAGGTCGTGGGTTTGTGAAGGTTTGTAGTGTATAGGATGGTCCTAGTTCATCCTGGATGTAGGTCGTGGGTTTGTGAAGGTTTATAGTGTATAGGATGGTCTCTGCCCATCCCGGATGTAGGTCGTGGGTTTGTGAAGGTTTGTAGTGTATAGGATGGTCCTAGCTCATCCTGGATGTAGGTCGTGGGTTTGTGAAGGTTTGTAGTGTATAGGATGGTCTCTGCTCATCACGGATGTAGGTCGTGGGTTTGTGAAGGTTTGTAGTGTACAGGATGGTCCTAGCTCATCCTGGATGTAGGTCGTGGGTTTGTGAAGGTTTGTAGTGTATAGGATGGTCTCTGCTCATCCTGGATGTAGGTCGTGGGTTTGTGAAGGTTTGTAGTGTACAGGATGGTCCTAGCTCATCCTGGATGTAGGTCGTGGGTTTGTGAAGGTTTGTAGTGTATAGGATGGTCTCTGCTCATCCTGGATGTAGGTCGGGGGTTTGTGAAGGTTTGTAGTGTATAGGATGGTCTCTGCTCATCCCGGATGTAGGTCGTGGGTTTGTGAAGGTTTGTAGTGTATAGGATGGTCTCTGCTCATCCCGGATGTAGGTCGTGGGTTTGTGAAGGTTTGTAGTGTATAGGATGGTCTCTGCTCATCCTGGATGTAGGTCGTGGGTTTGTGAAGGTTTGTAGTGTATAGGATGGTCTCTGCTCATCCCGGATGTAGGTCGTGGGTTTGTGAAGGTTTGTAGTGTATAGGATGGTCTCTGCTCATCCAGGATGTAGGTCGTGGGTTTGTGAAGGTTTGTAGTGTATAGGATGGTCTCTGCTCATCCCGGATGTAGGTCGTGGGTTTGTGAAGGTTTGTAGTGTATAGGATGGTCTCTGCTCATCCTGGATGTAGGTCGGGGGTTTGTGAAGGTTTGTAGTGTATAGGATGGTCTCTGCTCATCCCGGATGTAGGTCGTGGGTTTGTGAAGGTTTGTAGTGTATAGGATGGTCTCTGCTCATCCCGGATGTAGGTCGTGGGTTTGTGAAGGTTTGTAGTGTATAGGATGGTCTCTGCTCATCCCGGATGTAGGTCGTGGGTTTGTGAAGGTTTGTAGTGTATAGGATGGTCTCTGCTCATCCTGGATGTAGGTCGTGGGTTTGTGAAGGTTTGTAGTGTATAGGATGGTCTCTGCTCATCCCGGATGTAGGTCGTGGGTTTGTGAAGGTTTGTAGTGTATAGGATGGTCTCTGCTCATCCCGGATGTAGGTCGTGGGTTTGTGAAGGTTTGTAGTGTATAGGATGGTCTCTGCTCATCCTGGATGTAGGTCGTGGGTTTGTGAAGGTTTGTAGTGTATAGGATGGTCTCTGCTCATCCTGGATGTAGGTCGTGGGTTTGTGAAGGTTTGTAGTGTATAGGATGGTCTCTGCTCATCCTGGATGTAGGTCGTGGGTTTGTGAAGGTTTGTAGTGTATAGGATGGTCCTAGCTCATCCCGGATGTAGGTCGTGGGTTTGTGAAGGTTTGTTGTGTACAGGATGTTGCTCATCCCGGATGTAGGTCGTGGGTTTGTGAAGGTTTGTAGTGTATAGGATGGTCTCTGCTCATCCCGGATGTAGGTCGTGGGTTTGTGAAGGTTTGTAGTGTATAGGATGGTCTCTGCTCATCTCGGATGTAGGTCGTTGGTTTGTGAAGGTTTGTAGTGTATAGGATGGTCTCTGCTCATCCCGGATGTAGGTCGTGGGTTTGTGAAGGTTTGTAGTGTATAGGATGGTCTCTGCTCATCCCGGATGTAGGTCGTGGGTTTGTGAAGGTTTATAGTGTATAGGATGGTCTCTGCTCATCCCGGATGTAGATCGTGGGTTTGTGAAGGTTTATAGTGTATAGGATGGTCTCTGCTCATCCTGGATGTAGGTCGTGGGTTTGTGAAGGTTTGTAGTGTATAGGATGGTCTCTGCTCATCCCGGATGTAGATCGTGGGTTTGTGAAGGTTTATAGTGTATAGGATGGTCTCTGCTCATCCCGGATGTAGGTCGTGGGTTTGTGAAGGTTTATAGTGTATAGGATGGTCTCTGCTCATCCCGGATGTAGATCGTGGGTTTGTGAAGGTTTGTAGTGTATAGGATGGTCTCTGCTCATCCCGGATGTAGGTCGTGGGTTTGTGAAGGTTTATAGTGTATAGGATGGTCTCTGCTCATCCCGGATGTAGATCGTGGGTTTGTGAAGGTTTATAGTGTATAGGATGGTCTCTGCTCATCCCGGATGTAGGTCGTGGGTTTGTGAAGGTTTATAGTGTATAGGATGGTCTCTGCTCATCCCGGATGTAGATCGTGGGTTTGTGAAGGTTTGTAGTGTATAGGATGGTCCTAGCTCATCCTGGATGTAGGTCGTGGGTTTGTGAAGGTTTGTAGTGTATAGGATGGTCCTAGCTCATCCTGGATGTAGGTCGTGGGTTTGTGAAGGTTTGTAGTGTATAGGATGGTCCTAGCTCATCCTGGATGTAGGTCGTTGGTTTGTTAAGGTTTGTAGTGTATAGGATGGTCTCTGCTCATCCCGGATGTAGGTCGTGGGTTTGTGAAGGTTTGTAGTGTATAGGATGGTCTCTGCTCATCCTGGATGTAGGTCGTGGGTTTGTGAAGGTTTGTAGTGTATAGGATGGTCTCTGCTCATCCTGGATGTAGGTCGTGGGTTTGTGAAGGTTTGTAGTGTATAGGATGGTCTCTGCTCATCCTGGATGTAGGTCGTGGGTTTGTGAAGGTTTGTAGTGTATAGGATGGTCTCTGCTCATCCCGGATGTAGGTCGTGGGTTTGTGAAGGTTTGTAGTGTATAGGATGGTCCTAGCTCATCCTGGATGTAGGTCGTGGGTTTGTGAAGGTTTGTAGTGTATAGGATGGTCTCTGCTCATCCTGGATGTAGGTCGTGGGTTTGTGAAGGTTTGTAGTGTATAGGATGGTCTCTGCTCATCCCGGATGTAGGTCGTGGGTTTGTGAAGGTTTGTAGTGTATAGGATGGTCTCTGCTCATCCCGGATGTAGGTCGTGGGTTTGTGAAGGTTTGTAGTGTATAGGATGGTCTCTGCTCATCCTGGATGTAGGTCGTGGGTTTGTGAAGGTTTGTAGTGTATAGGATGGTCTCTGCTCATCCCGGATGTAGGTCGTGGGTTTGTGAAGGTTTGTAGTGTATAGGATGGTCTCTGCTCATCCCGGATGTAGGTCGTGGGTTTGTGAAGGTTTGTAGTGTATAGGATGGTCTCTGCTCATCCCGGATGTAGGTCGTGGGTTTGTGAAGGTTTGTAGTGTATAGGATGGTCTCTGCTCATCCCGGATGTAGGTCGTGGGTTTGTGAAGGTTTGTAGTGTATAGGATGGTCTCTGCTCATCCCGGATGTAGGTCGTGGGTTTGTGAAGGTTTGTAGTGTACAGGATGGTCTCTGCTCATCCTGGATGTAGGTCGTGGGTTTGTGAAGGTTTGTAGTGTATAGGATGGTCTCTGCTCATCCCGGATGTAGGTCGTGGGTTTGTGAAGGTTTGTAGTGTATAGGATGGTCTCTGCTCATCCCGGATGTAGGTCGTGGGTTTGTGAAGGTTTGTAGTGTACAGGATGGTCTCTGCTCATCCTGGATGTAGGTCGTGGGTTTGTGAAGGTTTGTAGTGTATAGGATGGTCTCTGCTCATCCTGGATGTAGGTCGTGGGTTTGTGAAGGTTTGTAGTGTACAGGATGGTCTCTGCTCATCCTGGATGTAGGTCGTGGGTTTGTGAAGGTTTGTAGTGTATAGGATGGTCTCTGCTCATCCTGGATGTAGGTCGTGGGTTTGTGAAGGTTTGTAGTGTATAGGATGGTCTCTGCTCATCCTGGATGTAGGTCGTGGGTTTGTGAAGGTTTGTAGTGTATAGGATGGTCTCTGCTCATCCTGGATGTAGGTCGGGGGTTTGTGAAGGTTTGTAGTGTATAGGATGGTCTCTGCTCATCCTGGATGTAGGTCGTGGGTTTGTGAAGGTTTGTAGTGTATAGGATGGTCTCTGCTCATCCTGGATGTAGGTCGGGGGTTTGTGAAGGTTTGTAGTGTATAGGATGGTCTCTGCTCATCCTGGATGTAGGTCGTGGGTTTGTGAAGGTTTGTAGTGTATAGGATGGTCTCTGCTCATCCTGGATGTAGGTCGTGGGTTTGTGAAGGTTTGTAGTGTATAGGATGGTCTCTGCTCATCCTGGATGTAGGTCGGGGGTTTGTGAAGGTTTGTAGTGTATAGGATGGTCTCTGCTCATCCTGGATGTAGGTCGTGGGTTTGTGAAGGTTTGTAGTGTATAGGATGGTCTCTGCTCATCCTGGATGTAGGTCGTGGGTTTGTGAAGGCTCGTAGTGCACAGTTTGGTCCTAGCTCATCGTACATGTACATCGCGGGTTTGTGAAGATGTGTGAAGGTTTGTAGAATGTAGCTGCATTCTTCCTCCAGGAAAGAAGAATTAAATATACAGAGAAGCTCCAGATGGAAATAATGCAGTGAGTGCTTCCATCTTGGTGCGTGTGTACTGGTGAGAATGCCAGTGTACTGGAGCGCCAGTTTTAGGTCTGAGAGAGAGAGAGAAGGTGACACTGTTAGGTGTTTTGCATAGGACGCCTAAGAAGGGGAGGTGACTACCTTTCTCAGGATTGGTCGTGTTTATTTACCTTTCTCAGCATTGGTCGTGTTAATTTGCCTGGGGAAGTTTTGAATACCGAATCACCTTGGGCATAACATCAACGTATCATCAACAAGACATCTGAATCACAGTATGGTTGCGATACTTGGAATCATGGCATGGAACTTCTCTGTCGCCACTTACAGGCCTCCCCATTACCCTGCCAAAACAGTTTGTATGAGCCAGTTTCGCATTTTGAGTAGTCACAATTCAGCATTGAGCCAGTCAGATCAGTGAAACTCTGCCCAGGTACAGTGAGCCTGGTAACGTTGGTGATGCTTGTGTGTGTACAGTTTCTGCAGTAGGGATGCTGACAAACACACCTTACACCAAAAGAACTCTTGTGTTTAATCCTGACGCTGATGGAGGAGCTAGGAGACAGGTCTCCTGAGTGTATCAAGTGTACGAGACACATCTGAGTGTATCAAGTGTACGAGACACATCTGAGTGTATAAAGTGTACGAGACTCATCTGAGTGTTTCAAGTGTACGAGACACATCTGAGTGTATCAGGTGTACGAGACACATCTGAGTGTATCAGGTGTACGAGACACATCTGAGTGTATCAAGTGTACGAGACACATCTGAGTGTATCAAGTGTACGAGACACATCTGAGTGTATCAAGTGTACGAGGCACATCTGAGTGCATCAGGTGTACGAGACACATCTGAGTGTATCAAGTGTACGAGACACATCTGAGTGTATCAAGTGTACGAGGCACATCTGAGTGTATCAGGTGTACGAGACACATCTGAGTGTATCAAGTGTACGAGACACATCTGAGTGTATCAGGTGTACGAGACACATCTGAGTGTATCAAGTGTACGAGACACATCTGAGTGTATCAAGTGTACGAGACACATCTGAGTGTATCAAGTGTACGAGACACATCTGAGTGTATCAAGTGTACGAGACACATCTGAGTGTATCAGGTGTACGAGACACATCTGAGTGTATGAAGTGTACGAGACACATCTGAGTGTATCAAGTGTACGAGACACATCTGAGTGTATCAAGTGTACGAGGCACATCTGAGTGTATCAGGTATACGAGACACATCTGAGTGTATCAAGTGTACGAGACACATCTGAGTGTATCAAGTGTACGAGGCACATCTGAGTGTATCAAGTGTACGAGACACATCTGAGTGTATCAAGTGTACGAGACACATCTGAGTGTATCAGGTGTACGAGACACATCTGAGTGTATCAAGTGTACGAGACACATCTGAGTGTATCAGGTGTACGAGACACATCTGAGTGTATCAAGTGTACGAGACACATCTGAGTGTATCAAGTGTACGAGACACATCTGAGTGTATCAAGTGTACGAGACACATCTGAGTGTATCAAGTGTACGAGACACATCTGAGTGTATCAGGTGTACGAGACACATCTGAGTGTATCAGGTGTACGAGACACATCTGAGTGTATCAAGTGTACGAGGCACATCTGAGTGTATCAGGTGTACGAGACACATCTGAGTGTATCAGGTGTACGAGACACATCTGAGTGTATCAAGTGTACGAGACACATCTGAGTGTATCAAGTGTACGAGACACATCTGAGTGTATCAAGTGTACGAGACACATCTGAGTGTATCAAGTGTACGAGACACATCTGAGTGTATCAAGTGTACGAGACACATCTGAGTGTATCAAGTGTACGAGACACATCTGAGTGTATCAAGTGTACGAGACACATCTGAGTGTATCAAGTGTACGAGACAGATCTATAAATTACACAAGTTCCTTCCGTTCTTTTCCTTTGTCTCCTTCCTTCTTTCTCCCTTGTTTTCTTCCCTCCGTAACTCTCTTCCTTGTCTCCTCTGTTTTCTTTCCATTGTTCCTTTCTTCCTTGACTCTCTCCCTTCTTCCTTCCTTGGTTTATTCCCTACTTACCTCTCTCCCTTCCATGGTTCCTTCTATACCTCTCTCCTTTCCTTGGTTCCTTCCTTCCTTTACTTCTCTTCCTTCTTTCTTTGATCCTCTTCCTCCGTTTTCTCCTATACTTTCTATTCCTCCAATGCCTCTGCATTCTTCATCTCTCCCTATTTTTATTCCCTGCCTGGGGTCCTTGCCGGGAGGTCCTTGCCGGGAAGTCCCTATCTGGGGGTCCCTGCCTAGGGGTCCCTGCCTGGGGTCCCTGCCTGGGGTCCTTGCCTGGGGTCCCTGCCTGGGGTCCCTGCCTTCACCACACTGTATGACTCAGTGGTGTGTGTTGTTGGTTAGTGTAGAGAGCGGCACCAAATTACTGCCTTGTCAGGGGCACACGCACCCCTGATTGGTTGTTGGGGGCTCCGCCCCCTCCCTCCTCCCTTTGTCTTTCCAGCCTCCCTGGGAGGGCGCGACACCCCCCTTCCTGACAGCCAGGCAGGGAAGAAAAGCAAGTTAACGTGAGGATTTAAGAAGGAGGAAAAGCAGGAGGAGAAGAAGAAGAAGGAAGAGGAGAATGAGGAGGGGGAGATAGCTGCTAATGTGGCTGGGACACAGTTTTTTGTCTTCCAAATTTCTTTCGAGAATTTAGAAAATATTTCTATTTGTGTGTGTACTCATCTAATTGTGGTTGTTGATCACCTACCTACCTGCCCTCTAGGTAGGTAGGTGGGGGTCTATTCACACTTCTTGTCCCCTCTTCGCTGGTCGCTAATAGGTCCACACTTTCTCCCTGCTCCATGAGCTTTATCATATCTCTTCTTAAAGTTATATATGGATCCTGCCTCCACTACATCACACTCCAGATTGTTCCACTTCCTTACAACACTGTGACTGAAGAAGTACTTCCTAACATCCCTGTGGCTCATCTGAGTCTTCAACATCCAGCTGTGACCCCTTGTTGCTGTTTGCCATCTCTGAAACATCCTCTCCCTGTCCACCTTGTCAGCATCCTTGTAGATATTCTATTTAGGAAAATTCGATACACCAGACGTGTGCTGCTACCTTGTTCTATAGTTACATAGTGAAAGCTGAAACTAGTAGCTATGTTTCCCTGTCATGTACCATCCTGTGACTCGTCTGCTTTCTTTGCTGTCCTCTCGCTCCCCTTCCTTATTAAATAGTCTCCCTTTATTTACAATCTTGAGTCCTTTGAGTATCTTGTATGACTGTATCATATCTCTCCGATGCCTTCTTTCTTCTAAGGTTGTTAGGGTCATTTCTTTTTTAATTTCTGTTCTTAGTTCAAACTCCTCAGGACAAAGTTGTGAACCTTTGGACTTTTAAGAACATGTAAATGTCCTTTATCAGGTGAGAGCTCCAGTCTTAGCTTACATTGAGGCTCATGTCAGGCCAGTTACGGCAAAATGGAACACGTCTTCCTGTGGCTTGTGTACCAAAAATAAGATCTCTGCCGAATAAGCCAATTCGGTAAATTAACTTCAAGAAATACACACACACACACACACACACACACACACACACACACACACACACACACACACACACACACACACAAACACACACACACACACACACACAGACACACAGACAGACAGACACACACACACACACACACACACACACACACACACACACACACACACACACACACACACACACACACACACACACACACACACACACACACACGACACTGGAGGACAGGAGAGATAGGGGGACATGATAACGACATACAAAATACTGAGAGGAATTGACAAGGTGGACAAAGACAGGATGTTCCAGAGATGGGACACAGCAACAAAGGGACACAGTTGGAAGTTGAAGACACAGATGAATCACAGGGATGTTAGGAAGTATTTCTTCAGCCACAGAGTAGCCAGGAAGTGGAATAGTTTGGGAAGCGATGTAGTGGAGGCAGGATCTATACATAGCTTTAAGCAGAGGTATGATAAAGCTCACGGTTCAGGGAGAGTGACCTAGTAGCGACCAGTGAAGAGGCGGGGCCAGGAGCTTGGACTCGACCCCTGCAACCTCAACTAGGTGAGTACACACACACACACACACACACACACACACACACACACACACACACACACACACACACACACACACACACACACACACAGCAACAAGGGGACACAGTTGGAAGTTGAAGACACAGATGAATCACAGGGATGTTAGGAAGTATTTCTTCAGTCACACAGTAGTCAGAAAGTGGAATAGTTTGGAAAGCGATGTACTGGAGGCAGGATCCATACATAGCTTTAAGCAGCAGAGGTATGATAAAGCTCACGGTTCATTGAGAGTGACCCAGTAGCGACCAGTGAAGAGGCGGGGCCAGGAGCTGTGACTCGACCCCTGCAATCACAACTAGATGAGTACACACACACACAGTGTATATATATATATATATATATATATATATATATATATATATATATATATATATATATATATATATATAACCACGAACGAGTGGTATTGATCAATCAGAACACTGCGACTAGCCAAGGACTCGAACCCATGGTAGTCCTGTGGGTTAGAGCATCATGTGATTTTTGCTCACCATAAGGCGGGCCAAAACATCATGAGTTTGAGTCCTTGGCTAGTCGCACTGATATATATATATATATATATATATATATACGGCGACCAGATTCCTCTTTCAGAGACTCAGTGTCGCGATTCAGAGAGGAAATGCCTGCAGCATTCTGGGCACGCGGGCCACCGCTGGGGAGCTGGACGAAGTATTTGAGATGTAGCTCTGAGTTGTTATCTATGTTGTTTTACTCCATATTGCATTTTTTCAATGTATTTTGTCTTTAAATAAAGCATATGTAGAATACATAGTGGTGGTAGAAGAAAATATTCAAACAGCTTCAGAAAAAAACTTAAGTTTTTCCTGAAGCAAGTTTTTTTTCTCTCTGAAGGGTCCCCAGGACAGTTCTAGAGCTAGTACCTCCCTCTATATATATATATATATTTATATATATATAGAGTGGGGGAAGAGCAGAGATAGGATGCTAAAGATAAGGAGTAAAGATATCTGCTGAGACGATTCTAAATGCTGAGAGAAGTGGTGATAAAGAAGTAGAGACGCTAAGCTGGTTAAGTCTTTGATGGAACTGAGGGGAGGTTGAAGGAGTTGACGCGGCCCACGTAAAGTAAATTGACGGAGTTACTGAGGAGGAGAAGAAGGGACTAGGTGTAGGTGGAAGACTGAGAATAGGAGGAGGATATATTGGTGGAGGAGAAGATAGTGATGGGGATAGAGTTGGGGGAAGAAGAGATGGAAGAGGGAAGACAAGAAATCACAGTATAGGAAGAAAGAAGAGGAGGGGTAATTCGGAAGTGAAGAGAGAGAAAGAAAGATAGAAAGAGAAGAGATCCTAGTTACGAGAGGGGAATGAGAGGGAAGAGATAAGAACGATGGAGGATTATTGGAAAGTGAAATAAGGAGAACGAAGGAAAAGGAAAGAAGAAATAGAGGGAAGATAAGACTAAAGGTGATAACAAAGAGTGACGAGGAGAAAGGGAATGTTGGAGGGATTCCCAGAACTGAAGAATGGAGGAAAATGAAAAAAATATAACATTTCATTGTGGAATGAGATGACAGGAAGACATGAAGAGGCTGTCACTTCACTCAAGATGACGCATGGTGAGGCTGAGATGACGCATGGTGAGGCTGAGATGACGTATGGTGAGGCTGAGATGACGCATGGTGAAGCTGAGATGACGTAGGGTGAGGCTGAGATGACGCATGGTGAGGCTGAGATGACGTAGGGTGAGGCTGAGATGACGTAGGGTGAGGCTGAGATGACGTAGGGTGAGGCTGAGATGAAGCATGGTGAGGCTGAGATGACGCATGGTGAGGCTGAGATGACGCATGGTGAGGCTGAGATGACGTATGGTGAGGCTGAGATGACGTATGGTGAGGCTGAGATGACGCATGGTGAGGCTGAGATGACGCATGGTGAGGCTGAGATGACGCATGGTGAGGCTGAGATGACGTAGGGTGAGGCTGAGATGAAGCATGGTGAGGCTGAGATGACGCATGGTGAGGCTGAGATGACGCATGGTGAGGCTGAGATGACGTAGGGTGAGGCTGAGATGACGTATGGTGAGGCTGAGATGACGCATGATGAGGCTGAGATGACGCATGGTGAGGCTGAGATGACGTATGGTGAGGCTGAGATGACGCATGGTGAGGCTGAGATGACGTATGGTGAGGCTGAGAAGACGCATGGTGAGGCTGAGATGACGCATGGTGAGGCTGAGATGACGCATGATGAGGCTGAGATGACGTATGGTGAGGCTGAGATGACGTATGATGAGGCTGAGATGACGTATGGTGAGGCTGAGATGACGCAAGGTGAGGCTGAGATGACGCATGGTGAGGCTGAGATGTCGCATGGTGAGGCTGAGATGACGTAGGGTGAGGCTGAGATGACGTAGGGTGAGGCTGAGATGACGTATGGTGAGACTGAGATGACGCATGGTGAGGCTGAGATGACGTATGGTGAGGCTGAGATGACGCATGGTGAGGCTGAGATGACGCATGGTGAGGCTGAGATGACGCATGGTGAGGCTGAGATGACGCATGGTGAGGCTGAGATGACGCATGGTGAGGCTGAGATGACGCATGGTGAGGCTGAGATGACGCATGATGAGGCTGAGATGATGCATGGTGAGGCTGAGATGACGTATGGTGAGGCTGAGATGACGTATGGTGAGGCTGAGATGACGCATGGTGAGGCTGAGATGACGCATGGTGAGGCTGAGATGACGCATGGTGAGGCTGAGATGACGCATGGTGAGGCTGAGATGACGCATGGTGAGGCTGAGATGACGTATGGTGAGGCTGAGATGACACATGGTGATGCTGAGATGACGTAGGGTGAGGCTGAGATGACGCATGGTGAGGCTGAGATGACGCATGGTGAGGCTGAGATGACGCATGGTGAGGCTGAGATGACGTAGGGTGAGGCTGAGATGACGCATGGTGAGGCTGAGATGACGCATGGTGAGGCTGAGATGACGCATGGTGAGGCTGAGATGACGCATGGTGAGGCTGAGATGACGCATGGTGAGGCTGAGATGACGTATGGTGAGGCTGAGATGACGTATGGTGAGGCTGAGATGACGCATGGTGAGGCTGAGATGACGTATGGTGAGGCTGAGATGACGCATGGTGAGGCTGAGATGACGCATGGTGAGGCTGAGATGACGTATGGTGAGGCTGAGATGACGTATGGTGAGGCTGAGATGACGCATGGTGAGGCTGAGATGACGCATGGTGAGGCTGAGATGACGCAAGGTGAGGCTGAGATGACGCATGGTGAGGCTGAGATGACGTATGGTGAGGCTGAGATGACGCAAGGTGAGGCTGAGATGACGCATGGTGAGGCTGAGATGACGTATGGTGAGGCTGAGATGACGCAAGGTGAGGCTGAGATGACGCATGGTGAGGCTGAGATGACGTATGGTGAGGCTGAGATGACGCAAGGTGAGGCTGAGATGACGCATGGTGAGGCTGAGATGACGTATGGTGAGGCTGAGATGACGCAAGGTGAGGCTGAGATGACGCATGGTGAGGCTGAGATGACGCATAGTGAGGCTGAGATGACGCAAGGTGAGGCTGAGATGACGCATGGTGAGGCTGAGATGACGTAGGGTGAGGCTGAGATGACGCATGGTGAGGCTGAGATGACGCATGGTGAGGCTGAGATGACGCAAGGTGAGGCTGAGATGACGCATGGTGAGGCTGAGATGACGCATGGTGAGGCTGAGATGACGCAAGGTGAGGCTGAGATGACGCAAGGTGAGGCTGAGATGACGCAAGGTGAGGCTGAGATGACACAAGGTGAGGCTGAGATGACACAAGGTGAGGCTGAGATGACACAAGGTGAGGCTGAGATGACACAAGGTGAGGCTGAGATGACACAAGGTGAGGCTGAGATGACACAAGGTGAGGCTGAGATGACACAAGGTGAGGCTGAGGTGACACAAGGTGAGGCTGAGATGACACAAGGTGAGGCTGAGATGACACAAGGTGAGGCTGAGATGACACAAGGTGAGGCTGAGATGACACAAGGTGAGGCTGAGATGACACAAGGTGAGGCTGAGATGACGCAAGGTGAGGCTGAGATGACGCAAGGTGAGGCTGAGATGACGCAAGGTGAGGCTGAGATGACGCAAGGTGAGGCTGAGATGACGCAAGGTGAGGCTGAGATGACACAAGGTGAGGCTGAGATGACACAAGGTGAGGCTGAGATGACACAAGGTGAGGCTGAGATGACACAAGGTGAGGCTGAGATGACACAAGGTGAGGCTGAGATGACGCAAGGTGAGGCTGAGATGACGCAAGGTGAGGCTGAGATGACGCAAGGTGAGGCTGAGATGACGCAAGGTGAGGCTGAGATGACGCAAGGTGAGGCTGAGATGACGCAAGGTGAGGCTGAGATGACGCAAGGTGAGGCTGAGATGACACAAGGTGAGGCTGAGATGACACAAGGTGAGGCTGAGATGACACAAGGTGAGGCTGAGATGACGCAAGGTGAGGCTGAGATGACGCAAGGTGAGGCTGAGATGACACAAGGTGAGGCTGAGATGACACAAGGTGAGGCTGAGATGACACAAGGTGAGGCTGAGATGACACAAGGTGAGGCTGAGATGACACAAGGTGAGGCTGAGATGACACAAGGTGAGGCTGAGGTGACACAAGGTGAGGCTGAGATGACACAAGGTGAGGCTGAGGTGACACAAGGTGAGGCTGAGATGACACAAGGTGAGGCTGAGATGACACAAGGTGAGGCTGAGATGACACAAGGTGAGGCTGAGATGACACAAGGTGAGGCTGAGGTGACACAAGGTGAGGCTGAGATGACACAAGGTGAGGCTGAGGTGACACAAGGTGAGGCTGAGATGACACAAGGTGAGGCTGAGATGACACAAGGTGAGGCTGAGATGACACAAGGTGAGGCTGAGATGACACAAGGTGAGGCTGAGATGACACAAGGTGAGGCTGAGATGACACAAGGTGAGGTTACGCTCCAAGGAGTACAGATCAAGAGACTTGAAATGTTTCCAGTAATTTAAATGGTTGACTAAGTCTACGCTGACAGTGAAGGTTCTCTGTACATTCTCCAAGTCTGCAGTTTACCCTGTTTTGAACGGAGCTGTTTTACTGTCGTCAAGATTGTCTGCTCCTCACCTCTGGCAATATATAAATCTCCAAACTCACTTCAGTTTCACATTGTTCCAGACTATGGAGCAGAAATCTTCTCCAGGCTGAGGGACTGACCACCTCAAAACTACGTCGCCTTCACATCTCTACATTGCTTCTGCTGCCTCTTCTGTACTCGACTGAAGAAGCCTGTTGTGTAGACGATACGTTTCGGTATAAAGATACCTAACTGTTGCAACTTGTCAGTATTGTATATCTTTGTCATATACATTGACAAGTGATATTTTGCGTCAGTCTCATCACATTGGGTCATCGAAATAATGAGTTTATTTGGATGTGCTTCCAGTATGTGATTAATCTTTTCCATTACTCCTACCTCCTTTGTCGTAACTTTCGTACTTCTTTTTTTTTTACAATTTTTTTGAAAGTGAACGATTGCAAACGCTTGGGAAACGTCCCCACTCATGTCTGACACTACACTGCTTCATATCTCAACTCCTCACTGCTCTTGAAGGAGTTGGTGCTTTTTGATTGGTTGATTGAGGATGTCGGGGGAGGTTATCCTATTGGCTAGAGGCAATGTCAACAATTTCATGCGCCGTGATTGGGTTCTAGAACCCTAGTTAAACCACCCCAGATATGGGTCCTTGTATGGCCCTCCCGCACTGCGGCTCACTGATATGACCCATGCTAGGCAGGTCTAACTCTCACCAATTAATGCACCATGTTTACTTGTTAGGTTAAAAAATGGGTTGAAAATACACTCATAAACAGTGGATATTACACCAGAAAACTCACCGTGATGAGAATAATCTCATTTCAAATCCACTTTAAAGTGTTGTGTCCACTTAACTTTCCTCTTCCCGTCTGACTTTAATTGCCTTACCTCAGTCCTTCCCATTTTTCTCGTCACTCTCCTGGACTAACACAATAAAATAACAGATGCGAACTGTGAATTATTGCATTACAAGAGGCTTGTATGCAAAACAAGTAATAGAGGGTGAGTGTGGCCGTTCAAGGCCTCTCACACTCTCGTAGTACTTCGTCAGGAGCTTCATTTGCAATATTTTCAACGATTATTTAAGATTCTTTGTATACGTGCGCACGTTCACGTGTGTGTGTGTGTGTGTGTGTGTGTGTGTGTGTGTGTGTGTGTGTGTGTGTGTGTGTGTGTCTGTGTGTGTGTGTGTGTCTGTGTGTCCGTGTCTGTGTCTGGGTGAATATTTTCAGTTTTGAACTATATATATATATATATATATATATATATATATATATATATATATATATATATATATATATATATATTGTAGATGTAATAACAGAGGATAGAGAATGGATGTGGGAGAGTCTGTAATGATGACAGTTTATGCTAATGTAATTACCTTCATGGTCTTAATTAGGCCAAGAGGAAGACCACAGTAAGAGCACCTTTACTGTGTGAAGAGTCAGTGGGAGTTACTGCAGTACCTCCTCTATCCTCTCTACCTGCCCCCTCTATCCTCTCTACCTGCCCCCTCTATCCTCTCTACCTGCCCCCTCTATCCTCTCTACCTGCCCCCTCTATCCTCTCTACCTGCCCCCTCTATCCTCTCTACCTGCCCCCTCTATCCTCTCTACCTGCCCCCTCTATCCTCCCTACCTGCCCCCTCTATCCTCTCTACCTGCCCCCTCTATCCTCTCTACCTGCCCCCTCTATCCTCTCTACCTGCCCCCTCTATCCTCTCTACCTGCCCCCTCTATCCTCTCTACCTGCCCCCTCTATCCTCCCTACCTGCCCCCTCTATCCTCTCTACCTGCCCCCTCTATCCTCTCTACCTGCCCCCTCTATCCTCTCTACCTGCCCCCTCTATCCTCTCTACCTGCCCCCTCTATCCTCTCTACCTGCCCCCTCTATCCTCCCTACCTGCCACCTCTATCCTCTCTACCTGCCACCTCTATCCTCTCTACCTGCCCCCTCTATCCTCTCTACCTGCCCCCTCTATCCTCTCTACCTGCCCCCTCTATCCTCTCTACCTGCCACCTCTATCCTCTCTACCTGCCCCCTCTATCCTCTCTACCTGCCACCTCTATCCTCTCTACCTGCCCCCTCTATCCTCTCTACCTGCCCCCTCTATCCTCTCTACCTGCCCCTCTATCTACCTGCCCCCTCTCTCTCTACCTGCCACCTCTATCCTCTCTACCTGCCCCCTCTATCCTCTCTACCTGCCCCCTCTATCCTCTCTACCTGCCCCCTCTATCCTCTCTACCTGCCACCTCTCTATCCTCTATCCTACCTGCCCCTCTCTATCCTCTCTACCTCTCTACCTGCCACCTCTCTATCCTCTCTACCTGCCCCCTCTATCCTCTCTACCTGCCCCCTCTATCCTCTCTACCTGCCCCTCTATCCTCTCTACCTGCCCCCTCTATCCTCTCTACCTGCCCCCTCTATCCTCTCTACCTGCCACCTCTATCCTCTCTACCTGCCTCTCTCTCTACCTGCCCCCTCTATCCTCTCTACCTGCCCCCTCTAGCCTCTCTACCTGCCCCCTCTATCCTCTCTACCTGCCCCCTCTATCCTCTCTACCTGCCCCCTCTATCCTCTCTACCTGCCCCCTCTATCCTCTCTACCTGCCCCCTCTATCCTCTCTACCTGCCCCCTCTATCCTCTCTACCTGCCCCCTCTATCCTCTCTACCTGCCCCCTCTATCCTCTCTACCTGCCCCCTCTATCCTCTCTACCTGCCCCCTCTCTATCCCCCTCTATCTCTCTACCTGCCCCCTCTATCCTCTCTACCTGCCCCCTCTATCCTCTCTACCTGCCCCCTATCCTCTATCCTCTCTACCTGCCCCCTCTATCCTCTCTACCTGCCCCCTCTATCCTCTCTACCTGCCCCCTCTATCCTCTCTACCTGCCCCCTCTATCCTCTCTACCTGCCCCCTCTATCCTCTCTACCTGCCCCCTCTATCCTCTCTACCCCCCTGCCCCCTCTATCCTCTCTACCTGCCCCCTCTATCCTCTCTACCTGCCCCTCTATCCTCTCTACCTGCCCCCTCTATCCTCTCTACCTGCCCCCTCTATCCTCTCTACCTGCCTCTATCCTCTCTACCTGCCCTCTCTATCCTCTCTACCTGCCCCCTCTATCCTCTCTACCTGCCCCCTCTATCCTCTCTACCTGCCCCCTCTATCCTCTCATCCTGCCCCCTCTATCCTCTCTACCTGCCCCCTCTATCCTCTCTACCTGCCCCCTCTATCCTCTCTACCTGCTCCCTCTATCCTCTCTACCGGCCCCCTCTCTCCTCTCTACCTGCCCCCTCTATCCTCTCTACCTGCCCCCTCTATCCTCTCTACCTGCCCCCTCTATCCTCTCTACCTGCCCCCTCTATCCTCTCTACCTGCCCCCTCTATCCTCTCTACCTGCCCCCTCTATCCTCTCTACCTGCCCCCTCTATCCTCTCTACCTGCCACCTCTATCCTCTCTACCTGCCCCCTCTATCCTCTCTACCTGCCCCCTCTATCCTCTCTACCTGCCACCTCTATCCTCTCTACCTATCCTCTCTACCTACCTGCCCCCTCTATCCTCTCTACCTGCCCCCTCTATCCTCTCTACCTGCTCCCTCTATCCTCTCTACCGGCCCCCTCTATCCTCTCTACCTGCCCCCTCTATCCTCTCTACCTGCCCCCTCTATCCTCTCTACCTGCCCCCTCTATCCTCTCTACCTGCCCCCTCTATCCTCTCTACCTGCCCCCTCTATCCTCTCTACCTGCCCCCTCTATCCTCTCTACCTGCCCCCTCTATCCTCTCTACCGGCCCCCTCTATCCTCTCTACCTGCCCCCTCTATCCTCTCTACCTGCCCCCTCTATCCTCTCTACCTGCCCCCTCTATCCTCTCTACCTGCCCCCTCTATCCTCTCTACCTGCCCCCTCTATCATCTCTACCTGCCCCCTCTATCCTCTCCTACCTGCCCCCTCTATCCTCTCTACCTGCCCCCTCTATCCTCTCTACCTGCCCCCTCTATCCTCTCTACCTGCCCCCTCTATCCTCTCTACCTGCCCCCTCTTTCCTCTCTACCTGCCCCCTCTATCCTCTCTACCTGCCCCCTCTATCCTCTCTACCTGCCCCCTCTATCCTCTTTACCTGCCCCCTCTATCCTCACTGCCTGCCCCCTCTATCCTCAGTGCCTACCCCCTCTATCCTCTCTACCTGCCCCCTCTATCCTCCCTACCTGCCACCTCTATCCTCCCTACCTGCCACCTCTATCCTCTCTACCTGCCCCCTCTATCCTCTCTACCTGCCCCCTCTATCCTCTCTACCTGCCACCTCTATCCTCTCTACCTGCCCCCTCTATCCTCTCTACCTGCCCCCTCTATCCTCTCTACCTGCCCCCTCTCCTCTCTACCTGCCCCCTCTATCCTCTCTACCTGCCCCCTCTATCCTCTCTACCTGCCCCCTCTATCCTCTCTACCTGCCCCCTCTATCCTCTCTACCTGCCCCCTCTATCCTCTCTACCTGCCCCCTCTATCCTCTCTACCTGCCCCCTCTATCCTCTCTACCTGCCCCCTCTATCCTCTCTACCTGCCCCCTCTATCCTCTCTACCTGCCCCCTCTATCCTCTCTACCTGCCCCCTCTATCCTCTCTACCTGCCCCCTCTATCCTCTCTACCTGCCCCCTCTATCCTCACTACCTGCCCCCTCTATCCTCTATCCTACCTGCCCCCTCTATCCTCTCTATCCTCTCTACCTGCCCCCTCTATCCTCTCTACCTGCCCCCTCTATCCTCTCTACCTGCCCCCTCTATCCTCTCTACCTGCCCCCTGTATCCTCTCTACCTGCCCCCTCTATCCTCCCTACCTGCCCCCTCTATCCTCTCTACCTACCCCCTCTATCCTCTCTACCTGCCCCCGCTATCCTCCCTACCTGCCCCCTCTATCCTCTATCCTACCTGCCCCCTCTATCCTCTCTACCTGCCCCCTCTATCCTCTCTACCGGCCACCTCTATCCTCTCTACCTGCCCCCTCTATCCTCTCTACCTGCCCCCTCTATCCTCTCTACCTGCCCCCTCTATCCTCCCTACCTGCCCCCTCTATCCTCTCTACCTGCCCCCTCTATCCTCTCTACCTGCCCCCTCTGTCCTCTCTACCTGCCCCCTCTATCCTCTCTACCTGCCCCCTCTATCCTCTCTACCTGCCCCTTCTATCCTCTCTACCTGCCCCCTCTATCCTCTCTACCGGCCCCCTCTATCCTCTCTACCTGCCCCCTCTATCCTCTCTACCTGCCCCCTCTATCCTCTCTACCTGCCCCCTCTATCCTCTCTACCTGCCCCCTCTATCCTCCCTACCTGCCCCTCTATCCTCCCTACCTGCCCCCTCTATCCTCTCTACCTACCCCCTCTATCCTCTCTACCTGCCCCCTCTCTCCTCCCTACCTTCCCCCTCTATCCTCTCTACCTGCCCCTCTATCCTCCCTACCTGCCCCCTCTATCCTCTCTACCTGCCCCCTCTATCCTCTCTACCTGCCCCCTCTATCCTCTCTACCTGCCCCCTCTATCCTCTCTACCTGCCCCTCTATCCTCCCTACCTGCCCCCTCTATCCTCTCTACCTGCCCCCTCTATCCTCTCTACCTGCCCCCTCTATCCTCTCTACCTGCCCCCTCTATCCTCTCTACCTACCCCCTCTATCCTCTCTACCTGCCCCCTCTATCCTCTCTACCTGCCCCCTCTATCCTCTCTACCTGCCCCCTCTATCCTCTCTACCTGCCCCCTCTATCCTCTCTACCTGCCCCCTCTATCCTCTCTACCTGCCCCCTCTATCCTCTCTACCTGCCCCCTCTATCCTCTCTACCTACCCCCTCTATCCTCTCTACCTGCCCCCTCTATCCTCTCTACCTGCCCCCTCTATCCTCCCTACCTGCCCCTCTATCCTCCCTACCTGCCCCCTCTATCCTCTCTACCTACCCCCTCTATCCTCTCTACCTGCCCCCTCTCTCCTCCCTACCTGCCCCCTCTATCCTCTCTACCTGCCCCTCTATCCTCCCTACCTGCCCCCTCTATCCTCTCTACCTGCCCCCTCTATCCTCTCTACCTGCCCCCTCTATCCTCTCTACCTGCCCCCTCTATCCTCTCTACCTGCCCCCTCTATCCTCCCTACCTGACCCCTCAATCCTCTCTACCTGCCCCCTCTATCCTCTCTACCTGCCCCCTCTATCCTCTCTACCTGCCCCCTCTATCCTCTCTACCTACCCCCTCTATCCTCCTTACCTGCCCCCTCTATCCTCCCTACCTGCCTCCTCTATCCTCTCTACCTGCCCCCTCTGTCCTCTCTACCTGCCCCCTCTATCCTCTCTACCTGCCCTCTCTATCCTCTCTACCTGCCCCTTCTATCCTCTCTACCTGCCCACTCTATCCTCCCTACCTGCCCCTCTATCCTCCCTACCTTCCCCCCTCTATCCTCCCTACCTTCCCCCCTCTATCCTCTCTACTTGCCTCCTCTATCCTCTCTACCTGCCCCCTCTATCCTCCCTACCTGCCCCCTCTATCCTTCCTACCTGCCCCCTCTGTCCTCCCCACCTTCCCCCTCTATCCTCTCTACCTGCCCCTCTATCCTCTCTACCTTCCCCCTCTATCCTCTCTACCTGCCCTCTCTATCCTCTCTACCTGCCCTCTCTATCCTCTCTACTTGCCCTCTCTATCCTCTCTACCTGCCCCCTCTATCCTCTCTACCTGCCCCCTCTATCCTCTCTACCTGCCCTCTCTATCCTCTCTACCTGCCCCCTCTATCCTCCCTACCTGCCCCCTCTATCCTCTCTACCTGCCCTCTCTATCCTCTCTACCTGCCCCCTCCATCCTCCCTACCTGCCCCCTCTATCCTCTCTACCTGCCCCCTCTATCCTCTCTACCTGCCCCCTCTATCCTTTCTACCTGCCCCCTCTATCCTCTTTACCTGCCCTCTCTATCCTCTTTACCTGCCCCCTCTATCCTCTTTACCTGCCCCTTCTGTCCTCTCTACCTGCCCCCTCTATCCTCTATACCTGCCCCCTCTATCCTCTCTACCTGCCCCCTCTATCTTCCCTATCTGCCCCCTCCATACTCCCTACCTGCCCCCTCTATCCTCTTTACCTGCCCCCTCTATCCTCTCTGCCTACCCCCTCTATCCTCTCTACCTGCCCCCTCTATCCTTTCTACCTGCCCTCTCTATCCTATTTACCTGCCCCCTCTATCCTCTCTACCTGCCCCCTCTATCCTCTCTACCTGCCCCCTGTATCCTCTCTACCTGCCCCCTCTATCCTCCCTATCTGCCCCCAACATACTCCCTACCTGCCCCCTCTATCCTCGATACCTGCCCCCTCTCTCCTCCCTACCTGCTCCCTCCATCCTCCCTACCTGCCCCTTCCATCCTCCCTACCTGCCCCTTCCATCCTCCCTACCTGCCCCCTCTATCCTCTCTACCTGCCCCATCTATCCTCTCTACCTGCCCCCTCTATCCTCCCTACCTGCCCCTTCCATCCTCCCTACCTGCCCCTTCCATCCTCCCTACCTGCCCCGTCCATCCTCCCTACCTGCCCCCTCTATCCTCTCTACCTCCCCCCTCTATCCTCTCTACCTGCCCCCTCTATCCTCTCTACCTGCCCCCTCTATCCTCCCTACCTGCCCCCTCTATCCTCTCTACCTGCCCCCTCCATCCTCCCTACCTGCCCCCTGCTTCCTCCCTACCTGCCCCCTCTATCCTCTCTACCTGCCCCATCTATCCTCCCTACCTGCCCCCTCTATCCTCTCTACCTGCCCCCTCTATCCTCTCTACCTGCCCCCTCTATCCTCTCTACCTCCCCCCTCTATCCTCCCTACCTGCCCCCTCTATCCTCTCTACCTGCCCCCTCTATCCTCGCTCCCTGCCCCCTCGATCCTCTCTACCTGCCCCCTCTATCCTCTCTACCTGCCCCCTCTATCCTCTCTACCTGCCCCCTCTATCCTCTCTCCCTGCCCCCTCTATCCTCTCTACCTGCCCCCTTTATCCTCTCTACCTGCCCCCTCTATCCTCTCTACCTGCCCTTTCTATCCTCTCTACCTGCCCCCTCTATCCTCTCTACCTGCCCCCTCTATCCTCTCTACCTGCCCCCTCTATCCTCTCTACCTGCTCCCTCTATCCTCCCTATCTGCCCCTCCATACTCCCTACCTGCCCCCTCTATCCTCTTTACCTGCCCCCTCTATCCTCACTGCCTGCCCCCTCTATCCTCCCTACCTGCTCCCTTCATCCTCCCTACCTGCCCCCTCTTTCCTCTTTACCTGCCCCCTCTATCCTCCCTACCTGTTCCCTCCATCCTCCCTACCTGCCCTCTCCATCCTCCCTACCTGCCCCCTCTATCCTCTTTACCTGCCCCCTCTATCCTCCCTACCTGCCCCCTCTATCCTCTCTACCTGCTCCCTCTATCCTCTTTGCCCCCTCTATCCTCTTTGCCCCCTCTATCCTCTTTGCCCCCTCTATCCTCCCTACCTGCCCCCTCGATCCTCCCTACCTGCCCCCTCCATCCTCTCTACCTGCCCCCTCTACCCTCTTTACCTGCCCTTTCTGTCCTCTCTACCTGCCCCCTCTATCCTCTCTACCTGCCCCCTCCATCCTCCCTACCTGCCCCCTCCATCCTCCCTACCTGCCACCTCGATCCTCCCTACCTGCCCCCTCCATCCTCTCTACCTGCCCCCTCTACCCTCTTTACCTGCCCCTTCTGTCCTCTCTACCTGCCCCCTCTATCCTCTCTGCCTGCCCCCTCTATCCTCCCTACCTGCCCCCTCCATACTCCCTACCTGCCCCCTCCATACTCCCTACCTGCCCCCTCTATCCTCTGTACCTGCCCCCTCTATCCTCACTTCCTGCCCTCTCTATCCTCCCTACCTGCTCCCTCCATCCTCCCTACCTGCCACCTCTATCCTCTCTACCTGCCCCCTCTATCCTCCCTACCTGCCACCTCTATCCTCTCTACCTGCCCCCTCTATCCTCCCTACCTGCCCCCTCTATCCTCCCTACCTGCTCCCTCTATCCTCCCTACCTTCCCCCTCCATCCTCCCTTCCTGCCCCCTCTATCCTCTCTACCTGCCCCCTCTACCCTCCCTACCTGCCTCATCTATCCTCTTTGCCTGCCTCCTCTATCCTCTCTACCTGCCTCCTCTATCCTCTCTACCTGCCTCCTCTATCCTCTCTACCTGCCCCGTCTATCCTCCCTACCTGCCCCCTCTATCCTCTCTACCTGCCCCCTCTATCCTCCGTACCTGCCCCCTCTATCCTCTCAACCTGCCCCCTCTATCCTCCCTACCTGTCCCCTCCATCCTCCCTACCTGCCCCCTCTATCCTCTCTGCCTACCCTGTCTATCCTCCATGCCTACCCTGTCTATCCTCTCTGCCTATCCTTTCCTCAACTGGCTTCCATCTTAAAAAATTCCCACCTCATTTAAAGGATTCTAACCTTTATTATGGGTTCCAGATTCATTTAGAGGATTCCAACCTAATTTATGGGATCCCACCCCATTTAAATGATCCTAACTTGATTTTAAGGATTCTAATAATTTTTAAATTATCCTTACCTTGTTCAAAGTATTCTAATCTTATTCAAAGGATCCTTACATCATTTACAGGATCCTGATCTCATTTTAAGGATCATAACATTTACTGGATCCTGATCTCATTTAAAGGATCATAACATTTACTGGATCCTGATCTCATTTAAAGGATCATAACATTTACTGGATCCTGATCTCATTTAAAGGATCATAACATTTACAGGATCCTGATCTCATTTAAAGGGTCATAACATTTACTGGATCCTGATCTCATTTTAAGGATCATAACATTTACTGGATCCTGATCTCATTTAAAGGGTCATAACATTTACAGGATCCTGATCTCATTTAAAGGGTCATAACATTTACAGGATCCTGATCTCATTTTAAGGATCATAACATTTACTGGATCCTGATCTCATTTAAAGGATCATAACATTTACAGGATCCTGATCTCATTTAAAGGATCATAACATTTACAGGATCCTGATCTCATTTAAAGGATCATAACATTTACAGGATCCTAGGTGAAGTTATCCTTGATTTATCTTAGGTTTTCACAAATCTTATTTTCACTTAAAATGTCTTAGTTTAGTTATTTGGCTTCACTTAAGTTCATCTTGGCTTCAGTTAAGGTCATGTTGGGGTCACTTAAGGTCATCTTTGCTTCACTTAAGGTCATCTTGGCTTCATTTAAGGTCATCTTTACTTCACTTAAGGTCATCTTGGCTTCACTTAAGTTCATCTTGGCTTCATTTAAGGTCATGTTGGGGTCACTTAAGGTCATCTTTGCTTCACTTAAGGTCATCTTGGCTTCACTTAAGTTCATCTTGGCTTCATTTAAGGTCATATTAGCTTCACTTAAGGTCATCTTTGCTTCACTTAAGGTCATCTTTGCTTCACTTAAGGTCTTCTTGGCTTCATTTAAGGTCATCTTGGCTTCACTTAAGGCCATGTTGACTTTAAGGGTATTCCTAAATCTGCCAGCCAAGATCGCTGGGCCGCCAGACAAGGAAGTCTTTCTGGGCTTTTATCTCCCCTCTTCAAGACAACTGGAAATTCAACGGCGTGACTAAACGAGGGTCAGGGGTGGGGAGAGGGGAGCGTCTGAGGGGAGACGTCTGGGAGGAACAGATCTGAGGGGAAAGAGAGATAGGGGTAAAGATGTTAAGAGAGGCTAGGGGAAGGAGGACTGAGGGAAAAATATATTTTTGTTATGGTTAGTACAATCACAAATATAGTTAGAAAATAACTTTGAGGGGGAAGACTAGCTTAAAGTAACTGTTGGTGAGGATAGACGAGTCTCGCCTCTCGTGCTTAAGGTAAGACTGAATGGTTTATAAGGGTAGACAGATGCCGTAAGTCTTGCTAAAGGACTTAATGATAGACAAGTGTCGTAAACACTCAGATGTCGGCAAATTTACTCCACTTGGACGGTAACCTGGCCACGGAGTTGACAGGTTTTTCACGTAACAGATACCACAAGTTACAAACACACGTGTACCTTTTCCAGTGGTGAAGATGGAAAGAAGTCTAAAGAGAAACAACATTCTGAGGCTCGAAACGTGCAGACTTAAAAAAAATAGGGAGAGAGAGTAGCAACAAAAATATCAACACCAGCCAACAAGCAACAGTACTGGACAGGTTAACAGTACCCACGACAGATTAACAGTACCCACGACAGATTAACAGCACCTACGACAGATTAACAGTACCTACAACAGATTAACAGTACCTATATCAGGCAAGAGTGGCATGTGTACTGGTTTCACCACCGGAAATAATTCAACTAACAGAATCATCATTTAAAGCAATCAAGGTGCATCACATAATGCAGTGTTCAGAGCATTCACAGAAACTTACATTAAAGACTATTTGTACAGATAAATCTATAGCCTGAATTATACTTCATGTAGATGCGATGGGATGAACAAGTTGCAAGGAAAAATAGGTACCTATTTAGGTGCCAGATCAACCAGGCTGTGATGGATATGTGGGTCAGTAGGCCACCAGCATGAACAGCCTGGTTGACCAGGGAGGAAGCATACAAGCCTGGACCATGGCCGGGGTCCGGGAGTAATGTGACTGGTCAGTGTTCCAAGTCTGAGTGTAACGTCGTGGTAAGCTTCTCTCTCCTATGTGCGGGTTATTTGTTTATCGTTCCAGTCACGGTATTGTGCCTTTTTGTTATTTATGAGATGGAATTGACGTGTCCCTGGATTTAAAGGTAGGAATTACATTAGCCATTTTCCACGTCTCGGACACAACACCAGTTTGGAGTAATGTGCTATGAAGGCTGCTAGTGGCTTAGTGCCTACTGGCGCAGAACTGTCAATAGCACTGGTAGAAGACGAGAATAAAAAGAGATAGGAGCATGGTTCTTCAGTGGGCAGTGGAAAATATAACGTTCACTGCCGCTAAGTTCCAAATATAACCACTTAGCTTGCCACTTTGCATAAAATACACTTAAGGGACAGTTCGACAAAGTCCCTAATCTCACTGTTTAACTTTACTCTTTGAGTAATATGTGTTAAGAAGTTGAAACACCAGTCTGCCGACCTTCCCAGGTATCCCGTTTGGACACATCTTGTGTGTGGTTACTCCGATGCAAACTCACTGTATACTGTATCTACATTTTGCCTGTTTACAAGTGCACACAAGACCATGTCGTAATAACCCAGAATTTACGAAACGCAAGAACGACTTGTTACAGTGAACCCTATTGACCTGGGTTGTGGAAATACTACGTCTCCATATTATTATTATTATTTTTATTATTATTATTATTATTATTATTATTATTATTATTATTATTATTATTTAGTATCACTAGATATATCAGCAGTGTGCTGCAGCCCTATGTGGTGTTACCTTTTGTTCCCACTGTATAACTATGTTCCTTGTTAGCTTCCTAATTACTCTTGGCAGAACTAATTATATTCCACTTAGCGGATTCCAATCAGATGCCACTGAAATGACCACTTGAATAATTTCATCACTGAACTGACGTTAAGAATAAAGTGGTGTGAAGGAACCACTTTACGCCTTAGTAACTACCCAGGTTCACTTTTTCCAGATATAAGCACTTTACCACTTTGCATAAATTAAGGGATATTTCCGTTAAAGAAGATAAGAGAATACGTTAGTTTATTAGTACTGGAATGGGTGGTTAGAGGGTAGTTTACCACTTAGAACTCAACCTGATGTAGCGGGAAAGTGTTTGAGTTTTAGAGGAGACAGAAGGAGACTGAACTAAGATACTCCAATCTGGGGCTCCACTTTGGGGCTCCACTTCGGGGCTCCACTTCGGGGCTCCACTTCGGGGTTCCACTTCGTGGCTCAACACCGGGGCTCCACTTCGGGGCTCCATTCTGAGGATCCACTCTGGGGTTCCACTCCGGGGCTCCATTCCCGGGCTCTTTAACTTATTTTATTGGTGTCATGGTAGCTCTTTTCTCCTCCGTCTGTCTCCCACACAGCCTGGAGACACAGGAGATTTCTTGCCATGATCTTTACTGATGTTTGTCTCACCCCTATAACCTCCCTTGGTTTTATTAAATCTTCCTAGTATGTCTACAGTCATGGTCAGTCAGTCCCTAGTATGTCTACAGTCATGGTCAGTCAGTCCCTAGTTTGTCTACAGTCATGGTCAGTCAGTCCCTAGTATGTCTACAGTCATGGTCAGTCAGTCCCTATTATGTCTACAGTCATGGTCAGTCAGTCCCTAGTATGTCTACAGTCATGGTTAGTCAGTCCCTAGTATGTCTACAGTCATGGTCAGTCAGTCCCTATTATGTCTACAGTCATGGTCAGTCAGTCCCTATTATGTCTACAGTCATGGTCAGTCAGTCCCTAGTTTGTCTACAGTCATGGTCAGTCAGTCCCTAGTATGTCTTCAGTCTTGATTAGTCAGTCCCTAGTTTGTCTTCAGTCTTGAATAGTCAGTCCCTAGTATGTCTTCAGTCTTGATTAGTCAGTCCCTAGTATGTCTTCAGTCATGGTTAGTCAGTCCCTAGTATGTCTTCAGTGTTGATTAGTCAGTCCCTAGTATGTCTTCAGTCTTGATTAGTCAGTCCCTAGTATGTCTTCAGTCATGGTCAGTCAGTCCCTAGTATGTCTTCAGTGTTGATTAGTCAGTCCCTAGTATGTCTTCAGTCTTGATTAGTCAGTCCCTAGTATGTCTTCAGTCTTGATTAGTCAGTCCCTAGTATGTCTACAGTCATGGTCAGTCAGTCCCTAGTATGTCTACAGTCATGGTCAGTCAGTCTCTAGTATGTCTTCAGTCTTGATTAGTCAGTCCCTAGTTTGTCTTCAGTCTTGATTAGTCAGTTCCTAGTATGTCATCGGTCTTGATTAGTCAGTCCCTAGTATGTCTTCAGTCTTGATTAGTCAGTCCCTAGTATGTCTACAGTCATGGTCAATCAGTCCCTAGTATGTCTTCACTCTTGGTCAGTCAGTCCCTAGTATGTCTACAGTCATGGTCAGTCAGTCCCTAGTATGTCTTCAGTCTTGATTAGTCAGTCCCTAGTTTGTCTTCAGTCTTGATTAGTCAGTCCCTAGTATGTCTACAGTCATGGTCAATCAGTCCCTAGTATGTCTTCACTCTTGGTCAGTCAGTCCCTAGTATGTCTTCAGTCATGGTCAGTCAGTCCCTAGTATGTCTTCACTCTTGGTCAGTCAGTCCCTAGTATGTCTTCAGTCTTGATTAGTCAGTCCCTAGTATGTCTTCATTCTTGCTCAGTCAGTCCCTAGTATGTCTTCAGTCATGGTCAGTCCCTAGTATGTCTTCACTCTTGGTCAGTCAGTCCCTAGTATGTCTACAGTCATGGTCAGTCCCTAGTATGTCTTCAGTCATGGTCAGTCAGTCCCTAGTATGTCTTCAGCCTTGATTAGTCAGTCCCTAGTATGTCTTCAATCTTGGTTAGTCAGTTCCTAGTATGTCTACAGTCATGGTCAATCAGTCCCTAGTATGTCTTCAGTCATGGTCAGTCAGTCCCTAGTATGTCTTCAGCCTTGATTAGTCAGTCCCTAGTATGTCTTCAATCTTGGTTAGTCAGTTCCTAGTATGTCTACAGTCATGGTCAGTCAGTCCCTAGTATGTCTACAGTCATGGCCAGTCAGTCCCTAGTATGTCTACAGTCATGGTCAGTCAGTCCCTAGTATGTCTATAGTCATGGTCAGTCAGTCCCTAGTATGTCTTCAGTCATGGTCAGTCAGTCCCTAGTATGTCTACAGTCATGGTCAGTCAGTCCCTAGTATGTCTTCACTCTTGGCAAGTCAGTCCCTAGTATGTCTTCAGTCATGGTCAGTCAGTCCCTAGTATGTCTACAGTCATGGTCAGTCAGTCCCTAGTATGTCTTCAGTCATGGTCAGTCAGTCCCTAGTATGCCTACAGTCATGGTCAGTCAGTCCCTAGTATGTCTTCAGTCATGGTCAGTCAGTTCCTAGTATATCTACAGTCTTGGTCAGTCAGTCCCTAGTATGTCTTCACTCTTGGCAAGTCAGTCCCTAGTATGTCTTCAGTCATGGTCAGTCAGTCCCTAGTATGTCTACAGTCATGGTCAGTCCCTAGTATGTCTTCAGTCATGGTCAGTCAGTCCCTAGTATGTCTTCAGCCTTGATCAGTCAGTCCCTAGTATGTCTTCAATCTTGGTTAGTCAGTTCCTAGTATGTCTACAGTCATGGTCAATCAGTCCCTAGTATGTCTTCAGTCATGGTCAGTCAGTCCCTAGTATGTCTTCAGCCTTGATTAGTCAGTCCCTAGTATGTCTTCAATCTTGGTTAGTCAGTTCCTAGTATGTCTTCAGTCATGGTCAGTCAGTCCCTAGTATGTCTACAGTCATGGTCAGTCCCTAGTATGTCTTCCCTCCTGAGAGATCGTAAACGAGGAGTCATGGCCTCTGATAGCAAGTCAAAACACACAAGACTTCCTCACCGCAGAAAGGGAGATTTAGGTGTATCTCACAGGATCAGGAGACCTACACTGGCGTCATGGCACCTCTCTTGAAGGGCCGAAGTAGCCTCTTTAAAAACTTTGGCACCTCGAGTGAGGAACACCTTGAGGTTGAGTACTGACCCGCTGTACCGTAGGTACCGAAGCCAGCTCAATGTGTGGACGAGATGCAGTGCTTCAGCTGCAGAAGTGGCCAGTGCTTCAGCTGCAGAAGTGGCCAGTGCTTCAGCTGCAGAAGTGGCCAGTGCTTCAGCTGCAGAAGTGGCCAGTGCTTCAGTTGCAGAAGTGGCCAGTGCTTCAGCTGCAGAAGTGGCCAGTGCTTCAGCTGCAGAAGTGGCCAGTGCTTCAGCTGCAGAAGTGGCCAGTGCTTCAGCTGCAGAAGTGGCCAGTGCTTCAGCTGCAGAAGTGGCCAGTGCTTCAGCTGCAGAAGTGAACAGTGCTTCAGCTGCAGAAGTGAACAGAGCTTCAGCTGTAGAAGTGGCCAGTGCTTCAGCTGCAGAAGTGAATAGTGCTTCAGCTGCAGAAGTGGCCAATGCTTCAGCTGCAGAAGTGGCCAGTGCTTCAGCTACAGAAGTGGCCAGTGCTTCAGCTGCAGAAGTGAACAGTGCTTCAGCTGCAGAAGTGGCCAGTGCTTCAGCTGCAGAAGTGGCCAGTGCTTCAGCTGCAGAAGTGGCCAGTGCTTCAGCTGCAGAAGTGGCCAGTGCTTCAGCTTCAGAAGTGGCCAGTGCTTCAGCTACAGAAGTGGCCAGTGCTTCAGCTGCAGAAGTGGCCAGTGCTTCAGCTGCAGAAGTGGCCAGTGTTTCAGCTGCAGAAGTGGCCAGTGCTTCAGCTGCAGAAGTGGCCAGTGCTTCAGCTGCAGAAGTGGCCAGTGCTTCAGCTGCAGAAGTGGCCAGTGCTTCAGCTGCAGAAGTGGCCAGTGCTTCAGCTGCAGAAGTGGCCAGTGCTTCAGCTGCAGAAGTGTCCAGTACTTCAGCTGCAGAAGTGGCCAGTGCTTCAGCTGCAGAAGTGGCCAGTGCTTCAGCTGCAGAAGTGGCCAGTGCTTCAACTGCAGAAGTGGCCAGTGTTTCAGCTGCAGAAGTGGCCAGTGCTTCAGCTGCAGAAGTGGCTAGTGCTTCAGCTGCAGAAGTGGCCAGTACTTCAGCTGCAGAAGTGGCCAGTGCTTCAGCTGCAGAAGTGGCCAGTGCTTCAGCTGCAGAAGTGGCCAGTGCTTCAGTTGCAGAAGTGGCCAGTGCTTCAGCTGCAGAAGTGGCCAGTGCTTCAGCTGCAGAAGTGGCCAGTGCTTCAGCTGCAGAAGTGGCCAGTGCTTCAGCTGCAGAAGTGGCCAGTGCTTCAGTTGCAGAAGTGGCCAGTGCTTCAGCTGCAGAAGTGGCCAGTACTATCTGTCTCTAAGATGTACAGCTGCTCATCTTGATTTGTGTTTTGTAAATATGAATTATCTGACAGGTGCTTTATATCATATAATCTGGAAGAGGAAGGCGATAATTTCATTGTAGAGGATTTAGTTAGGTAGTGCCTTAGTTATCAGTCCAGTGCTAGAAGACAGGTTTAACGTGTCAAGAATGGCAGAATCTCGTAGTTTAATTCTTCTCGTGACTTGGTTACAGCTTTACAAGAGGTAGTCTTAGCTACAAGACGTGGTTTAATATGAAATATCGGGACATGCTTGCTGAATGTCACATTCAGGGCTTTAAGTTGTTCCAAGTAGACAGACGTATCGGGAAGGGGGGCGGGGTGGCACTCGATGTCCGGGATCTCATGAATTATTGCATAAAAACGGGTATAAAGTCTGAAATAACACGTACTGAGTCTGGGTAGAATTTTCAGAGGGGCACGAAAATTGTTTATTTTAGGCGTGATATACCGTCCCTCAAACTTGTATAGGGACCGAAGAAAATTACTGTGGGAGGAAATTGTTAGGACCGCAAGACACGATAACGTTGTAATTCTAGGGGACTTTAACCCTAGTTTGGTTGAAATTCCTTGACTGGGAATTTAGATTCTAACTACTTCTTAGAGGCAGATCAGGATTGTTTGTTACGATTTGTTTCGATTCTAGGCTGAGGGACTGATTACCTCAAAATACTCCTCTCCTTACACCTTTTTACTGTGCATTGGACTGATGAAGCCACTGTGTGGCCAAACGTTTCCCTAATAAAGTTTCCCATGTGATGCATAAGTGTCTCAGTCTTCAACAATTATGTTTGTTCTGTTCCCCCTCTCTCTCCTCTCCCACTCTCTCTCTCCCTCTCTCCTTCTCTTTCTTTCCTTCTCTCTCCTTCTCTCTCCTCTCTCCTTCTCTCTCTTTTCTCCTTCTTAGTAGGTTGGTAGACAGCAACCGCCCAGGGAGGTACTACCGTCCTGTGGTAGTAGGTTGGTAGACAGCAACCACCCAGGGAGGTACTACCGTCCTGTGGTAGTAGGTTGGTAGACAGCAACCGCCCAGGGAGGTACTACCGTCCTGTGGTAGTAGGTTGGTAGACAGCAACCGCCCAGGGAGGTACTACCGTCCTGTGGTAGTAGGTTGGTAGACAGCAACCGCCCAGGGAGGTACTACCGTCCTGTGGTAGTAGGTTGGTAGACAGCAACCACCCAGGGAGGTACTACCGTCCTGTGGTAGTAGGTTGGTAGACAGCAACCACCCAGGGAGGTACTACCGTCCTGTGGTAGTAGGTTGGTAGACAGCAACCACCCAGGGAGGTACTACCGTCCTGTGGTAGTAGGTTGGTAGACAGCAACCACCCAGGGAGGTACTACCGTCCTGTGGTAGTAGGTTGGTAGACAGCAACCACCCAGGGAGGTACTACCGTCCTGTGGTAGTAGGTTGGTAGACAGCAACCACCCAGGGAGGTACTACCGTCCTGTGGTGGTAGGTTGGTAGACAGCAACCACCCAGGGAGGTACTACCGTCCTGTGGTAGTAGGTTGGTAGACAGCAACCACCCAGGGAGGTACTACCGTCCTGTGGTAGTAGGTTGGTAGACAGCAACCACCCAGGGAGGTACTACCGTCCTGTGGTAGTAGGTTGGTAGACAGCAACCACCCAGGGAGGTACTACCGTCCTGTGGTAGTAGGTTGGTAGACAGCAACCACCCAGGGAGGTACTACCGTCCTGTGGTGGTAGGTTGGTAGACAGCAACCACCCAGGGAGGTACTACCGTCCTGTGGTAGTAGGTTGGTAGACAGCAACCACCCAGGGAGGTACTACCGTCCTGTGGTAGTAGGTTGGTAGACAGCAACCACCCAGGGAGGTACTACCGTCCTGTGGTAGTAGGTTGGTAGACAGCAACCACCCAGGGAGGTACTACCGTCCTGTGGTAGTAGGTTGGTAGACAGCAACCACCCAGGGAGGTACTACCGTCCTGTGGTAGTAGGTTGGTAGACAGCAACCACCCAGGGAGGTACTACCGTCCTGTGGTGGTAGGTTGGTAGACAGCAACCACCCAGGGAGGTACTACCGTCCTGTGGTGGTAGGTTGGTAGACAGCAACCACCCAGGGAGGTACTACCGTCCTGTGGTGGTAGGTTGGTAGACAGCAACCACCCAGGGAGGTACTACCGTCCTGTGGTAGTAGGTTGGTAGACAGCAACCACCCAGGGAGGTACTACCGTCCTGTGGTAGTAGGTTGGTAGACAGCAACCACCCAGGGAGGTACTACCGTCCTGTGGTAGTAGGTTGGTAGACAGCAACCACCCAGGGAGGTACTACCGTCCTGTGGTAGTAGGTTGGTAGACAGCAACCACCCAGGGAGGTACTACCGTCCTGTGGTAGTAGGTTGGTAGACAGCAACCACCCAGGGAGGTACTACCGTCCTGTGGTAGTAGGTTGGTAGACAGCAACCACCCAGGGAGGTACTACCGTCCTGTGGTAGTAGGTTGGTAGACAGCAACCACCCAGGGAGGTACTACCGTCCTGTGGTAGTAGGTTGGTAGACAGCAACCACCCAGGGAGGTACTACCGTCCTGTGGTAGTAGGTTGGTAGACAGCAACCACCCAGGGAGGTACTACCGTCCTGTGGTAGTAGGTTGGTAGACAGCAACCACCCAGGGAGGTACTACCGTCCTGTGGTAGTAGGTTGGTAGACAGCAACCACCCAGGGAGGTACTACCGTCCTGTGGTAGTAGGTTGGTAGACAGCAACCACCCAGGGAGGTACTACCGTCCTGTGGTAGTAGGTTGGTAGACAGCAACCACCCAGGGAGGTACTACCGTCCTGTGGTAGTAGGTTGGTAGACAGCAACCACCCAGGGAGGTACTACCGTCCTGTGGTAGTAGGTTGGTAGACAGCAACCACCCAGGGAGGTACTACCGTCCTGTGGTAGTAGGTTGGTAGACAGCAACCACCCAGGGAGGTACTACCGTCCTGTGGTAGTAGGTTGGTAGACAGCAACCACCCAGGGAGGTACTACCGTCCTGTGGTAGTAGGTTGGTAGACAGCAACCACCCAGGGAGGTACTACCGTCCTGTGGTAGTAGGTTGGTAGACAGCAACCACCCAGGGAGGTACTACCGTCCTGTGGTAGTAGGTTGGTAGACAGCAACCACCCAGGGAGGTACTACCGTCCTGTGGTAGTAGGTTGGTAGACAGCAACCACCCAGGGAGGTACTACCGTCCTGTGGTAGTAGGTTGGTAGACAGCAACCACCCAGGGAGGTACTACCGTCCTGTGGTAGTAGGTTGGTAGACAGCAACCACCCAGGGAGGTACTACCGTCCTGTGGTAGTAGGTTGGTAGACAGCAACCACCCAGGGAGGTACTACCGTCCTGTGGTAGTAGGTTGGTAGACAGCAACCGCCCAGGGAGGTACTACCGTCCTGTGGTAGTAGGTTGGTAGACAGCAACCACCCAGGGAGGTACTACCGTCCTGTGGTAGTAGGTTGGTAGACAGCAACCACCCAGGGAGGTACTACCGTCCTGTGGTAGTAGGTTGGTAGACAGCAACCACCCAGGGAGGTACTACCGTCCTGTGGTAGTAGGTTGGTAGACAGCAACCACCCAGGGAGGTACTACCGTCCTGTGGTAGTAGGTTGGTAGACAGCAACCACCCAGGGAGGTACTACCGTCCTGTGGTAGTAGGTTGGTAGACAGCAACCACCCAGGGAGGTACTACCGTCCTGTGGTAGTAGGTTGGTAGACAGCAACCACCCAGGGAGGTACTACCGTCCTGTGGTAGTAGGTTGGTAGACAGCAACCACCCAGGGAGGTACTACCGTCCTGTGGTAGTAGGTTGGTAGACAGCAACCACCCAGGGAGGTACTACCGTCCTGTGGTGGTAGGTTGGTAGACAGCAACCACCCAGGGAGGTACTACCGTCCTGTGGTAGTAGGTTGGTAGACAGCAACCACCCAGGGAGGTACTACCGTCCTGTGGTAGTAGGTTGGTAGACAGCAACCACCCAGGGAGGTACTACCGTCCTGTGGTAGTAGGTTGGTAGACAGCAACCACCCAGGGAGGTACTACCGTCCTGTGGTGGTAGGTTGGTAGACAGCAACCACCCAGGGAGGTACTACCGTCCTGTGGTAGTAGGTTGGTAGACAGCAACCACCCAGGGAGGTACTACCGTCCTGTGGTAGTAGGTTGGTAGACAGCAACCACCCAGGGAGGTACTACCGTCCTGTGGTAGTAGGTTGGTAGACAGCAACCACCCAGGGAGGTACTACCGTCCTGTGGTAGTAGGTTGGTAGACAGCAACCACCCAGGGAGGTACTACCGTCCTGTGGTAGTAGGTTGGTAGACAGCAACCACCCAGGGAGGTACTACCGTCCTGTGGTAGTAGGTTGGTAGACAGCAACCACCCAGGGAGGTACTACCGTCCTGTGGTAGTAGGTTGGTAGACAGCAACCACCCAGGGAGGTACTACCGTCCTGTGGTAGTAGGTTGGTAGACAGCAACCACCCAGGGAGGTACTACCGTCCTGTGGTAGTAGGTTGGTAGACAGCAACCACCCAGGGAGGTACTACCGTCCTGTGGTAGTAGGTTGGTAGACAGCAACCACCCAGGGAGGTACTACCGTCCTGTGGTAGTAGGTTGGTAGACAGCAACCACCCAGGGAGGTACTACCGTCCTGTGGTGGTAGGTTGGTAGACAGCAACCACCCAGGGAGGTACTACCGTCCTGTGGTGGTAGGTTGGTAGACAGCAACCACCCAGGGAGGTACTACCGTCCTGTGGTGGTAGGTTGGTAGACAGCAACCACCCAGGGAGGTACTACCGTCCTGTGGTAGTAGGTTGGTAGACAGCAACCACCCAGGGAGGTACTACCGTCCTGTGGTAGTAGGTTGGTAGACAGCAACCACCCAGGGAGGTACTACCGTCCTGTGGTGGTAGGTTGGTAGACAGCAACCACCCAGGGAGGTACTACCGTCCTGTGGTAGTAGGTTGGTAGACAGCAACCACCCAGGGAGGTACTACCGTCCTGTGGTAGTAGGTTGGTAGACAGCAACCACCCAGGGAGGTACTACCGTCCTGTGGTAGTAGGTTGGTAGACAGCAACCACCCAGGGAGGTACTACCGTCCTGTGGTAGTAGGTTGGTAGACAGCAACCGCCCAGGGAGGTACTACCGTCCTGTGGTAGTAGGTTGGTAGACAGCAACCACCCAGGGAGGTACTACCGTCCTGTGGTGGTAGGTTGGTAGACAGCAACAACCCAGGGAGGTACTACCGTCCTGTGGTGGTAGGTTGGTAGACAGCAACCACCCAGGGAGGTACTACCGTCCTGTGGTAGTAGGTTGGTAGACAGCAACCGCCCAGGGAGGTACTACCGTCCTGTGGTAGTAGGTTGGTAGACAGCAACCACCCAGGGAGGTACTACCGTCCTGTGGTAGTAGGTTGGTAGACAGCAACCGTCCAGGGAGGTACTACCGTCCTGTGGTAGTAGGTTGGTAGACAGCAACCACCCAGGGAGGTACTACCGTCCTGTGGTAGTAGGTTGGTAGACAGCAACCGCCCAGGGAGGTACTACCGTCCTGTGGTAGTAGGTTGGTAGACAGCAACCACCCAGGGAGGTACTACCGTCCTGTGGTAGTAGGTTGGTAGACAGCAACCGCCCAGGGAGGTACTACCGTCCTGTGGTAGTAGGTTGGTAGACAGCAACCACCCAGGGAGGTACTACCGTCCTGTGGTAGTAGGTTGGTAGACAGCAACCACCCAGGGAGGTACTACCGTCCTGTGGTAGTAGGTTGGTAGACAGCAACCACCCAGGGAGGTACTACCGTCCTGTGGTAGTAGGTTGGTAGACAGCAACCACCCAGGGAGGTACTACCGTCCTGTGGTAGTAGGTTGGTAGACAGCAACCACCCAGGGAGGTACTACCGTCCTGTGGTAGTAGGTTGGTAGACAGCAACCACCCAGGGAGGTACTACCGTCCTGTGGTAGTAGGTTGGTAGACAGCAACCACCCAGGGAGGTACTACCGTCCTGTGGTAGTAGGTTGGTAGACAGCAACCGCCCAGGGAGGTACTACCGTCCTGTGGTAGTAGGTTGGTAGACAGCAACCACCCAGGGAGGTACTACCGTCCTGTGGTAGTAGGTTGGTAGACAGCAACCACCCAGGGAGGTACTACCGTCCTGTGGTAGTAGGTTGGTAGACAGCAACCACCCAGGGAGGTACTACCGTCCTGTGGTAGTAGGTTGGTAGACAGCAACCGCCCAGGGAGGTACTACCGTCCTGTGGTAGTAGGTTGGTAGACAGCAACCACCCAGGGAGGTACTACCGTCCTGTGGTAGTAGGTTGGTAGACAGCAACCACCCAGGGAGGTACTACCGTCCTGTGGTAGTAGGTTGGTAGACAGCAACCACCCAGGGAGGTACTACCGTCCTGTGGTAGTAGGTTGGTAGACAGCAACCACCCAGGGAGGTACTACCGTCCTGTGGTAGTAGGTTGGTAGACAGCAACCACCCAGGGAGGTACTACCGTCCTGTGGTAGTAGGTTGGTAGACAGCAACCACCCAGGGAGGTACTACCGTCCTGTGGTAGTAGGTTGGTAGACAGCAACCACCCAGGGAGGTACTACCGTCCTGTGGTAGTAGGTTGGTAGACAGCAACCACCCAGGGAGGTACTACCGTCCTGTGGTAGTAGGTTGGTAGACAGCAACCACCCAGGGAGGTACTACCGTCCTGTGGTAGTAGGTTGGTAGACAGCAACCACCCAGGGAGGTACTACCGTCCTGTGGTAGTAGGTTGGTAGACAGCAACCACCCAGGGAGGTACTACCGTCCTGTGGTAGTAGGTTGGTAGACAGCAACCACCCAGGGAGGTACTACCGTCCTGTGGTAGTAGGTTGGTAGACAGCAACCACCCAGGGAGGTACTACCGTCCTGTGGTAGTAGGTTGGTAGACAGCAACCACCCAGGGAGGTACTACCGTCCTGTGGTAGTAGGTTGGTAGACAGCAACCACCCAGGGAGGTACTACCGTCCTGTGGTGGTAGGTTGGTAGACAGCAACCACCCAGGGAGGTACTACCGTCCTGTGGTAGTAGGTTGGTAGACAGCAACCACCCAGGGAGGTACTACCGTCCTGTGGTAGTAGGTTGGTAGACAGCAACCACCCAGGGAGGTACTACCGTCCTGTGGTGGTAGGTTGGTAGACAGCAACCACCAACCAGGGAGGTACTACCGTCCTGTGGTAGTAGGTTGGTAGACAGCAACCACCCAGGGAGGTACTACCGTCCTGTGGTAGTAGGTTGGTAGACAGCAACCACCCAGGGAGGTACTACCGTCCTGTGGTAGTAGGTTGGTAGACAGCAACCACCCAGGGAGGTACTACCGTCCTGTGGTAGTAGGTTGGTAGACAGCAACCACCCAGGGAGGTACTACCGTCCTGTGGTAGTAGGTTGGTAGACAGCAACCACCCAGGGAGGTACTACCGTCCTGTGGTGGTAGGTTGGTAGACAGCAACCACCCAGGGAGGTACTACCGTCCTGTGGTGGTAGGTTGGTAGACAGCAACCGCCCAGGGAGGTACTACCGTCCTGTGGTAGTAGGTTGGTAGACAGCAACCACCCAGGGAGGTACTACCGTCCTGTGGTAGTAGGTTGGTAGACAGCAACCACCCAGGGAGGTACTACCGTCCTGTGGTGGTAGGTTGGTAGACAGCAACCACCCAGGGAGGTACTACCGTCCTGTGGTAGTAGGTTGGTAGACAGCAACCACCCAGGGAGGTACTACCGTCCTGTGGTAGTAGGTTGGTAGACAGCAACCGCCCAGGGAGGTACTACCGTCCTGTGGTAGTAGGTTGGTAGACAGCAACCACCCAGGGAGGTACTACCGTCCTGTGGTAGTAGGTTGGTAGACAGCAACCGCCCAGGGAGGTACTACCGTCCTGTGGTAGTAGGTTGGTAGACAGCAACCACCCAGGGAGGTACTACCGTCCTGTGGTAGTAGGTTGGTAGACAGCAACCACCCAGGGAGGTACTACCGTCCTGTGGTAGTAGGTTGGTAGACAGCAACCACCCAGGGAGGTACTACCGTCCTGTGGTAGTAGGTTGGTAGACAGCAACCACCCAGGGAGGTACTACCGTCCTGTGGTAGTAGGTTGGTAGACAGCAACCACCCAGGGAGGTACTACCGTCCTGTGGTAGTAGGTTGGTAGACAGCAACCACCCAGGGAGGTACTACCGTCCTGTGGTAGTAGGTTGGTAGACAGCAACCACCCAGGGAGGTACTACCGTCCTGTGGTAGTAGGTTGGTAGACAGCAACCACCCAGGGAGGTACTACCGTCCTGTGGTAGTAGGTTGGTAGACAGCAACCACCCAGGGAGGTACTACCGTCCTGTGGTAGTAGGTTGGTAGACAGCAACCGCCCAGGGAGGTACTACCGTCCTGTGGTAGTAGGTTGGTAGACAGCAACCACCCAGGGAGGTACTACCGTCCTGTGGTAGTAGGTTGGTAGACAGCAACCACCCAGGGAGGTACTACCGTCCTGTGGTAGTAGGTTGGTAGACAGCAACCACCCAGGGAGGTACTACCGTCCTGTGGTAGTAGGTTGGTAGACAGCAACCACCCAGGGAGGTACTACCGTCCTGTGGTAGTAGGTTGGTAGACAGCAACCACCCAGGGAGGTACTACCGTCCTGTGGTAGTAGGTTGGTAGACAGCAACCACCCAGGGAGGTACTACCGTCCTGTGGTAGTAGGTTGGTAGACAGCAACCGCCCAGGGAGGTACTACCGTCCTGTGGTAGTAGGTTGGTAGACAGCAACCACCCAGGGAGGTACTACCGTCCTGTGGTAGTAGGTTGGTAGACAGCAACCACCCAGGGAGGTACTACCGTCCTGTGGTAGTAGGTTGGTAGACAGCAACCACCCAGGGAGGTACTACCGTCCTGTGGTGGTAGGTTGGTAGACAGCAACCACCCAGGGAGGTACTACCGTCCTGTGGTAGTAGGTTGGTAGACAGCAACCACCCAGGGAGGTACTACCGTCCTGTGGTAGTAGGTTGGTAGACAGCAACCGCCCAGGGAGGTACTACCGTCCTGTGGTAGTAGGTTGGTAGACAGCAACCACCCAGGGAGGTACTACCGTCCTGTGGTAGTAGGTTGGTAGACAGCAACCACCCAGGGAGGTACTACCGTCCTGTGGTAGTAGGTTGGTAGACAGCAACCGCCCAGGGAGGTACTACCGTCCTGTGGTAGTAGGTTGGTAGACAGCAACCACCCAGGGAGGTACTACCGTCCTGTGGTAGTAGGTTGGTAGACAGCAACCACCCAGGGAGGTACTACCGTCCTGTGGTAGTAGGTTGGTAGACAGCAACCACCCAGGGAGGTACTACCGTCCTGTGGTAGTAGGTTGGTAGACAGCAACCACCCAGGGAGGTACTACCGTCCTGTGGTAGTAGGTTGGTAGACAGCAACCACCCAGGGAGGTACTACCGTCCTGTGGTAGTAGGTTGGTAGACAGCAACCACCCAGGGAGGTACTACCGTCCTGTGGTAGTAGGTTGGTAGACAGCAACCACCCAGGGAGGTACTACCGTCCTGTGGTAGTAGGTTGGTAGACAGCAACCACCCAGGGAGGTACTACCGTCCTGTGGTAGTAGGTTGGTAGACAGCAACCACCCAGGGAGGTACTACCGTCCTGTGGTAGTAGGTTGGTAGACAGCAACCACCCAGGGAGGTACTACCGTCCTGTGGTGGTAGGTTGGTAGACAGCAACCACCCAGGGAGGTACTACCGTCCTGTGGTAGTAGGTTGGTAGACAGCAACCACCCAGGGAGGTACTACCGTCCTGTGGTAGTAGGTTGGTAGACAGCAACCACCCAGGGAGGTACTACCGTCCTGTGGTGGTAGGTTGGTAGACAGCAACCACCCAGGGAGGTACTACCGTCCTGTGGTGGTAGGTTGGTAGACAGCAACCACCCAGGGAGGTACTACCGTCCTGTGGTAGTAGGTTGGTAGACAGCAACCACCCAGGGAGGTACTACCGTCCTGTGGTAGTAGGTTGGTAGACAGCAACCACCCAGGGAGGTACTACCGTCCTGTGGTGGTAGGTTGGTAGACAGCAACCACCCAGGGAGGTACTACCGTCCTGTGGTAGTAGGTTGGTAGACAGCAACCACCCAGGGAGGTACTACCGTCCTGTGGTAGTAGGTTGGTAGACAGCAACCACCCAGGGAGGTACTACCGTCCTGTGGTAGTAGGTTGGTAGACAGCAACCACCCAGGGAGGTACTACCGTCCTGTGGTAGTAGGTTGGTAGACAGCAACCGCCCAGGGAGGTACTACCGTCCTGTGGTAGTAGGTTGGTAGACAGCAACCACCCAGGGAGGTACTACCGTCCTGTGGTAGTAGGTTGGTAGACAGCAACCACCCAGGGAGGTACTACCGTCCTGTGGTAGTAGGTTGGTAGACAGCAACCACCCAGGGAGGTACTACCGTCCTGTGGTAGTAGGTTGGTAGACAGCAACCGCCCAGGGAGGTACTACCGTCCTGTGGTGGTAGGTTGGTAGACAGCAACCACCCAGGGAGGTACTACCGTCCTGTGGTAGTAGGTTGGTAGACAGCAACCACCCAGGGAGGTACTACCGTCCTGTGGTAGTAGGTTGGTAGACAGCAACCACCCAGGGAGGTACTACCGTCCTGTGGTAGTAGGTTGGTAGACAGCAACCGCCCAGGGAGGTACTACCGTCCTGTGGTAGTAGGTTGGTAGACAGCAACCACCCAGGGAGGTACTACCGTCCTGTGGTAGTAGGTTGGTAGACAGCAACCGCCCAGGGAGGTACTACCGTCCTGTGGTAGTAGGTTGGTAGACAGCAACCACCCAGGGAGGTACTACCGTCCTGTGGTAGTAGGTTGGTAGACAGCAACCACCCAGGGAGGTACTACCGTCCTGTGGTAGTAGGTTGGTAGACAGCAACCATCCAGGGAGGTACTACCGTCCTGTGGTAGTAGGTTGGTAGACAGCAACCACCCAGGGAGGTACTACCGTCCTGTGGTAGTAGGTTGGTAGACAGCAACCACCCAGGGAGGTACTACCGTCCTGTGGTAGTAGGTTGGTAGACAGCAACCGCCCAGGGAGGTACTACCGTCCTGTGGTAGTAGGTTGGTAGACAGCAACCACCCAGGGAGGTACTACCGTCCTGTGGTAGTAGGTTGGTAGACAGCAACCACCCAGGGAGGTACTACCGTCCTGTGGTAGTAGGTTGGTAGACAGCAACCACCCAGGGAGGTACTACCGTCCTGTGGTAGTAGGTTGGTAGACAGCAACCGCCCAGGGAGGTACTACCGTCCTGTGGTAGTAGGTTGGTAGACAGCAACCACCCAGGGAGGTACTACCGTCCTGTGGTAGTAGGTTGGTAGACAGCAACCACCCAGGGAGGTACTACCGTCCTGTGGTAGTAGGTTGGTAGACAGCAACCACCCAGGGAGGTACTACCGTCCTGTGGTAGTAGGTTGGTAGACAGCAACCACCCAGGGAGGTACTACCGTCCTGTGGTAGTAGGTTGGTAGACAGCAACCACCCAGGGAGGTACTACCGTCCTGTGGTAGTAGGTTGGTAGACAGCAACCGCCCAGGGAGGTACTACCGTCCTGTGGTAGTAGGTTGGTAGACAGCAACCACCCAGGGAGGTACTACCGTCCTGTGGTAGTAGGTTGGTAGACAGCAACCACCCATGGAGGTACTACCGTCCTGTGGTAGTAGGTTGGTAGACAGCAACCACCCAGGGAGGTACTACCGTCCTGTGGTAGTAGGTTGGTAGACAGCAACCGCCCAGGGAGGTACTACCGTCCTGTGGTAGTAGGTTGGTAGACAGCAACCACCCAGGGAGGTACTACCGTCCTGTGGTAGTAGGTTGGTAGACAGCAACCACCCAGGGAGGTACTACCGTCCTGTGGTAGTAGGTTGGTAGAGAGCAACCACCCAGGGAGGTACTACCGTCCTGTGGTAGTAGGTTGGTAGACAGCAACCACCCAGGGAGGTACTACCGTCCTGTGGTAGTAGGTTGGTAGACAGCAACCAGGCTAGTAACCCCTTCTCCTGTATATATTACTAAATGTAAAAGGAGAAATTTTCGTTTTACATTTCGGGTCACCCTGCCTCGGTGGGATACTGTCGGTGTGTTGAAAGAAATATATATATATATATATATATATATATATATATATATATATATATATATATATATATATATATATATATTATCACACTGGCCGATTCCCATCAAGGCAGGGTGGCCCGAAAAAGAAAAACTTTCACCATCATTCACTCCATCACTGTCTTGCCAGAAGGGTGCTTTACACTACAGTTTTTAAACTGCAACATTAACACCCCTCCTTCAGAGCGCAGGTGTTATTGCTGTTCTTACTGCTGAACAGCGGTTTAGTGCTGATGAAGGTAGCGTAGGTAGCAATGATACGGCCGTGGACTAGTTTGGCTTTAATTGGGTAGGAGTGAGTACACAACGGGCAGTGTGAGGGAGTAACCGCAAGCCAGTCCGTGGAGGGGGAGCACTTGTGTCTGTCAAGTCGGTCGGCCTAGGAGTGAGAGCCGGTGGGCTCAGCCTCCCACTGACGTGGGTGAGCCTACAGAGGGCAGCACCTAAAATGCCGCGAAATATGAACTAGTCAGAGCAGACGGCTAGGCTGTGTGTTCTGACAGTACAGGCTGTCTACACAGGCACTGTACTTCCCATCTCCAGGACTCAAGTCCGGCCTGCCGGTTTCCCTGAACCCCTTCATAAATGTTACTTTGCTCACACTCCAACAGCACGTCAAGTATTAAAAACCATTCGTCTCCATTCACTCCTATCAAACACGTTCACGTATACCTGCTGGAAGTCCAAGCCCCTCACACACAAAACCTCCTTTACCCCCTCCCTCCAACCTTTCCTAGGCCGACCCCTACCCCGCCTTCCTTCCACTACAGACTGATACACTCTTGACTTAAGAAATCGTAATGACACGATTGCAAATAAACCATACCCCCGGCCGGGATTGAACCCGCGGTCATAGAGTCTCAAAACTCCAGCCCGTCGCGCTAACCACTAGACCAGCTAGCCACAATAAGATTCATCCAACTAGGTATATTTCTACACCATAGGAAGGTTAGCACAGGCACCTCTGTGACCACAAATGCAAGTTTTTACAGACGAATCTCCAGCTAGCGTGGCCGTGACGAACTCTAGCTCAAGTCCCTTTACTGCCGTCAACATGACTTAAGAAATCGTAATGACACGATTGCAAATAAACCATACCCCCGGCCGGGATTGAACCCGCGGTCATAGAGTCTCAAAACTCCAGCCCGTCGCGCTAACCACTAGACCAGCTAGCCACAATAAGATTCATCCAACTAGGTATATTTCTACACCATAGGAAGGTTAGCACAGGCACCTCTGTGACCACAAATGCAAGTTTTTACAGACGAATCTCCAGCTAGCGTGGCCGTGACGAACTCTAGCTCAAGTCCCTTTACTGCCGTCAACATGACTTAAGAAATCGTAATGACACGATTGCAAATAAACCATACCCCCGGCCGGGATTGAACCCGCGGTCATAGAGTCTCAAAACTCCAGCCCGTCGCGCTAACCACTAGACCAGCTAGCCACAATAAGATTCATCCAACTAGGTATATTTCTACACCATAGGAAGGTTAGCACAGGCACCTCTGTGACCACAAATGCAAGTTTTTACAGACGAATCTCCAGCTAGCGTGGCCGTGACGAACTCTAGCTCAAGTCCCTTTACTGAGCTAGAGTTCGTCACTGCCAAGCTAGCTGGCGATTCGTCTGTAAAAACTTGCATTTGTGGTCACAGAGGTGCCTATGCTAACCTTCCTATGGTGTAGAAATATACCTAGTTGGATGAATCTTATTGTGGCTAGCTGGTCTAGTGGTTAGCGCGACGGGCTGGAGTTTTGAGACTCTATGACCGCGGGTTCAATCCCGGCCGGGGGTATGGTTTATTTGCAATCGTGTCATTACGATTTCTTAAGTCATGTTGACGGCAGTAAAGGGACTTGAGCTAGAGTTCGTCACGGCCACGCTAGCTGGAGATTCGTCTGTAAAAACTTGCATTTGTGGTCACAGAGGTGCCTGTGCTAACCTTCCTATGGTGTAGAAATATACCTAGTTGGATGAATCTTATTGTGGCTAGCTGGTCTAGTGGTTAGCGCGACGGGCTGGAGTTTTGAGACTCTATGACCGCGGGTTCAATCCCGGCCGGGGGTATGGTTTATTTGCAATCGTGTCATTACGATTTCTTAAGTCATGTTGACGGCAGTAAAGGGACTTGAGCTAGAGTTCGTCACGGCCACGCTAGCTGGAGATTCGTCTGTAAAAACTTGCATTTGTGGTCACAGAGGTGCCTGTGCTAACCTTCCTATGGTGTAGAAATATACCTAGTTGGATGAATCTTATTGTGGCTAGCTGGTCTAGTGGTTAGCGCGACGGGCTGGAGTTTTGAGACTCTATGACCGCGGGTTCAATCCCGGCCGGGGGTATGGTTTTGATACACTCTTGAAGTTATTCTGTTTCACTCCATTCTCTCTACATGTCCGAACCACCTCAACCACCCTTCCTCAGCCCTCTGGACAACAGTTTTGGTAATCCTGCACCTCCTCCTAACTTCCAAACTACGAATTCTCTGCATTATATTCACACCACACATTGCTCTCAGACATGACATCTCCACTGCCTCCAGCCTTCTCCTCGCTGCAACATTCATCACCCATGCTTCACACCCATATAAGAGCGTTGGTAAAACTATACTATCATACATTCCCCTCTTTGCCTCCAAGGACAAAGTTCTTTGTCTCCACAGACTCCTAAGTGCTAAGTGCACCACTCACCCTTTTCCCCTCATCAATTCTATGATTCACCTCATCTTTCATAGACCCATCCGCTGACACGTCCACTCCCAAATATCTGAATACATTCACCTCCTCCATACTCTATCCCTCCAATCTGATTTCCAATCTTTCATCATCTAATCTTTTTGTTATCCTCATAACTTTACTCTTTCCTGTATTCACTTTCAATTTTCTTCTTTTGCACACCCTACCAAATTCATCCACCAATCTCTGCAACTTCTCTTCAGAATCTCCCAAGAGCACAGTGTCATCAGCAAAGAGCAACTGTGACAACTCCCACTTTGTGTGTGATTCTTTATCTTTTAACTCCACGCCTCTTGCCAAGACCCTCGCATTTACTTCTCTTACAACCCCATCTATAAATATATTAAACAACCACGGTGACATCACACATCCTTGTCTAAGGCCTACTTTTACTGGGAAATAATTTCCCTCTTTCCTACATACTCTAACTTGAGCCTCACTATCCTTGTAAAAACTCTTCACTGCTTTCAGTAACCTACCTCCTACACCATACACCTGCAACATCTGCCACATTGCCCCCCTATCCACCCTGTCATACGCCTTTTCCAAATCCATAAATGCCACAAAGACCTCTTTAGCCTTATCTAAATACTGTTCACTTATATGTTTCACTGTAAACACCTGGTCCACACCCCCCCTACCTTTCCTAAAGCCTCCTTGTTCATCTGCTATCCTATTCTCCGTCTTACTCTTAATTCTTTCAATAATAACTCTACCATACACTTTACCAGGTATACTCAACAGACTTATCCCCCTATAATTTTTGCACTCTCTTTTATCCCCTTTGCCTTTATACAAAGGAACTATGCATGCTCTCTGCCAATCCCTAGGTACCTTACCCTCTTCCATACATTTATTAAATAATTGCACCAACCACTCCAAAACTATATCCCCACCTGCTTTTAACATTTCTATCTTTATCCCATCAATCCCGGCTGCCTTACCCCCTTTCATTTTACCTACTGCCTCACGAACTTCCCCCACACTCACAACTGGCTCTTCCTCACTCCTACAAGATGTTGTTCCTCCTTGCCCTATACACGAAATCACAGCTTCCCTATCTTCATCAACATTTAACAATTCCTCAAAATATTCCCTCCATCTTCCCAATACCTCTAACTCTCCATTTAATAACTCTCCTCTCCTATTTTTAACTGACAAATCCATTTGTTCTCTAGGCTTTCTTAACTTATTAATCTCACTCCAAAACTTTTTCTTATTTTCAACAAAATTTGTTGATAACATCTCACCCACTCTCTCATTTGCTCTCTTTTTACATTGCTTCACCACTCTCTTAACCTCTCTTTTTTTCTCCATATACTCTTCCCTCCTTGCATCACTTCTACTTTGTAAAAACTTCTCATATGCTAACTTTTTCTCCCTTACTACTCTCTTCACATCATCATTCCACCAATCGCTCCTCTTCTCTCCCGCACCCACTTTCCTGTAACCACAAACTTCTGCTGAACACTCTAACACTACATTTTTAAACCTACCCCATACCTCTTCGACCCCATTGCCTATGCTCTCATTAGCCCTTCTATCCTCCAATAGCTGGTTATATCTTACCCTAACTGCCTCCTCTTTTAGTTTATAAACCTTCACCTCTCTCTTCCCTGATGCTTCTATTCTCCTTGTATCCCATCTACCTTTTACTCTCAGTGTAGCTACAACTAGAAAGTAATCTGATATATCTGTGGCCCCTCTATAAACATGTACATCCTGAAGTCTACTCAACAGTCTTTTATCTACCAATACATAATCCAACAAACTACTGTCATTTCGCCCTACATCATATCTTGTATACTTATTTATCCTCTTTTTCTTAAAATATGTATTACCTGTAACTAAACCCCTTTCTATACAAAGTTCAATCAAAGGGCTCCCATTATCATTTACACCTGGCACCCCAAACTTACCTACCACACCCTCTCTAAAAGTTTCTCCTACTTTAGCATTCAGGTCCCCTACCACAATTACTCTCTCACTTGGTTCAAAGGCTCCTATACATTCACTTAACATCTCCCAAAATCTCTCTCTTTCCTCTGCATTCCTCTCTTCTCTAGGTGCATACACGCTTATTATGACCCACTTCTCGCATCCAACCTTTACTTTAATCCACATAATTCTTGAATTTACACATTCATATTCTCTTTTCTCCTTCCATAACTGATCATTCAACATTACTGCTACCCCTTCCTTTGCTCTAACTCTCTCAGATACTCCAGATTTAATCCCATTTATTTCCCCCTACCGAAACTCCCCTACCCCCTTCAGCTTTGTTTCGCTTAGGGCCAGGACATCCAACTTCTTTTCATTCATAACATCAGCAATCATCTGTTTCTTGTCATCCGCACTACATCCACGCACATTCAAGCATCCCAGTTTTATAAAGTTTTTCTTCTTCTCTTTTTTAGTAAATGTCTACAGGAGAAGGGGTTACTAGCCCATTGCTCCCGGCATTTTAGTCGCCTCATACGACACGCATGGCTTACGGAGGAAAGATTCTTTTCCACTTCCCCATGGACAATAGAAGAAATAAAGAGGAACAAGAGCTATTTAGAAAAAGGAGAAAAACCTAGATGTATGTGTATATATATATATATATATATATATATGCATGTGCGTGTCTGTGAAGTGTGACCAAAGTGTAAGTAGGAGTAGCAAGATATCCCTGTTATCTAGCGTGTTTATGAGACAGAAAAAGAAACCAGCAATCCTACCATCATGCAAAACAGTTACAGGTTTCTGTTTCACAGTCATCTGGCAGGACGGTAATACTTCCCTGGGTGGTTGCTGTCTACCAACCTACTATATATATATATATATATATATATATATATATATATATATATATATATATATATATATATATTATTCATATGTGATGGTAATTATCAAGTGATAGTCACTGCAGCTGTGCTGGAAGGAAACCCTTGAAGGTGTCGTAGCTGATGAACCTTTAATGGAATACTGGACGATATGACAGTGAAACACCATCCTGTGTGATGGAATATGACAGTGAAACACCATCCTGTGTGATGGAATATGACAGTGAAACACCATCCTGTGTGATGGAATATGACAGTGAAACACCATCCTGTGTGATGGAATATGACAGTGAAACACCATCCTGTGTGATGGAATATGACAGTGAAACACCATCCTGTGTGATGGAATATGACAGTGAAACACCATCCTGTGTGATGGAATATGACAGTGAAACACCATCCTGTGTGATGGAATATGACAGTGAAACACCATCCTGTGTGATGGAATATGACAGTGAAACACCATCCTGTGTGATGGAATATGACAGTGAAACACCATCCTGTGTGATGGAATATGACAGTGAAACACCATCCTGTGTGATGGAATATGACAGTGAAACACCATCCTGTGTGATGGAATATGACAGTGAAACACCATCCTGTGTGATGGAATATGACAGTGAAACACCATCCCGTGTGATGGAATATGACAGTGAAACACCATCCTGTGTGATCGAATATGACAGTGAAACACCATCCTGTGTGATGGAATATGACAGTGAAACACCATCCTGTGTGATGGAATATGACAGTGAAACACCTCACTCCTAACTCCCTTCCCCTTGCCTCACTATCTCTACTTCCCCTCACTCACTCTGTCATTCCCTCTCCCTCTTTGTTATTGTCGATGTGCTACTGTGGTCGACTCCATCACCCCTTGATCGACACCCTCGTGGTCAACTTCCTCTTGTCTAACATCCATTTGCCTCATCACGCTTAACTCCCATTGATGTCACACCCATCCATTGATGTTACACCCCATTGATTACTCTCACCCCCCCTTGCTTGTCACTTCCCCTTTGTTGTCACACCCCCTTTGTTGTCACACCCCCCTTTGTTGTCACACCTCCTTGTCACACCCCCTTTCTTGTCACACCCCCTTGCTTGTCACACCACCTTGCTTGTCACACCCCCTTGCTTGTCACACCCCCTTTGTTGTTACACCCCCTTTCTTGTCACACTCCCTTTGTTGTCACACCCCCTTGGATGTCAGTGTGTTTATATTACATTTCTTGATTGATATCTGTGAACCGAAATTTATTATATCAGGATAGGCCTACCCTGTGCTGTAGTGCGGTAGGCCAGCACTGTTGTCCGTATCTCAGCCTTGAGAGGAGATACTGAAGCTTGACCTGAGTCTGAAATGACTCGGACTTGTTGGAGGGCGTTACATACACAGGTGTAGTCTAGTGGCCTGCACACCTGGTTGTAGTACGATAACCAAGGTAGAAGCTTTGAACCAAACAGAAAGCAATATGGACAATATTTAGAGAGGATTCGTACAGAAAGGCAATTATGCAAGCAAGAGTGGGCCTTGCACGTGAGTAAATAAAATTATCAAAGCTTACTGCTTGGGTAGCGTTGAAAATTGGGTTGGGCAAATATTCTGATAGTGGGAAGGATTGTGGAGGACCTGCCTAGTATGGACCAACAGGCCTATTGCAGTGTTCCTCCTTGTGTTCTTAGTATCTAGCTGACAGGTCACGAGGACATACATATGTGGATGTGTGACATACCCCGGATAAAATGTAAGGTGTTCTTACCATGCCACAGGGTGAGTAGCAGCAACAGTACCTTCTCTTAATTATAAGTATTGCCACCTGTGCAACACTGGACTCCTGTGCAACACTGGACTCCTGTGCAACACTGGATTCCTGTGCAATGCTTGACACTTGTGCAACATTCGACACTTGTGAACACTCGACACTTGTGCAACATTCGACACTTGTGCAACACTCGACACTTGTGCAACATTCGACACTTGTGCAACACTCGACACTTGTGCAACACTCGACACTTGTGCAACACTCGACACTTGTGTAACACTCGACACTTGTGCAACATCCGACACTTGTGCAACATTCGACACTTGTGCAACACTTGACACTTGTGCAACACTCGACACTTGTGCAACATTCGACACTTGTGCAACACTCGACACTTGTGCAACCCTTGACACTTGTGCAACACTTGACACTTGTGCAACACTTGACACGTGCAACATTCGACACTTGTGCAGCATTCGACACTTGTGCAACACTCGACACTTGTGCAGCACTCGACACTTGTGCAACATTCGACACTTGTGCAACACTCGACACTTCTGCAACACTTGACACTTCTGCAACACTCGACACTTGTGCAACATTCGACACTTGTGCAACACTCTGCACTTGTGCAACACTTGACGACACTTGTGCAACATTCGACACTTGTGCAACATTCGACACTTGTGCAACACTAGACACTTGTGCAACACTCGACACTTGTGCAACATTCGACACTTGTGCAACACTAGACACTTGTGCAACACTCGACACTTGTGCAACATTCGACACTTGTGCAACACTCGACACTTGTGCAACACTCGACACTTGTGCAACACTCGACACTTGTGCAACACTCGACACTTGTGCAACATTCGACACTTGTGCAACATTCGACACTTGTGCAACATTCGACACTTGTGCAACACTTGACACTTGTGCAACATTCGACACTTGTGCAACACTCGACACTTGTGCAACACTTGACACTTGTGCAACACTCGACACTTGTGCAACACTCGACACTTGTGCAACACTTGACACTTGTGCACCACTTGACACTTGTGCAACACTCGACACTTGTGCAACACTTGACACTTGTGCAACACTCGACACTTGTGCAACACTTGACACTTGAGCAACACGTAACATTCGTGCAACACTTGACACTTGCAACATTTGACACTTGTGCAACACTTGACACTTGTGCTACACTTGACACTTGTGCAACACTTGACACTTGCAACATTTGACATTTGTGCAACACTCGACACTTGTACAACACTTGACACTTGTGCAACATTTGACACTTGTGCTGCACTTGACACTTGTACAACACTTGACACTTGCAACATTTGACACTTGTGCAACACTTGACACTTGTGCTACACTTGACACTTGTGCAACACTTGACACTTGCAACATTTGACATTTGTGCAACACTCGACACTTGTACAACACTTGACACTTGTGCAACACTTGACACTTGTGCTGCACTTGACACTTGTACAACACTTGACACTTGTGCAACACTTGGCACTTGTGCTGCACTTGACACTTGGACAACACTTGACACTTGTGCTACACTTGACACTTGTGCAACACTTGACACTTGTGCTACACTTGACACTTGTGCAACATTTGACACTTGTGCAACACTTGACACTTGTGCTGCACTTGACACTTGTGATGCACTTGACACTTGTACAACACTTGACACTTGTGCAACACTTGACACTTGTACAACACTTGGCACTTGTGCTGCACTTGACACTTGGACAACACTTGACACTTGTGCTACACTTGACACTTGTGCAACACTTGACACTTGTGCTACACTTGACACTTGTGCAACATTTGACACTTGTGCAACACTTGACACTTGTGCTGCACTTGACACTTGTGCAACACTTGACACTTGTGCTGCACTTGACACTTGTACAACACTTGGCACTTGTGCTGCACTTGACACTTGGACAACACTTGACACTTGTGCTACACTTGACACTTGTGCAACACTTGACACTTGTGCTACACTTGACACTTGTGCAACATTTGACACTTGTGCAACACTTGACACTTGTGCTGCACTTGACACTTGTGATGCACTTGACACTTGTACAACACTTGGCACTTGTGCTGCACTTGACACTTGGACAACACTTGACACTTGTGCAACACTAGACACTTGTGCAACACTCGACACTTGTGCAACACTTGACACTTGTGCTACACTTGACACTTGTGCAACATTTGACACTTGTGCAACACTTGACATTCGTGCAACACTTGACACTTGTGTAACATTCGACACTTGTGCAACACTTGACACTTGTGCAACACTTGACACTTGTCCAACATTTGACACTTGTGCAACATTTGACACTTGTGCAACACTTGACATTCGTGCAACACTTGACACTTGTGTAACATTCGACACTTGTGCTACACTTGACACTTGTGTAACATTCGACACTTGTGCAACACTTGACATTCGTGCAACACTTGACACTTGTGCAACACTCGACACTTGTGCTACACTTGACACTTGTGCAACATTTGACACTTGTGCAACACTTGACACTTGTGCAACACTTGACACTTGTGCTACACTTGACACTTGTGCAACATTTGACACTTGTGCTACACTTGACACTTGTGTAACATTCGACACTTGTGCAACACTTAACACTTGTGCAACACTTGACACTTGTGCTACACTTGACACTTGTGCAACATTTGACACTTGTGCAACACTTGACACTTGTGCAACACTTGACACTTGTGCAACACTGGACACTTGTGCAACACTTGACACTTGTGCAACACTTGACACTTGTGCAACACTTGACACTTGTGCTACACTTGACACTTGTGCAACATTTGACACTTGTGCAACACTGGACAGTTGTGCAACACTCGACACTTGTGCAACACTTGACACTTGTGCTACACTTGACATTTGTGCAACACTCGACACTTGTGCAACACTTGACACTTGTGCAACACTTGACACTTGTGCAACACTCGACACTTGTGCAACACTGGACACTTGTGCAACACTTGACACTTGTGCAACACTTGACACTTGTGCTACACTCGACACTTGTGCAACACTGGACACTTGTGCAACACTTGACACTTGTGCAACGCTTGACACTTGTGCAACACTTGACATTCGTGCAACACTTGACACTTGTGCAACATTTGACACTTGTGCAACACTTGACATTCGTGCAACACTTGACACTTGTGCAACACTTGACATTCGTGCAACACTTGACACTTGTGCAACACTTGACACTTGTGCAACACTTGACACTTGTGCAACACTTGACACTTGTGCAACACTTGACATTCGTGCAACACTTTACACTTATGCAACACTTGACATTCGTGCAACACTTGACACTTGTGCAACACTTGACATTCGTGCAACACTTGACACTTGTGCAACACTTGACACTTGTGCAACACTTGACACTTGTGCAACACTTGACACTTGTGCAACACTTGACACTTGTGCAACACTTGACACTTGTGCAACACTTGACATTCGTGCAACACTTTACACTTGTGCAACACTTGACATTCGTGCAACACTTGACACTTGTGCAACACTTGACATTCGTGCAACACTTGACACTTGTGCAACACTTGACACTTGTGCAACACTTGACACTTGTGCAACACTTGACATTCGTGCAACACTTGACACTTGTGCAACACTTGACACTTGTGCAACACTTGACACTTGTGCAACACTTGTGCAACACTTGACACTTGTGCAACACTTGACACTTGTGCAACACTTGACATTCGTGCAACACTTTACACTTGTGCAACACTTGACATTCGTGCAACACTTGACACTTGTGCAACACTTGACATTCGTGCAACACTTGACACTTGTGCAACACTTGACATTCGTGCAACACTTGACACTTGTGCAACACTTGACATTCGTGCAACACTTGACACTTGTGCAACACTTGACATTCGTGCAACACTTGACACTTGTGCAACACTTGACATTCGTGCAACACTTGACACTTGTGCAACACTTGACATTCGTGCAACACTTGACACTTGTGCAACACTTGACATTCGTGCAACACTTGACACTTGTGCAACACTTGACATTCGTGCAACACTTTACACTTATGCAACACTTGGGTGTCTGTATTGAGGAAACATTTCGCCCACCAGTAGCTTCATCAGTCCAGTACAGAGAAGAATGGTGATAAATGGTATAAAATTCCGACACGAAGGGAAAACAGACACAAATGCAGTATAATATGATCCTTTATTGACAACGTTTCGCCCACAAAATGAGCCTTATCAAGTCACAAACAGATCTACCTGGGTGAAGAGTACAGTAGGGTGGAGAGTCCACCTGACTATCCACTTTATTAATGTCAGCGTGAAGATTAGCTATTAATGGGGTTATCTGAGCTGTTAATGGGGTTATCTGAGCTGTTAATGGGGTTATCTGAGCTGTTAATGATGTTATCTGAGCTGTTAATGGGGTTATCTGAGCTGTTAATGGGGTTATCTGAGCTGTTAATGTTATCTGAGCTGTTAATGGGGTTATCTGAGCTGTTAATGGGGCTACCTGAGCTGTTAATGGGGTTACCTGAGCTGTTAATGGTGTTATCTGAGCTGTTAATGGTGTTATCTGAGCTGTTAATGGTGTTATCTGAGCTATTAATGTGGTTAAGCTATTAATGGGGTTATCTGAGCTATTAATGTGGTTAAGCTATTAATGGGGTTATCTGAGCTATTAATGTGGTTAAGCTATTAATGGGGTTATCTGAGCTATTAATGGGGTTATCTGAGATATTAATGGGGTTATCTGAGCTATTAATGGGGTTATCTGAGCTATTAATGGGGTTATCTGAGCTATTAATGGTGTTAGCATTGTAGATGAAAGTTAAGACACATGTGCAACATCTTGGTATCTTTATTGTAGACGTTTCGCCATCCATTGGGTTTATCAATAGAGATTCTAGGACATGATAAAGCCACTGGAGGGCGAAACGTCTACAATAAAGATACCCAGATGTTGCACGTATCTTAGCTTTCATCTTGTCGGTATTGTATAACTTTCTTGCACAGCACTGAAGATAGTTGGACAATTATTTTGATTAGTGGGTTTGGGTTTGAGAAGAACTTGCCAAGTATGGGCCAGTAGGCCTGCTACAGTGCTCCTCCTTTATGTTATTAAGTATCGTGAAAGGAAGGCACTCTTGTGCAAATTCTAGTATCGTCTTCAGAGAACGATTCAGTCCTGACATAAGAACATAAAGGAGGAGCACTGCAGCAGGTCTACTGGCCCATGCTAGACAGGTCTTTCTCAAACCCAAACTAACCAAAATATCTGCCTAACCCATTTTCAATGATACCCAAAGGAAATAAGCTTTGGTAACCCCATGTCTGCATGTCGGATCTCAGCATATATTAATGGCGAAGAGCTAAACACTCATGGGCCATAAAACACCTGAGGAACAGGATGATAATCATGTTTCAGACACGTAGGAGGTAGAGGGTAGTTACCAGTACCTTCAGTACACTGTAAACCGAGGTAGTTACACCGGCGGTAATTTTCATCTCCGTCGTTACTTGGCAGAACTTTCCTGAGATTTCATAAAAGATCTGCCGGGGAGGGGAAAAATAGAGCGTTAATTAAACACAAGCTTTATAAAGCTCTTTAGTTCCTCTGAGAATGTTGATGATGGTTGTAGGGTGCTTGTAGGTGTGGTTGTAGGGTGCTTGTAGGTGTTGTGGTTGTAGGGTGCTTGTAGGTGTTGTGGTTGTAGGGTGCTTGTAGTTGTTGTAGGGTGCTTGTAGGTGTGGTTGTAGGGTGTTTGTAGGTGTGGTGTTTGTAGGTATGGTGGTTGTAGGGCGCTTGTAGGTATGGTGGTTGTAGGTATGATGGTTGTAGGGTGCTTGTAGGTGTGATGGATGTAGGGTGCTTGTAGGTGTGGTTGTAGGGTGCTTGTAGGTGTGGTTGTAGGGTGCTTGTAGGTATGGTGGTTGTAGGGTGCTTGTAGTTGTTGTAGGGTGCTTGTAGGTGTGGTTGTAGGGTGTTTGTAGGTATGGTGGTTGTAGGGCGCTTGTAGGTATGGTGGTTGTAAGTATGGTGGTTGTAGGGTGCTTGTAGGTGTGATGGATGTAGGGTGCTTGTCGGTGTTGTGGTTGTAGGGTGCTTGTAGGTGTTATGGTTGTAGGGTGCTTGTAGGTGTGGTGGATGTAGGGTGCTTGTAGGTGTTGTGGTTGTAGGGTGCTTGTAGGTGTTGTGGTTGTAGGGTGCTTGTAGGTATGGTAGTTGTAGGGTGCTTCTAGGTATGGTGGTTGTAGGGTACTTGTAGGTATGATGGTTGTAGGGTGCTTGTAGGTATGGTTGTAGGGTGCTTGTAGGTATGGTGGTTGCAGGGTGCTTGTAGGTGTGATTGTAGGGTGCTTGTAGGTGTGATTGTAGGGTGCTTGTAGGTATGGTGGTTGTAGGGTGTTTGTAGGTACGGTGGTTGTAGGGTGCTTGTAGGTATGGTGGTTGTATGGTGCTTGTAGGTATAGTGGCTGTAGGGTGCTTGTAGGTATAGTGGTTGTAGGGTGCTTGTAGGTATGGTGGTTGTAGGGTGCTTGTAGGTGTGGTGATTGTAGGGTGCTTGTAGGTGTGGTGATTGTAGGGTGCTTGTACGTATGGTGGTTGTAGGGTGCTTGTACGTATGGTGGTTGTAGGGTGCTTGTAGGTATGGTGGTTGTAGAGTGCTTGTAGGTATGGTGGTTGTAGGGTGCTTGTAGGTATGGTGGCTGTAGGGTGCTTGTAGGTGTGGTAGTTGTAGGGTGCTTGTAGGTATGGTGGTTGTAGGGTGCTTGTAGGTGTGATAGTTGTAGGGTGCTTGTAGGTATGGTGGTTGTAGGGTGCTTGTAGGTGCGGTTGTAGGTATGGTGGTTGTAGGGTGCCTGTAGGTATGGTGGCTGTAGGGTGCTTGTAGGTATAGTGGTTGTAGGGTGCTTGTAGGTATGGTGGTTGTAGGGTGCTTGTAGGTGTGGTGATTGTAAGGTGCTTGTAGGTATGGTGGTTGTAGGGTGCTTGTAGGTGTGGTTGTAGGTATGGTGGTTGTAGGGTGCTTGTAGGTATGGTGGTTGTAGGGTGCTTGTACGGTGGTTGTAGGGTGCTTGTAGGTATGGTGGTTGTAGGGTGCTTGTAGGTGTGGTTGTAGGTATGGTGGTTGTAGGGTGCTTGTAGGTATGGTGGTTGTAGGGTGCTTATAGGTATGGTGGTTGTAGGGTGCTTGTATGTATGGTGGCTGTAGGGTGCTTGTAGGTATGGTGGTTGTAGGGTGCTTGTAGGTATGGTGGCTGTAGGGTGCTTGTAAGTATGGTGGTTGTAGGGTGCTTGTAGGTGTGGTTGTAGATATTTTGGTTGTAGGGTGCTTGTAGGTATGCTGGTTGTAGGGTGCTTGTAGGTATGGTGGTTGTAGGGTGCTTGTAGGTATGGTGGTTGTAGAGTGCGTGTAGGTATGGTGGTTGTAGGGTGCTTGTAGGTATGGTGGTTGTAGGGTGCTTGTAGGTGTGGTTGTAGGTATGGTGGTTGTAGGGTGCTTTTAGGTATGGTGGTTGTAGGGTGCTTGTAGGTATGGTGGTTGTAGGGTGCTTGTAGGTATGGTGGTTGTAGAGTGCTTATAGGTGTGGTGGTTGTAGGGTGCTTGTAGGTATTGTGGTTGTAGGGTGCTTGTAGGTATGTTGGTTATAAGGTGCTTGTAGGTATGGGGGTTGATAGTGCATGTAAGTATAGTGATTGATGGTGATAATGAGGAGAATTCAGTTGGATGAAGATCAGGCAGGACTACAAAGGGATCTGGACAGGCTACAAGCCTGGTCCAGCAGCTGTCTCTTAGAGTGCAAAGTCGTGAAGATTGGGGAAGAGAAAAGACTGCGGACAGAGTACAGTCTAGGGATGCCGAAGTCTACAAACCTCACTCAAGGAAAAGTATCTAAGGGTGAGCATAATACCGAACACATCTGAAGCACACATCATCCAAATAACTGCTGTAGCATTTGGACGATTAGCAAACCTAAAACTAGCATTCCGGCACTTCAGTGATGAATCATTCAGGACTCTGTACACAGTGTATGTCAGGTCCATACTTGAGTATGCAGCACCAATCTGGAACCCACACCTGGTCAAGCACGTCAAGAAAATAGAGAATGTGCAAAACTTTACATAAAGACTTGTCTCGGGAGGTAAGGGGCATGTACCACGAGGAGAGGTAAAGGGAAATCGATCTGACGTCACTGGAGGACAGGAGAATAAGTGGGGATAGGATAACAACATATAAAATACTAAGAGGAATTGACAAGGCTGACAGAGACATGATGTTCCAGAGATGGGACACAGAAACAAGAGATCACAATTGGAAGTTGAAGACTCAGATGAGCCAGAAGGATGTTAGGAAGTATTTCTTCAGTCACAGAGTTGTCAGGAAGTGGAATAGTCTGGAAAGTGATGTAGTGTAGGCAGGAACCATGCAGAGTTTTAAGACGAGGTATGATAAAGCTCATGGACCAAAGAGAGAGTGGCCCTAGTAGTGACCAGTGAAGAGGCGGGGCCAGGAGCTATGAATCGACCCCTGCAACCACAAATAGGTGAGTACACACACACTCCCCCCCCCCACACACACACACGTAATTTAATAACACTTCGTGTTACGCTTATTTTAACTTAAAATAACTAATGCTTGTTTCTTAAATATTTTTATAAGTGTATTTCACCAAGCTTTGCTGCATTTTGCTGCGTCATGTTGTTTCTTGTTGAGTACCGAGAAATACACAGAAGTATTGGTATAGTGGGGAGGTATTGGACTCTTCTGGTTCCTTTATCTCTGTACCCTGATGGAGAGGCCCATTCTCTATTGTATTGTGTTGTATTGTTGTGTTGTATTGGTGGTGAGGGAGGAGCGTGAGCCACGGTGGTGTGTTTGTGTGTGTGTGTGTGTGTTTGTGAGGTCAGGTCGTTAGTCTGACCTCTCTTGACAAAAGAGATGATTTTCTCTTGTCTGTCTCCCTTCCTACCCCCCTCTCTCTCTCTCTCTCTCTCTCTCTCTCTCTCTCTCTCTCTCTCTCTCTCCTTAACCCGAAGTTTCCTTGTGTATTAATGTCTCCTAATTGAAATATGTACCTTGTGGAAATTAAGTACAGTTAACTTTGGAACATCACGGGAGTTAGAAGCGCCGAACCTCCCCCCCCCCTCCTCCCACCTCCCCCCGCCCAGTCGAAAATCCGCGTATAACTTTTGACTCACCCACAGCATACACAGTTAACACACATTTTGTATTTTATATATATATTGTATACTGTATTCTTACAATAAACCTCGAGAAAAGATAATATTACAATTATAAGGAAGACAAAATACATTTACAATACTGTACTGTATTTATCAGCACCGTGAGTTTACAAGATGACTCTTCTGTCTGTCTGTACCATTATCAATATTGTCTTGTATGATACATAACACTGTATCGTCTGTCTGTACCATCATCAATATTGTCTTGTGTGATACATAACACTGTATCGTCTGTCTGTACCATCATCAATATTGTCTTGTGTGATACATAACACTGTATCGTCTGTCTGTACCATTATCAATATTGTCTTGTATGATACATAACACTGTATCGTCTGTCTGTACCATCATCAATATTGTCTTGTGTGATACATAACACTGTATCGTCTGTCTGTACCATCATCAATATTGTCTTGTGTGATACATAACACTGTATCGTCTGTCTGTACCATTATCAATATTGTCTTGTATGATACATAACACTGTATCGTCTGTCTGTACCATCATCAATATTGTCTTGTGTGATACATAACACTGTATCGTCTGTCTGTACCATCATCAATATTGTCTTGTGTGATACATAACACTGTATCGTCTGTCTGTACCATCATCAATATTGTCTTGTGTGATACATAACACTGTATCGTCTGTCTGTACCATCATCAATATTGTCTTGTGTGGTACATAACACTGTATCGTCTGTCTGTACCATCATCAATATTGTCTTGTGTGATACATAACACTGTATCGTCTGTCTGTACCATCATCAATATTGTCTTGTGTGATACATAACACTGTATCGTCTGTCTGTACCATCATCAATATTGTCTTGTGTGATACATAACACTGTATCGTCTGTCTGTACCATCATCAATATTGTCTTGTGTGATACATAACACTGTATCGTCTGTCTGTACCATCATCAATATTGTCTTGTGTGATACATAACACTGTATCGTCTGTCTGTACCATCATCAATATTGTCTTGTGTGATACATAACACTGTATCGTCTGTCTGTACCATCATCAATATTGTCTTGTGTGATACATAACACTGTATCGTCTGTCTGTACCATCATCAATATTGTCTTGTATGATACATAACACTGTATCGTCTGTCTGTACCATCATCAATATTGTCTTGTGTGATACATAACACTGTATCGTCTGTCTGTACCATCATCAATATTGTCTTGTGTGATACATAACACTGTATCGTCTGTCTGTACCATCATCAATATTGTCTTGTATGATACATAACACTGTATCGTCTGTCTGTACCATCATCAATATTGTCTTGTGTGATACATAACACTGTATCGTCTGTCTGTACCATCATCAATATTGTCTTGTGTGATACATAACACTGTATCGTCTGTCTGTACCATCATCAATATTGTCTTGTATGATACATAACACTGTATCGTCTGTCTGTACCATCATCAATATTGTCTTGTGTGATACATAACACTGTATCGTCTGTCTGTACCATCATCAATATTGTCTTGTGTGATACATAACACTGTATCGTCTGTCTGTACCATCATCAATATTGTCTTGTATGATACATAACACTGTATCGTCTGTCTGTACCATCATCAATATTGTCTTGTGTGATACATAACACTGTATCGTCTGTCTGTACCATCATCAATATTGTCTTGTATGATACATAACACTGTATCGTCTGTCTGTACCATCATCAATATTGTCTTGTGTGATACATAACACTGTATCGTCTGTCTGTACCATCATCAATATTGTCTTGTATGATACATAACACTGTATCGTCTGTCTGTACCATCATCAATATTGTCTTGTGTGATACATAACACTGTATCGTCTGTCTGTACCATCATCAATATTGTCTTGTATGATACATAACACTGTATCGTCTGTCTGTACCATTATCAATATTGTCTTGTATGATACATAACACTGTATCGTCTGTCTGTACCATTATCAATATTGTCTTGTATGATACATAACACTGTATCGTCTGTCTGTACCATTATCAATATTGTCTTGTGTGGTACATAACACTGTATCGTCTGTCTGTACCATCATCAATATTGTCTTGTGTGATACATAACACTGTATCGTCTGTCTGTCATTACCTCTCCTCTCTACTTCACTTCTATCCTCTTCTTCTTTCCTCCACCCATTTCTCATAGTTATCCTTAGTGGTATTCTCCCCACCACGCCTTACACTCTCATCCTCCCCCATCCAGCTACTCCCCCTATTCCCCCTCCCCACTGGTTGGGGAAGTGGGGATTATTGGTCATGGTAATCCCTTAATGGTCGTTAGGGGTCTAACATGACGTCATGGGTCATTTGAGGTTCACACCCTTTGTTAGCGCCCCTTTACCCCCTAAGTCACGTGCTGTTGGGTAGTGAAGGGTGAGGGGAGGTGCTGGTGAAGGAAGAGAGGAGGTGCTGGTGAAGGAAGAGAGGAGGTGCTGGTGAAGGAAGAGGGGAGCCTACGATTTACCCTTTCGAGGACTCGAGAGGGTGAACAACAGCTTGGCTGATCAGGAACTGTGCTGAGGAAGTCATGTTCTCAAAGACAGCTGGAGTAAATAATAATTCCCTCTACGAAGGTTAGGAACGTTGAAGAGTCTTGGTCCCTTCACACTTACCGAGTAATTCTGCACCGTCTGTCAAGCTGCTTGCTCTCGTAGAGAGCACAGTGTAAAGATCTGGAAGCAGTCCTAGTATTTTCCAGGTACAACCACCACAACCTGGTTGATCTGGCACTCTCAGCAGGTAGTGATCCAGTATATTCATTGCTTCTGGCATTATTCTCGATATTAGCTGGTGATATGATGAGTCTTGGTCCACGCATATTGACAGCGTTGTCTTATTGTATCTGTGGTTCCCTTGCTTTTCGCTAGGTTTATTCTGCACATCCTCCGGTATATAACTCACCAACAGCAACGACCTGGTTGATCAGGCAAGCTCCAGACGAACCTGGCCCATTGCCGCCCTCCGGGAGTAGAAAAACTCTCGAAACGTATCAAAGATAAATCTCTCTGAGAGTGACAGACGTGTGTACCATTCCTGACCCTCATCTCCTATGTTTTCTTACTCAAGAGAATAAACAAATGCAGTCCCAGAAATCATAACACAAGTCAGGGCGAATAAATTGTGCAGGATGACAGTGACCTTGTCAAGGTCCTCAGATTAATACCAGATCACCTGGTTCTGATGTTTTCAGAAGTTCTGCTTAACCTTCAGTAGTCTCAACAGATTACTGCAGAAGGGTTTCGTGTTAGATAAGTGGAAAGTGGCAAATGTGGTACTCATTTATAAGACAGAAGATAAGTCTTTCGCTTCAGATTAAACACCAACAACTTCAGTTGTAGGAAAGATGATGGAATCAGTAATTACAGATACATTCTGAAATCACTTTCAAAGACACAACTTGATTATAGTTTCAGCATTGTCTTACAATGGGGGCATTCTTGCCTTACAAATTTGCTAGCTTTTTCCACTAAGTTATTTTAGGCGGTAGACCAAGATAATTGTATATATGAACCTCAATAAGGCCTTTGATAGAGTCCAACTCAGGAGACCGGTGAAGAAAGCAGCAACACATGGTATAGGAGGGTAAATTATCTCATGGGTCGAGGCATGTGTAATAGACAATGAAGTGTTTGCATAAATGGGGAGAAATTCTAATGGTGACCTGTTACGAGTGGCGTGCTACAGGGGTCAATGTTGGTACCCTTGTTCACAATCTTCGTAAACGATATACCGTATTTTCCTGCATATAAGGCGCGCCATTTTTCCCCTCAGAAAGTCTTGGAAAAATTAGCCTGCGCCTTTATATACTTAAGGTCAGGGTCGAGGGTAGGCTTTGGGTTACACTCTAGCGTGAAGTAAGAGGATAACTAACCCTTGAATGCTATTACTGATGTACTGTTATGTTACTAATGTCGTGCGCCTTATATCCCGGAAAATACGGTAGGTGAGGAAATAGCAAGATAAGTTTTCTGATGTTAAAATAGGTTGTGAGATAATATCTTGAGGAGACAAGAGCTACAGAATGACAGTGACTGATGCAGTTTAATGGGGACAAATATAAAGTTGTAAACCCTAGGGAAGAAAAAGAAAACCACGGCACTTATGAACTAAATGTAGATTTTAGATTGAACGCGACAACCTTAGGAAAATCTGAAGACAAATGGCACAAAGCCGAGTGGTGAAAAAGACACATTTGTAGAGAGGAAAAACGAGATGTTTCACCCTTAAGCAGGATTTTGTGTGATAAATGGTTTTGAAAACTGACAAATTGAAGATTGAGACATGCAACACATGGGAATCTTGATACAACATCATGGGATCTTGATACAACATCATGGGATCTTGATACAACATCATGGGATCTTGATACAACATCATGGGATCTTGATACAAGAAACTCTTCAATACTTGTCCAGCCTTTGCACGAAGACCTACTTAGATTAGTGGATGGTTCCACTGTGATCCCGCCTTATCCTGCTTCGACTCACCATATGCTGCACTTTCTATAAGAGTGATGGACTGAACACATCAATTCCAGGCTGAGGGACTGATTACCTCAAACTCCTCCTCTCCTAACCCATTTCTGCTTTGTATTGGATTGATGAAGCCACTGTGTGGCGAAACGTTTCCTTAATAAAGATTCCCATATGTTGCATAAGTGTCTCAAGCTTCAGGATTTTATCTTAGTGACTGAAGAAGTCTGCTCACAGGCGAAGCGTTCTTTCCCCTCGAAAGTTCTAGTTACCAGTTTAATGTTGACAAATGCCAGGTTCCAGTCATAGAGTGAGAAATAACCAATAGGCCTACTGCAGTAATGGGCCAGTAGCCCTACTGCAGTAATGGGCCAGTAGCCCTACTGCAGTAATGGCTTAGTAGCCCTACTGCAGTAATGGGCCAGTAGCCCTACTGCAGTAATGGCTCAGTAGCCCTACTGCAGTAATGGCTCAGTAGCCCTACTGCAGTAATGAGCCAGTAGCCCTACTGCAGTAATGGCTCAGCCCTACTGCAGTAATGGGCCAGTAGCCCTACTGCAGTAATGGCTCAGTAGCCCTACTGCAGTAATGGCTCAGTAGCCCTACTGCAGTAATGGGCCAGTAGCCCTACTGCAGTAATGGCTCAGTAGCCCTACTGCAGTAATGGCTCAGTAGCCCTACTGCAGTAATGGCTCAGTAGCCCTACTGCAGTAATGGCTTAGTAGCCCTACTGCAGTAATGGGCCAGTAGCCCTACTGCAGTAATGGCTCAGTAGCCCTACTGCAGTAATGGGCCAGTAGCCCTACTGCAGTAATGGCTCAGTAGCCCTACTGCAGTAATGGGCCAGTAGCCCTACTGCAGTAATGGCTCAGTAGCCCTACTGCAGTAATGGCTCAGTAGCCCTACTGCAGTAATGGCTCAGTAGCCCTACTGCAGTAATGGGCCAGTAGGCCTTCTGCAGTAATGATCCAGTAGCCCTACTGCAGTAATGGCTCAGTAGCCCTACTGCAGTAATGGCTCAGTAGCCCTACTGCAGTAATGGGCCAGTAGCCCTACTGCAGTAATGGCTCAGTAGCCCTACTGCAGTAATGGCTCAGTAGCCCTACTGCAGTAATGGCTCAGTAGCCCTACTGCAGTAATGGCTCAGTAGCCCTACTGCAGTAATGGCTCAGTAGCCCTACTGCAGTAATGGCTCAGTAGCCCTACTGCAGTAATGGCTCAGTAGCCCTACTGCAGTAATGATCCAGTAGCCCTACTGCAGTAATGGCTCAGTAGCCCTTCTGCAGTAATGATCCAGTAGCCCTACTGCAGTAATGGGCCAGTAGCCCATTACTGCCACAGAGCAGGTAAATCACAGAACCGGTGGAGATAGAACCCATGGCAGGAGACTCCTGAAACTCACAGGCCAGTGTGCTAACCTCAGGACCACCTGCCATTGGTATTCATCCATGGGCTCCAGTCACTGCTGTGATTTGTTTGTCATTAATTACAAGTTCGTGGAGTCGTTAAGCAGGTTAACGAGAGGAGAGTGTAGCAGAGAATGGTTTAACCTTGACTCCTTATCACTTGTTAGTCTGGCCAGCACTTAACTTTACCCTGTTGTTAATTTATGTTAACGTGGCCTGGTTAACAGTTAACGGCCTGGGTGAAGAGGCAACGGCCCTACATGACTTAAGCTTTACACAGAACCGAACGTTATTCGATTAAGCTCCAAATATGATAAAGCTCCAAGCCCCCCCTCCCCTCCCCTCCCCTCCCTCTCTCCCCTTCCCCTCCTCTCCCCTCCGGGGAGAAGGGGGGGGTTTCCTGGTTGAAGACCTGATCAACAAGGCTGTGTCAATTTCAGAGGTCCAAGACTCTTCACCCTATTACCAGCAGACAGAATTATTCCACAGGTAACCAGCACATATGAGACCAAAACTTACGACGACGTTTCGATCCTACTTGTCTTATCACTGTATCCATCACCTCGCGATGATGGATATGTGAGCCTGCAAGCCGCTAGCACCAACAGCTTGGTTGACCAGGCTGGTTATAAGCACGACACAGGTCACTATATACAGAAGACTGCAGCAGCACACTGCGAAAGTGGTGATTTTTGTTGGAGGAACGTGGCACCGTGGTTGAGGTAACGAGGGAGTGAGGGGGTCAAATTGGGTGGTTCCCCTCTGGACAGGTAGTGCCAGGTGGTGTCAGGTGTAGGTGACAGCCCGCCACTGATTGGCCACCTGTTACCCGAGACGCAGCAGGTGAGGGGAGGGGGAGAGAGAGATTAGATTTTTTTTTAGATTTTTGCCACCGGAGTGGCTAGTTTATTGAGCACCCCATATCCATCCTGTGGACGGTAGTGCAAGAACATATGGATAGACAAAAGGCCTAGGAACTAGGCCCCAAAAAAGTTAACAGGTGTACATTTGGATTTATATCTACAGTTCACTTATCTGTTACAAGCAAATTTAGGAAATTTGCTTAGTATATCTGGTATCTTATTTTCATTAATAAGATATCTTGACATGTCACATAGGTTATTATACTATCTCTATATTCCTCAATAAGTGGACAATTAAACACACAGTGTTCAAGACAGTGACCATATACCTGACCACATAATTTGCATTTAGTTTGATCATCTGTGTGTCTCCCAAACTGCCAGAAGTACTTGTAACCAAGTCTGGCCACTACAACATCAGTCAGTACTTGTAACCAAGCCTAAGCCTGGCCACTACAACATCAGTCAGTACTTGTAACCAAGCCTAAGCCTGGCCACTACAACATCAGTCAGTACTTGTAACCAAGCCTAAGCCTGGCCACTACAACATCAGTCAGTACTTGTAACCAAGCCTAAGCCTGGCCACTACAACATCAGTCAGTACTTGTAACCAAGCCTAAGCCTGGCCACTACAACATCAGTCAGTACTTGTAACTAAGCCTAAGCCTGGCCACTACAACATCAGTCAGTACTTGTAACCAAGCCTAAGCCTGGCCACTACAACATCAGTCAGTCTGTTCACATTGCAAGTTGCTCCATAAACATACTTATCTACGTTCATGTTATCATAGTGGGTTATAGATCTACTCAGGCTTCTAACTGCATTCCTATAACAATCATTTTCATTATTTACTTCTCTCCTAATATTATTCCTAATGCTAGACACAGATATACCAAAGTTATATTCTACATTCTCCTTCTGGGTACTCTTCTTGGCTAACATATCAACTTTATCATGAAGGAGTAATCCAATGTGTGATGGGATCCATAGCAGAGAGAGAGAGAGAGAGAGAGAGAGAGAGAGAGAGAGAGGAGAGAGACAGGAAGTACACGATGTTGGTAGGTCGTTAGTGCCTCTCTCTCTCTCTATCTCTCTCACTCAAATCCCTGCATTTATTATACACTCCCTTGCCTCGCATCAAACCTGGCCACCTCCCGTTCCACAGTCTCTGAAACACCCCCTGAGGGTTTAGCTATTGAACGCGTCTCTTCCCCTCGTGGTATTTGCCAGTTGCGTTACATAGCGAAAACTTTCAGTAAGTGAAGTGCAGCAGCTAAAGGCGGCGTCGCCGGCGGGCGAGACCCACTAGTGGAGGCGCACAAAATGTGCGTGAGAGTAACTGGAAGAATGGGCAGATGATACAATAAGAACATAAGAAAGAAGGAACACTGCAGCATGCCTACTGACCCATGTGAAGCAGGTCCATGCCACCCCCCTCCTGGCCTAGAACAATGACCATCTAGTCAAGTCACTTCCACTTAAGGAAGAAGCACGGCACCAGACCTGGTAGCCCAAGCTAGTCAGGTCAAACTCACACCCACCCACACCCACTCATGTATTTATCCAACCTATTTTTAAAACTACGCAACGTCTTATCGTCTATGACGGTACTCGGGAGTTTTTTCCACTCATCCACAACTGTATTACCAAACCAGTGCTTTCTATATCCTTCCTGAATCTGAACTTTTCCAACTTAAAACCATTGCTGTGAGTCTTGTCTTGACTGGATATTTTCAGCACGCTGTTTACATCCCCTTTATTTATTCCTGTTTTCCATTTATACACCTCAATCATATCATCCCTAATTCTACGTCTTTCTAGAGAGTGCAGATTCAGGGCCCTCAGTCTATCCTCATAGGGAAGATTTCTGATACATGGGATCAACTTTGTCATCCTCCTCTGTATTTTTTCCAGTGCATTTATATCCATTCTGTAATATGGTGACCAGAACTGTGCATCATAATCTAAATGAAGCCTAACCAAGGATGTATAGAGTTGAACAACCTGAGGACTTCTATTATTTATGCCAAGGATATGAAGCCAAGAATTCTGTTAGCTTTATTGCGAACACTTATGCACTGTTGTCTTGGTTTCAGATTACTGCTAACCAGAACTCCTAAATCCTTTTTGCTGTGGTAATAAGATCACAGCAAACAGGTGATGTCCCAATATGCAAAATAATGACTGTGAAAACAAGTGAACTTCCAAGTGTTTTCATGATTTCTCACGTTATCAGGGAACTGTAAAATAATAGAACAGCTGAAGGCTTATAAGGCTGAGATGACACCTCACAGTCAACATCCGACATCTCGCCCGTCCCTTGATGATGACTAGAGTCGTGTTGTATGAGAGTGGCATCCAGTGAGAGACAGCAAGCCTCCAAACTGATGTAAGCAAAACCTTCCAGTGGGCCGCTGACAGTCGTAACCCCTCTAGGAGTGACTATGTGACCAAGAAACTTGATTTCTGATCTGAAAAATTGACATTTAGACAGTATGATCTTTAAATTGGCTTCTTCAAGCTTACCAAGTACTACATCAAGTCTTTTCAAGTGCATATCCACGTCTTCAGACATGACGATTACGTCATCTAAGTACACCATAAGTGCATTACCTATGAGACCTCTAAAGATATTAGTCATGAGCCTTGAGAATGTGATAGGGGAAGATCGTAATTCAAAGGCTATACGGAGGAAGTGATAATGACCTGTAGGAGTGGAGAATGCAATTAGCTCTTGGCTGTCCTCGTGAAAGAGGGACTTGCCAAAACCCTTGTAACAAGTCCAGGGTCGAAAAGACTTTATCTCTGATGTTACGTAAATGTACAGGAAGTGGGAAGCAATCTGGAATAGTTTTTGCATTTAACTTCCTAAAGTTAATCACTGGGCACCAAGTACCATCCTTCTTAGGTACTAGGATCAAGGGTGTATTCCAGGGTGAATTACTGTGTGCAATAACTCCATCATCAAGCATTGATTGATCAATTCTTCTGCAACAGCAACTTGTGAATGAGGCATTCTGTACGCAGGTATATAGATAGGTCTAGTACCAGGTTCAAGTGGGATAGAATGGGACAATAGGTTTGCTATACCCATCTTCTCACCTGGTAAGGCAATGGCTTTACAACGTTTGTTCAACAGAGTCAACAAACGCTTGACTTCATCTGGGAGTCCATTCCACCAGTAGAGGAGAAAGACTTAGCTCCCACTGACTTCCCAGACAAAGTCAAGCACTTGTTGACTCTGTTGAACCATTGTCTTACCAGGTGAGAAGATGGGTATAATGAACTTATTGTCCTATCGTATCCACTTGAACCTGGCACTAGACCTATCTATATACCTGCGTACAGAATGCCTCATTCACAAGTTGCTGTCGCAGAAGAATTGATTAATCAAATGCTTGATGATGGAGTTATTGCACCTAGCTATTCACCCAGGAATGCACCCTTGATCCTAGGACCTAAGAAGGATAGTACTTGGCGCCCAGTGATTGACTTTAGGAAGTTAAATGCGAAAACTATTGTAGATCGCTTCCCACTTCCTGTACTTGATCTTTTACGTAACATCGGAGATAGTCTTTTCAACCCTAGACTTGTTACAAGGGCTTTGGTAAGTCCCTCTTCACGAGGACAGCCAAGAGCTAACCGCATTCTCCACTCCTACAGGTCATTATCACTTCTTCTGTGTGGCCTTTGGGTTACAATCCTCCCCTGTCAAATTCTCAAGGCTCATGACTAATATCTTTAGAGGTCTCATAGGTAATGCTCTTATGGTGTACTTAGATGACGTAATCGTCATGTCTGAAGATGTGGATACACACTTGAAAAGACTTGATGAAGTACTTGGTAAGCTCGAAGAAGCCAATTTAAAGATCAAACTGTCTAAATGTCAATTTTTGAGATCAGAAATCAAGTTTCTTGGTCATGTAGTCACTCCTAGAGGGGTTACGACTGACCAAAGTAAAGTAACTGCAGTACTAAATTTTCCATCTCCCAAAACTGCTGATGCCGTAAGATCCTTTGTGGGCTTAGCAGGTTTTTATAGATCTTTCATTGCCAATTTTTCTTCCATAGCAGCTCCTCTGAGTTGCTTAAGAAAGATGCTCCTTTCGTTTGGACCTTCCATCAAGAAAGAGCATTCCAAACTCTAAAAGAAGAGCTAACATCTGCTCCAATTTTGAAATTTCCAGATTTTTCTAAACCCTTCTATCTGACAACTGATGCCAGTTCAGTTGGCATAGGTGCCGTACTAGCTCAGAAGACTGATGGCAAGTACAACGCAGTTGCATTTGCTAGTCGAGTCCTTACGAAGGCTGAACATAATTATACAGTAACTGAGCAAGAAGCTTTATCAATAGTATGGTCTTTAAAGCACTTCTGAGACATTCAGTACTCTGTTCATGTCTTGACAGACCATGCTCCACTGATACCTTTATTCCAGAACAAACAACCTACTGGAAGGTTAGCCAGATGGACCTTGACTATCCAAGAGTTCAATTCTACCTTTGAACACTTACCTGGAAAGTCAAATGTAGTCACAGATGCTTTATCGCGACATGTTAGTACAGTAACTGCAGACCCTCCATTTACTGCCAAGGACATAAAGAATGCTTAACGAACAGATCCCACGTGGTCTGGTGTGATTCGATTCCTGCTCCAGGAAGATCTTATTCTGACTGTGAAGCCACCAGCACCCATCAGTGACTTTGTCATGAACCAAGAATTACTGTATCGAACAGCCAAGTTGGGTACTCCTAACTGACAGGTATACCAGTTAGTAATTCCACAGTCACTAGCGAATGTAGCCTTACAGCTAGTTCATGATGTACCAGGTGTTGTGCACCCTGATATGGATCATTTAGTAAAGCAAGCCAGATTGAAATATTTTTGACCTCGTATGGCAACTGATATTTCTGAGTATGTTAAGAAATGTAGTGTCTGCATGCAACATAAAGGAAATGTTATTGGTCCTAATCCAATCCAGGTGTATCCAACTACTAGTGAACCATGGGAAAGAGTTGCACTATATCTGTTAACTAATTTCCAATGCTCCCTCCTGGGCAACAAACCTCTGTGTGTTATGGTAGACCATTTCACCAGATATTGTGAGTTCCTATTGCAGATAAGACTGCTGAGACAGTAGCTGAAGTGTTTAAAGAACACATTATCTGCAGGCATACCACCCCTAAGTCCCTAGTAACAGATAATGGAGGTGAATTCTGTAATGAGATTCTTGAAAATTTGTGTACCTTGTACAAGATCTCTAAATCCACCATTGTTCCTCATCATCCTGCCAGCAATGGGTTAGCAGAATGAACCAATAAGAAAGTACTTGATGTCTTGAGAGCCACTATCAATCCCAACAGTGAAACTTGGGACGAAGTTATACCTGGTGTTCAGTGTGCCATAAATTTTGCTTACAAAGTTTGTATCGGTGACACTCCACATTATGCATTGTACTGTGTAGATAAACGTTTACCTTATGAGTTATATTTTAACCCAAAACCAAATTACAACTCTGATGATTTCTTAGCAACTTGTACCAGCTTAACTCAAAGTGTATTTAGAAGAATCCGTAAAACACTTCATAAATCAGCAGCAGAATTTACAAGAGTCGCAAACACTCGAGCAAAGTCGTCCAAAATTACAGTAGGTTCGATAGTTATGCTGACTAACTTTAACAAAACGTCTGCAATGCCTAAGCTTGATCAAAAGTTTGTTGGTCCTTATCGAGTAGTTGAACATAATGGCAATAAGTATAAGGTTAGAGAAATTAGTACTGGTCTGTATAAAGAATCGCATTTAGATCATATGAAGTTAGTATGTGATGATAATGATGTTCCAACCCAGACTAATGTGACAGACTCTGACAATCCTCCTGATCCTATGCCCTCTACCTCTAATACTCAGTCAGACGTTCAGCCTGAATGTCATTATTCCCCACGTACACGACAGATATTGAAAAATCCACATGTATCATTTGTAACTACTAATTCAGATTTGCCTTAAACATGGCATGAGTTAGATGACACCCATTCTGCGTATGTCAATATCACCCTAGCAGAGTTGGGGTTAAATGTAAATAACCTGTATAGATGAATAATTACAGTATCAACTTATTAATATTCAAGAATTTTGTTTGTGTTCACGTTCTCTCCAAATTCTGAGATTTAACAGTCTAGATTTGAGTGCACCAAATCTGCCTTTTCTGTTAAACACTTCTTTCTTTGTATTAGCTGTATGTCGGGACAACATACCATATCAGTAACCAGTTACCAGTGTCAATAGTGACTCACTACCAACCGTCTGTGTGAATCCCTTGTTATTTACTGTTACAGCTGATCTTAGCATGTTTTGAGCCCACTCACCCCTACGAACCATCTCATGAGTCAGTCTAAAGATAGGGAGCGGGGAGGTAGGTCAGGCTGGGCGCTTCCCATATATTCCGTTTTAATTATACTCCATTATTGCCTATGTGAGTATTCTTCACCCAATCCATGCTACTGGACCCATGGGACAATTGGTCTTAATAGAAGGTGGTGATTTGTCTTAATAGAAGGTGGTGATTGGTCTTAATCGAAGATGGTGATTGGTCCTGATAGAAGGTGGTGATTGGTCTTAATAGAAAGTGGTGATTGTTCTTGATAGAAGGTGGTGATTGGTCTTTATAAAAGGTGTTGATTGGTCTTGATAGAAGGTGGTGATTGGTCTTGATAGAAGGTGGTGATTGGTCTTAATAGAAGGTGGTGATTGGTCTTAATAGAAGGACTGACAGCCTATCTTCGGTAGGTTAGCCTTCTGTGAGAGCTTAGGGATTGATTCCTTGATATTTACCTTTCCACTTCCACTGTCTCCGGTATACAAGTCGCTTCTGTATTCCACTTAAGAAGCCTGCTACGTAGGCGGAACTTTTCGGCAGCACAGTTGCCCAAGTGTTGCACAAGTGTCTTGTGCGATATTTCTGTTTATACCTGTCTGACAGTCTAACAAACATTGACAGTCTATCTGACACTGACCGTCTGTTTGACACTGACAGTTTGTCTGACACTGTGTTCGACAGTTTGACATTGTCTGACAGTCTGACACTGACATATTCACTCACTGCAGCTTTCTTATAGAAGTCACTGGAGCTCTGTTATAGGCCTAAGTCTTAATTGGCCTTTGTCCCCTAGTTACTGTGACTCCAGCCTGCCATTCCTGTCCACCAACAAAATCAGTCGTAAGCCTACAGCCTAGCCTGTCATTCACGGCTGTCAGCTATCATTGAGGGCAGCGGCGCAATCAGTGTTACTGTGTAGAACTGAGGGGAAGTACCCTCGGGAGGGGAGACGGGAAAGAGGGGAGGATAGGAAGGGGGGAGAGGGTAGGGATTGATTAATTAAGATGGCTTACGTCAAATCACAAGCGTGATGTGGTAGGGAGGGGAGATGATTGGGGAGATGATGAAGGGAGTTGAGTAGGTGGGTGATTGGGGAGTTGTAGTGAGGAGAGGGAAATGATTGGGGGAATGATGAGGGAAGTTGAGGAGTAGGTGGGTGATTGGGGAGTTGTGGCGGGGAAGGGAGAAGGTGGAAGGGGAGGTAATGGGGAATTTGTTTTTAATACAGAAGTTGGATACATCAGCAGTGTTCTGTGACACTATTCTGTATGATAGTTACACAGTGGGAACAAAACCTAGCTGTGTTGCACTGTCATATTCCATCACACAGGATGGTGTTTCACTGTCATATTCCATCACACAGGATGGTGTTTCACTGTCATATTCCATCACACAGGATGGTGTTTCACTGTCATATTCCACCACACAGGATGGTGTTTCACTGTCATATTCCATCACACAGGATGGTGTTTCACTGTCATATTCCATCACACGGGATGGTGTTTCACTGTCATATTCCATCACACAGGATGGTGTTTCACTGTCATATTCCATCACACAGGATGGTGTTTCACTGTCATATTCCACCACACAGGATGGTGTTTCACTGTCATATTCCATCACACAGGATGGTGTTTCACTGTCGTATTCCATCACATAGGATGGTGTTTCACTGTCATATCGTCCAGTATTCCATTAAAGGTTCATCAGCTACGACACCTTCAAGGGTTTCCTTCCAGCACAGCTGCAGTGACTATCACTTGGTAATTACCATCACATATACACGAGAAATATCATTTATGAAGGTATCTCTATCATTACGAGGCAGCAAATACATAGATGCATGATGTATATTGAGTAGTAATTAGGTACATAAAGTTTATCTCAGTCTTGACATAAATACACGTACATTTAGCACTATGTACACTCAGTGTACATAGTGGTGGTGGAAGGGCAGAGAGATGTTGATGGAGAGGAAAAGTGGAGGTGGAAGTGTTGGAGAAAGTGGTTGTGGAGGAGAAAGCATCGTTAAGGTGGTAAACAAGTGGACGACGCTGCCAGGACGAGAGTCAGTCTAAAGACGCACCAACCACTTTAAAGTGTGCATTATAGCGATGTTTCGCTCATTGGAAGCTTTATTTACAGTAGAGCTTCCCTTGAGCGAAACCCAGCACCAAGCTACAGAGAAATTTATCCCAGTATGAAAGAGAATGAGAAACATCACGAAAGCAACCCTTGGACCCATTTTGTGCCTCTGTGATCTTTGTCTGGTCAGGCACCTTCAGAGGCTCGAAAAGCTCCGTTATTATTATTATCATGGGGAGCGCTAAACCTGTAGGGATTATACAGCACTTGGGAGGGGAACACAGGTACAAGTGACAGGTATGTGGTACCTGGCCTTGAGTTAGGTCACTCGCCAAGGAAGGTACCAGTTACCAAGAATATCTGCAAGAGCAAGAATATTTACAATATCGAGAATATTTGCACTATCAAGAATATTTGTTTTATTAGTATTTGCAACATCAAGAATACTTGCAATATCAAGAATACTTGCAAGATCAATATTTTGCATTGTCAATAATTGCAATATCAAGAATATTTGGAGTATCAAAATGTTTGCATTATCAGTATTTGCAACATCAAGAATATTTGCAATACAAAGAATATTTTGCACTGTGAAGAATATTTGCAATATCAAGAATATTTGCATTATCAGTATTTGCAATATCCAGAATATTTGGAGTATCAAGAATATTTTCAATATTAAGAATATTTGCACTATCAATATTTAAAATATCAAGAATATTAGCAACATCAAGAATATTAGCAACAGTAATATTTGCAATATCAAGAATACAGCATGTACAGAGTGCAATAGATCAACAATGTTAGCAGATATGATATAAATTACTGATAGTGAGTGAGCTAGTGAGGTTGCTCACTGCTGAAGCCTCGTAACTTGTACCAGAGAGTCCAGTTTGTGGACTTTGCCGTAGCAAGGTCAGAACTTGACTTCAGACTAGGCATTTTGAGACGTCAGTTTGTCTGGAGTCAACCTCTCACCCCCGATTGGTTGATGTTTCAACCAGGCAGCCATTCACAAGGCAGTTATAGGCCCCTCTAATCAACCAAGCTGTCAGCTTGGTTGATTTAAGGGACTGCGGGACGTGCTTGAGGAAAGAACTGAAATTGACGACCTTGGTGGAGAGGACAAGGGGGTACATGATTAGCGAGTATAAAATCTTAAGAATAATTCATGAGGACAGATGCTGTGAGTACACTAAGAGATAACATAGTGTCAGGGGTCCAAGACTGTTCAACAGCCTCCCATAAGGGGAATTACCAGTAGACTTCTGGCTGTCTTCAAGAGGGAACCGGACATACCTGACCAGCCGGGCTGTGGTTCGTACGTTGGATTGCATGCGGCCAGCAGTAGCAGCATGCTTGATCAGGCCCTTATCCACTGGGAGGGGAGGCCTGGTCATGGACCGGGGGCGTTGTCCCCCGGTATACCCTCTAGGTAAATTGAATTAAGAGGACCGAGATCAAGAGGGCACAGTGAGAAGTTGAAGACACAGATGAGTTATAGGGATTTCAGGAAATATTTCTTTAGGCTCAGGATGGTTGACAAGTGGAATGACTTGGACGAGGTATGAGTGGAGGCAAACTCAATACACAGCTTCAAGAATAGATACGATGAGACCAAAGATGCCAGAAGTTAGTGATGTCGATCAAGGTTGTCTGTTAGGCGGGGCCAGGAGCTGAGTCTCGACCCCCACAAACAGATCGATGAGTACACACACACACACACACACACACACACACACACACACACACACACACACACACACACACACACACACACACAGACAAGGTGGACAAAGACAGGATGTTTCAGGGAGGGGAGACAGAAACAAGAGGTCACAATTGGAAGTTGAAGACTCATATGAGTCAAAGGGATGTTAGGAAGTATTTCTTCAGTCATAGAGTTGTCAGGCAGTGGAATAGCCTAGAAAGTGACGTAGTGGCGCCGGGTACCATACATAGTTTTAAGACGAGGTTTGACAAAGCTCATGGAGCAGGGAGAGAGAGGACCCAGTAGCAACCAGTGAAGAGGCGGGGCCAGGAGCTAAGACTCGACCGCTGCAACCACAAATAGTTGAGTACAAATAGGTGAGTACACACACACACCAACAGAGAGAGAAAGAGAGAGAGAAGGAAGAGAGAGTGGGGGGAGGGGGAGAGAAAGAGGGAGAGGTGACAGACAGCAGGTAATCTTCACGTCATCTCGACTTCACCTGTTAATTAGGAACAGTACCTGGTGAGGCATAAATGGGGCAGGTGACACCTTTCCCCCTCCCTCCTCCCATTCCCCATTCCATAGTTCACTCAACCTGCCACACCTCCTCCCACTAATTACTATGTTGCCTCCACCTTCCACTTCCACTGTGCAAAATGCAAGGTTCATGATCTCCCCACTCCCCCATAACACCCACACCAGCACCATAACACCCGCACCAGCACCATAACACCCACCACACCAGCACCATAACAACCACCACACCAGCACCATAACACCCACACCAGCACCATAACACCCGCACCAGCACCATAACACCCACCACACCAGCACCATAACACCCACACCAGCACCATAACAACCACCACACCAGCACCATAACACCCACACCAGCACCATAACACCCACACCAGCACCATAACACCCACACCAGCACCATAACAACCACCACACCAGCACCATAACACCCACCACACTAGCACCATAACACCCACACCAGCACCATAACAACCACCACACCAGCACCATAACACCCACACCAGCACCATAACACCCACACCAGCACCATAACACCCACACCAGCACCATAACAACCACCACACCAGCACCATAACACCCACACCAGCACCATAACACCCACACCAGCACCATAACACCCACACCAGCACCATAACACCCGCACCAGCACCATAACACCCGCACCAGCACCATAACACCCACCACACCAGCACCATAACACCCACACCAGCACCATAACACCCACACCAGCACCATAACACCCGCACCAGCACCATAACACCACACCAGCACCATAACACCCACACCAGCACCATAACACCCACCACACCAGCACCATAACACCCACCACACCAGCACCATAACACCCACCACACCAGCACCATAACACCCACCACACCAGCACCATAACACCCACCACACCAGCACCATAACACCCACCACACCAGCACCATAACACCCACCACACCAGCACCATAACACCCACCACACCAGCACCATAACACCACACCAGCACCATAACACCACACAAGCACCATAACACCCACACCAGCACCATAACACCCACCACACCAGCACCATAACACCCACACCAGCACCATAACACCCACCACACCAGCACCATAACACCCACCCACACAGCACAGCACCATAACACCCACACCAGCACCATAACACCCACACCAGCACCATAACACCCACACCAGCACCATAACACCAGCACCATAACACCCACCACACCAGCACCATAACACCACCACACCAGCACCATAACACCCACACCAGCACCATAACACCCACACCAGCACCATAACACCCACCCCAGCACCATAACACACACCACACCAGCACCATAACACCCACACACACCATAACACCCACCACACCAGCACCATAACACCCACACCAGCACCATAACACCCACACCAGCACCATAACACCCACACCAGCACCATAACACCCACCACACCAGCACCATAACACCCACACCAGCACCATAACACCCACCACACCAGCACCATAACACCCACACCAGCACCATAACACCCACCACACCAGCACCATAACACCACACCAGCACCATAACACCACACCAGCACCATAACACCACACCAGCACCATAACACCCACCACACTAGCATCATAACACCCACCACACTAGCACCATAACACTCACCACACCAGCACCATAACACCCACACCAGCACCATAACACCCACACCAGCACCATAACACCCACCACACAAGCACCATAACAACCACCACACCAGCACCATAACACCCACACCAGCACCATAACACCCACACACAGCACCATAACACCCACACCAGCACCATAACACCCACCACACTAGCATCATAACACCCACCACACTAGCACCATAACACCCACCACACCAGCACCATAACACCCACACCAGCACCATAACACCCACACCAGCACCATAACACCCACCACACCAGCACCATAACACCCACACCAGCACCATAACACCCACCACACCAGCACCATAACACCCACCACACCAGCACCATAACACCCACCACACCAGCACCATAACACCCACCACACCAGCACCATAACACCCACCACACCAGCACCATAACACCCACCACACCAGCACCATAACACCCACCACACCAGCACCATAACACCCACCACACCAGCACCATAACACCCACCACACAGCACCATAACACCCACCACACCAGCACCATAACACCCACCAGCACCATAACACCCACACCAGCACCATAACACCCACACCAGCACCATAACACCACACCAGCACCATAACACCCACACACCATAACAGCACCATAACACCCACCACACCATAACACCAGCACCATAACACCCACCATACCACCTTAACATCCACCACACCAGCACCATAACACCCACCACACCACCAGCACCATAACACCCACACCCACAGCACCATAACACCCACCACACCAGCACCATAACACCCACCACACCAGCACCATAACACCCACCACACCAGCACCATAACACCCACCACACCAGCACCATAACACTCACCACACCAGCACCATAACACCCACCACATCACCATTACACTCACCACACCAGCACCATAACACCCACCACATCACCATTACACTCACCACACCAGCACCATAACACCCACCACATCACCATTACACTCACCACACCAGCACCATAACACCCACCACACTAGCACCATAACACTCACCACACCAGCACCATAACACCCACCATACCACCTTAACATCCACCACACCAGCACCATAACACCCACCACACTAGCACCATAACACCCACCACACCAGCACCATAACACCCACCACACCAGCACCATAACACCCACCACACCAGCACCATAACACCCACCACACCAGCACCATAACACCCACCACACCAGCACCATAACACCCACCACACCAGCACCATAACACCCACACCAGCACCATAACACCCACCACACCAGCACCATAACACCCACCACACCAGCACCATAACACCCACACCAGCACCATAACACCCACCACACCAGCACCATAACACCCACACCAGCACCATAACACCCACCACACCAGCACCATAACACCCACCACACCAGCACCATAACACCCCAGCACATAACACCCACCACACCAGCACCATAACACCCACACCAGCACCATAACACCCACCACACCAGCACCATAACACCCACCACACCAGCACCATAACACCCACCACACCAGCACCATAACACCCACCACACCAGCACCATAACACCACACCAGCACCATAACACCCACACCAGCACCATAACACCCACACCAGCACCATAACACCCACACCAGCACCATAACACCCACCACACCAGCACCATAACACCCACCACACCAGCACCATAACACCACACCAGCACCATAACACCCACACCAGCACCATAACACCCACACCAGCACCATAACACCCACCACACCAGCACCATAACACCCACCACACCAGCACCATAACACCCACCACACCAGCACCATAACACCCACCACACCAGCACCATAACACCCACCACACCAGCACCATAACACCCACCACACCAGCACCATAACACCCACCACACCAGTACCATAACACCCACCACACCAGCACCATAACACCCACCACACCAGCACCATAACACCCACCACACCAGCACCATAACACCCACCACACCAGCACCATAACACCCACCACACCAGCACCATAACACCCACCACACCAGCACCATAACACCCACCACACCACCATAACACTCACCACACCAGCACCATAACACCCACCACATCACCATAACACTCACCACACCAGCACCATAACACTCACGCCAGCACTATAACACCCACCACACCAGCACCATAACACCCACCACACCAGCACCATAACACCCACCACATCACCATAACACTCACCACACCAGCACCATAATACCCACACCAGCACCATAACACCCACCACACCAGCACCATAACACCCACCACACCAGCACTATAACACCCACCACACCAGCAGCATAACACCCATCACACCAGCACCATAACACTCACCACACCAGCACCATAACACTCACCACACCAGCACCATAACACTCACCACACCAGCACCATAACACCACACCAGCACCATAACACCACACCAGCACCATAACACCCACCACACTAGCATCATAACACCCACCACACTCGCACCATAACACTCACCACACCAGCGCCATAACACTCACCACACTAGCACCATAACACTCACCACACCAGCACCATAACACCCACCACACCAGCACCATAACACCCACCACACCAGCACCATAACACACCACACCAGCACTATAACACCCACCACACCAGCACCATAACACACCACACCAGCACTATAACACCCACCACACCAGCACTATAACACCCACCACACCAGCACTATAACACCCACCACACCAGCACCATAACACTCACCACACCAGCACCATAACACCCACCACACCAGCACCATAACACCCACCACACCAGCACCATAACCCCCACCACACCAGCACCATAACATCCACCACACCATCACCATAACACCGCATCAGCACCATAACGCCCACCACACCAACACCACATCAGCACCATTACACCCACACCAGCACCATAACACCCACACCAGCACCATAACACCCACCACACCAGCACCATAACCCCCACCACACCAGCACCATAACACCACACCAGCACCATAACACCCACCACACCATCACCATAACACCCACCACACCATCACCATAACACCCACCACACCAGCACCATAACACCCACCACACCAGCACCATAACCCCCACCACACCGACACCATAACACCACACCAGCACCATAACACCACACCAGCACCATAACACCCACCAAGTAGACAGCCTGTACTGTCTGCACAGACAGCCTGTACTGTCTGCACAGACAGCCTATGCTGTCTGCCAGCTGAGTTCATATTTTTGTGCCATGCTTGTGCTGCCACCTATAGGCTTACCACTTCAGTATGCCCACCCCTGCCTCTGCCTCACTCACTCAGCAGCCTAGACTCAGACAACAGGTCCTACTCCTCTCTCCCTCACGGGCATGGCCCTCCCGTGCCATGGGCACTTAACACACTGCCTGTGTACCTCACGACATTGCAAATAAAGTAAGAAGCCTCTGAAGCCTTCATCGTTACTCCCCGCTACCAAGAATCATCAATAAACCTATTAAACATTGGTGGCAGCGGTGGGATAGCAGCAAGTGTGTTTCCCCGTCGAGAGGAAGGAAGAGGGATGAAGTCATCTTCACTCCATCACCCTACACAAGAAGCATCCGTCTCTCAACGAGTTATCCTGATATCGTGTCTACACGTTTCAGCATCCACACAGGTACAAGCAGGATTTAGCCAAAATTTCCTGAATTTCTTCGAATATTGTAAGTGGCGTCCCTGTGACTCCACGCCACAGCATCCCATGCTGTTTTTTCAAGTCACGTGTTCAGCGTATGGCTCTGCCATTGTTGTTCAGCTCAGCACAACTATTTTAGCAAGTCAGAGGTGAGTTTGTGGTGATTTCTGTGTCCAGTGTGAGTGTTCTCATGTTTGTGGGTGGGAGAGGAGGAAGTGGCCGTTCCTCGCCTTGTCTACGCTCGCCCTACACTCACCCATGCTCGCCCTGCTGTACACTACACCGTACACCACTCACTGTGAAGCTACGTGGATCACCAAGCCACGTAGATCAGCAAGCCACGCGGAGTGTCGACGATGTCATGTGGTTCCACAGGCCACGTGGGTTACCAAGCCAGATGTCCCAGGCCACATGCTGTGGTCTGCTGCCCGCAACACATTGACATCACTGACCATGCTATCCGACTTTATGACATCACCCATGATGCTGCCCGACTTCATGACGTCACGATGTCTGCCTAACATCACCTCGAGACGTCTGTTGACGTCACCATGCTGCTGACGTCACCTCGCGACGTCATGCCTGACATCACATGATGTCACTTCGAGTGTTCTAGTAATTATTACAGTATTGTCGAGAAGATTGAGAGAAGATATGTCGTGTGTTAATTAATTCCTATCAGTGTTCTCACATGTTTGTGTATAGCTTAGTGTCGATTTTTGCACAGAAAAGCTTAATTTGCTAGTAAGCCCTGTAGTACAGCATATGCAGTGCAGGTGTGTGCAGTTTTCCGTGTGTCCTGTGTGGTCTTGAGCCAGGCCACTGTGTAGCACCACTGTGTTACTTTTCACCCGGTGTGACTCCCGCATTTGACAGCTGATATTAGTCAGCCCCGAGCGTCTGAGCCTCTTGTACAGAAAGCTCTTATTGTTCGCTGCTCATGATGCCCTGCAGAATCATACCTGCTACGATTCCCATCGAGATTTGTTTCACTTCACCTCCAGACCGTCAGAGTGCAGTTATATGTAGAGCAACAAGTCTGGGGACATTTACACTAACCTCTGCTATAACTCCAACTGCCGAGAGAATGACACTCGTCAAGCCGCAGTTAGCCCTGTTGGCAGGCGCTGTGTCAGCCTCATGTCATAGCTTCAGTAAGTAGCCTGCACAAAGATAATGTCACTTTAACTGCTAGCTCGCTCACTGCAGTCTGGTGTATGATGTTGCGACTCCCAGATGTTTTGCCGAGTCATCTCTGCCACGACTCACTTCACGCTGGCTGGCAGTGACAGCCCAGCGACAGTACCAGTCGAGAAATGTCCCTCCTGAGTCGCTTGCCAGAAGAAGTCCTGCCCAGTTGCCGAGTACTGACGACACCACACTCGAGGGCACCAGCATGTCGTGCCTCAGGTTGAGTGAAACCCTGCAGCGACTCCTACAATGGCTGCTTCACCGTTCCAGAGGAGACCGTACCCTGTTATGTCACAGCTCAGCCGCAGTGATGTCTCCTGTGTTGCAGTATCTGTCCAGATGCAGGAAGGCGTGCAGTGATGCCCATCGACGCTCACTGCCTATGACCACGATGTTTAGCACACCCACATGTTTTTTTCTTCCCTCCCTGTAGAAAGTTTTTTCTTCCATGTCCATATGTATATATATTTATATATGTATATATATATATATATATATATAATATATATATATATATATATATATATATATATATATATATATATATATATATATATATATATATATATATATATATATATATATATATATGTATATATATTTATATATATATGTTTTTATTTTGTGTTCTGTACCCTGTTCCTACGAGAGAGAGACCGAGTTTTTTATAGCCAGTCATGGTCGGGTCGACCATGTGGTAGGTGGCTGAGCAGATGTAGACAGCCTGTACTATCTGCACAGACAGCCTATGCTGTCTGCCAGGTGAGTTCATATTTTGTGCCATGCTGGTGCTGCCACCTATAGGCTTACCACTTCAGTATGCCCACCCCTGCCTCTGTCTCACTCACTCAGCGGCCTAGACTCAGACAACAGGTCCTACTCCTCTCTCCCTCGCGGGCATGGCCCTCCTGTGCCATGGGCACTTAACACACTGCCTGTGTACCCCACGACATTGCAAATAAAGTAAGAAGCCTCTGAAGCCTTCATCATTACTCCCCGCTACCAAGAATCATCAATAAAGCTATTAAATAACCACACTAGTACCATAATACCACACCAGCACCATAACCTCCACCACACCAACACCGTAACCCCCACCACACCAGCATCGTAACACCAGCACTGTAACACCAGCCCTGTAACACCAGCACCATAACACAAGCATCTTAACACCACTATAACACCAACACTATAACACCAGCACTATGACACCAGCACTATAACACCAGCACATAACACCAGCACATAACACCAGCACATAACACCAACACCATAACACCAGCACCATAATACAAACACTATAACACCAACACCATAACACCAGCACCATAATACAAACACTATAACAACATTATAACACCAGCACCACAACACCAGCACCGCAACACCAGCACCACAACACCAGCACCATTAGCGAGCGACTAGCGGAGAGTCGGGATCAGAACTTGAGATTCGACCCCTGGAACCACAAATAGGCGAGTACAGTTCTTTCTCTCACGCGCGCACACACACACACACACACACACACACACACACACACACACACACACACACACACACACACACACACACACACACCAGTAACGCCAGTCGCTCGATAGCCAAAGAGCGGGATCAAGCGCTGGAGCTCAACCCTCCCCCCCGACACTGAAATACCATCTAATTACAAATATAATCACACTAAATACCCGACATAACAATTCACGCCAAAAAAAATATTGCCAAATATTGGAAACATAATTAGGTCACCCTGGTGTAGGTAGGTTCAACAAGGCAGCAGGAAGCATGTAATGTATGCACTTAATGCCACACACTCGACGCAAATTTCGCTAAACAAATCGCTGATGCAAATTTTATGCTAATTTTTTTTTTTTGCAACAGAAATTTGTAAAAAAAGAGAAGTGTGTGTGTGTGTGTGTGTGTGTGTGTGTGTGTGTGTATGTGTGTGTGTGTGTGTGTGTGTGTGTGTATGTGTGTGTGTGTGTGTGTGTGTGTATGTGTGTGTGTGTGTGTGTGTGTGTGCAGTCATTTCCAGTAAGAGTGTGTGTGTGTGTACTCGCCTAGTTGTACTCACCTAGTTGAGGTTGCAGGTGTCGAGTCCTAGCTCCTGGCTCCGCCTCTTCACTGGTCGCTACTAGGTCACTCTCCATGAAACGTGGGCTTTATCAAACTATTCCGCTTCCTGACCACTCTGTGGCTGAAGAAATACTTCCTAACATCCCTGTGATTCATCTGTCTTCAGCTTCCAACTGTGTCCCCTTGTTACTGTGTCCCATCTCTGGAACATCCTGTCTTTGTGTGTGTGTGTGTGTGTGTGTGTGTGTGTGTGTGTGTGAGAGAGAGAGAGAGAGAGAGAGAGAGAGGATGGCCGAGGGTGTAAAGTCAGTTTATCTCTGGCCTGGACGTGGCCTGGGTGGATCTAACATGACAGTCTCCTACACGAGACATAGAGGTGGTGGTGGTGACCTTACTGATATGCACCAGACCCGAGTTATTCAAGGTCTCTCACTTGGCAGCGAGCATGCACCTTTTACACCACAAGACGGGCAGCAAGCAACAACCATATACGCTGCACCTTTCTGCAGAAGCATCACTTAATCTGCGATCATTAAGTAGCCCCGAAGGAAGTGACGAGCGACTTGAAGAAATGCGTGGAAGATCAGCACGGATGGTCCACAGCCGACGTGATCACACACACACACACACACTCTTGTTTCACGGAGGTGTTAGTGGACTGGTGTGGGTGGCATCCTGGGGCACAAGATTGAGGGACCACAATGGAAATAAGACAGTCCTTGATGACGCACTGACTTTCTTGGGTTGTCCTGGCTGGATGACCCTCCCTACCCTGGGATATCCTGGGTGGATGACCCTCCCTACCCTGGGATATCCTGGGTGGATGACCCTCCCTACCCTGGGATATCCTGGGTGGATGACCCTCCCTAACCTGGGATATCCTGGGTGGATGACCCTCCCTAACCTGGGATATCCTGGGTGGATGACCCTCCCTACCCTGGGATATCCTGGGTGGATGACCCTCCCTACCCTGGGATATCCTGGGTGGATGACCCTCCCTACCCTGGGATATCCTGGGTGGATGACCCTCCCTACCCTGGGATATCTTGGGTGGATGACCCTCCCTAACCTGGGATATCCTGGGTGGATGACCCTCCCTAACCTGGGATATCCTGGGTGGATGACCCTCCCTACCCTGGGATATCCTGGGTGGATGACCCTCCCTAACATGGGATATCCTGGGTGGATGACCCTCTCTAACCTGGGATATCCTGGGTGGATGACCCTCTCTAACCTGGGATATCCTGGGTGGATGACCCTACCTACCCTGGGATATCCTGGATGGATGACCCTCCCTAACCTGAGATATCCTGGGTAGATGACCCTCCCTAGCCTGGGATATCCTGGGTGGATGACCAAAAGCTTCAATGGCGTGACATCATGACTAAGACCTGCGACAGGAAAGACTTGCCTTGTTTTCCTTGCCATGGTACTGGAGTTGCTGGTGTTACTCTCTCTTCTGAAGGACTGGAAATATTGCTCCGCACCTCCACCACTTAGTGGAAATGCCTCAACTGCAAGAGGGGCCTGGTAGTTAAAGCTCTCACTTCACACGGCGAGGGTCCGGGTTCGATTCCCGTTGAGGGTAGAAACATTGGGCGTGTTCCCTTACACCGGTTATCCATATTCACCCATCAGTAAAATGGGTACTTGGGTGTTTGTCGACTGGTGTGGGTCGCATCCTGGGGACAAAACTGACCTAATTTGCCAGAAATGCTCAGCATAACAAGGAGCTTTCTATATAGTAGTATATCATTGATGTCAGTAGACCTGTATACCTTGTACATGTACTTGTAGTAAATAAAGCCGTGTCAACTCCGAAGAGAAGTTATAACTAAGTTATAACCAAGAGTGACGACCAGAACTGAACCTCACCTGTGTAGCCATCACCTTCTTACAGTGCAGGTAAATAGTTCAGAGAACCGACGGGATAATGAATTAGATACTTGTACACGTACAACACTTGGGTATCTTTATTGTGGAAACGTTTCGCCAGCCAGTGGCTTCCTCAGTCCACTACAGAGAATAATAGTTGAAGATCAGAAGGAGTTTGGGGTAATCAGTCCCTCATCGATGTGATCAGTCTTATCCAGACTGATGGACTGATCACATCGGCTCCAGGATGAGGGACTGACTACCTCGAATTCCTACTCATCTTTCATCGTTCTTCTCTGCATTGAACTGAAGAAGCCACTGGTTGGCTCATTCTTCAAGACACGAGTCTTCCATTTGGCTCTCCAGCTGCTATCCACTTTACTGCTAACCACCTTGCTGCTACCCGCCATGCTGCTGCCCGCCATGCTGCTACCCATCATGCTGCTACCCACCATGCTGTTACCCACCATGCTGCTACCCACCATGCTGCTACCCATCATGCTGCCACTCTTGCTGCTAAACACCTTGCTGCTATCCACCTTGCTGCCACCCATGCTGCTACCCACCATGCTGCTACCCACCTTGCTGCTACCCACCATGCTGCTACCCACCATGCTGCTACCCACCTTGCTGCTACCCACCATGCTGCTACCCACCTTGCTGCCACCCATCATGCTGCTACCCACCTTGCTGCTACCCACCTTGCTGCTACCCACCTTGCTGCTACCCACCTTGCTGCTACCCACCATGCTGCTACCCACCTTGCTGCTACCCACCTTGCTGCCACCCATCATGCTGCTACCCACCATGCTGCTACTCACCTTGCTGCTACCCACCATGCTGCCACCCATCATGCTGCTACCCACCATGCTGCTACTCACCTTGCTGCTACCCACCATGATGCTACCCATCATGCTGCTACCCACCATGATGCTACCCATCATGCTGCTACCCACCATGATGCTACCCATCATGCTGCTACCCACTATGCTGCTACCCACCTTGCCACCCATCATGCTGCTACCCATCATGCTGCTACCCACCATGCTGTTACCCACCATGCTGTTACCCACCATGCTGCTACCCACCATGCTGCTACCCATCATGCTGCTACCCACTATGCTGCTACCCACCTTGCTGCTATCCACCTTGCTGCCACCCATCATGCTGCTACCCACCATGCTGCTACCCACCTTGCTGCTACCCACCATGCTGCTACCCACCATGCTGCTACCCACCTTGCTGCTACCCACCTTGCTGCCACCCTTGCTGCTACCCACCATGCTGCTACCCACCTTGCTGCTACCCACCTTGCTGCCACCCATCATGCTGCTACCCACCATGCTGCCACCCACCATGCTGCTACCCACCATGCTGCTACCCACCATGCTGCTACCCGTCATGCTGCTACCCGTCATGCTGCTATCCACCTTGCTGCTACCCACCATGGTGCTACCCATCATGCTGCTACCCACCATGCTGCTACCCACCTTGCTGCTACCTGTCATGCTGCTATCCACCTTGCTGCCACCCACCATGCTGCTACCCACCATGCTGCTACCCATCATGCTGCTATCCACCTTGCTGCTACCCACCATGGTGCTACCCACCCTGCTGCTACCCATCATGCTGCTACCCACCATGCTGCTACCCATCATGCTGCTCTCCATCTTGCTGCTACCCACCATGGTGCTACCTATCATGCTGCTACCCACCTTGCTGCTACCCACCATGCTGCTACCCATCATGCTATCCACCTTGCTGCTACCCACCTTGCTGCTACTCACCTTTGCTGCTACCCACCCTGCTGCTACCCACCATGGTGCTACCCATCATGCTGCTACCCACCATGGTGCTACTCACCTTGCTGCTACCCATGATGCTGCTACCCACCCTGCTGCTACCCACCATGGTGATACCCATCATGCTGCTACCCACCATGCTGCTACCCACCATGCTGCTACCCACCCTGCTGCTACCCATGCTGCTACCCACCATGCTGCTACCCACCATGCTGCTGCTGCTACCACATCATGCTGCTACCCACATGATGCTACCCATCATGCTGCTACCCACCATCTTGCTGCTACTCACTGCTTTGCTGCTACCCACATGCTGCCATGCTGCTACCCACCTTGCTGCTACCCACCATTGCTACCCATCATGCTGCTACCCACCTGCTTTGCCACCCATGCTGCTACCCATCATGCTGCTACCCACCATGCTGCCCACCATGCTGTTACCCACCATCTGCTACCCACCATTGCTGCTGCTACCCACCTGCTATGCTGCTATCCATCCCATCATGCTGCTACCCACCATGCTGCTACCCACCATGCACCCACCATTGCTGCTACCCACCATGATGCTGCTACCCATCTGCTATGCTGCCACCCATCATGCTGCTACCCACCATGATGCTACCCATGCTGCTACCCACCATGCTGCTACCCGTCATCATCATGCTGCCCACCTTGCATACTGCTACCCACCTTGCTACCCACCTTGCTACCTGTCATGCTGCTATGCTGCCATGCTACCCACCATGCATCATGCTGCTATCCACCTTGCTGCTATGGTGCATGCTGCTACCCACATGCTTACCCACCATGCTGCCACCTGCTCTCCATCATGCTGCTACCCATGATGCTGCTACCCACCCTGCTGCTACCCACCATGGTGATACCCATCATGCTGCTACCCACCATGCTGCTACCCACCATGCTGCTACCCACCCTGCTGCTACCCACCATGGTGCTACCCATCATGCTGCTATCCACAGTGCTACTGCACCACCTGAAAACGAAGACTAACACACCTCAAAGGAAGAAATCGAAGCTTGCGACCTTGACCCTACTTGGGGGGGTCACCTGAGTCTTCTGAGAGATACGGAGACAGATTCACCATTTACGTCAAGAAACTCCACACCAGATGCTGCAGTGGAACTGTGAAATATTTCAGGCGCCTGCCTGCGGTCTTCACGCCAAATCAGGTTCACGAATTTGTAAAGCGCTTCAGCCACGATCAACACCATATTGAACTGAACGCCTTGCCTGCCAGAGTGGTCCGAAAGTTCAAGAGTGAGGCATAGGCGTGAATCCTGAGTGGGACACAGCTGATGTATCGACTGCCTGCCTGCCTGCCTGCCTGCCTTCCTGCCTGCCTGCCTGCGGTCTTCACTGGTTCACGAATTTGTAAAGCGCCTGCCACGATGAACCTTGCCTGCCAGAGTGGTCCGAAAGTTCAAGAGTGAGGCATAGGCGTGAATCCTGAGTGGGACACAGCTGATGTATCGACTGCCTGCCTGCCTGCCTGCCTGCCTTCCTGCCTGCCTGCCTGCCTGCCTCCCTGCCTGCCTGCCTGCCTGCCTGCCTGCCTGCCTGCCTGCCTGCCTGCCTGCCTGCCTGCCTTCCTGCCTGCCTGCCTGCCTGCCTGCCTGCCTGCCTGCCTGCCTGCCTGCCTGCCTGCCTGCCTGCCTGCCTGCCTGCCTGCCTGCCTGCCTTCCTGCCTGCCTGCCTGCCTGCCTGCCTGCCTGCCTGCCTGCCTGCCTGCCTGCCTGCCTTCCTGCCTTCCTGCCTGCCTTCCTGCCTGCCTGCCTGCCTTCCTCCCTGCCTTCCTTTCTTCCTTCTAGTGCTCAGCATTCCCTCGTCTGCTCAGCGGTTGGATGAAGTCCAGCTTCTGTCTCCTCCACTTCAGTACCTTTGATGCCAACCCACTTCTCTCTTGTCTCCACTTTAAGTTCAACCTTATTGAGTCTTGTTCTGGACGTCGTTCATACATACGTACCTAAGACTAAGACAATTGCTGTTAATAAAGTCTCTCTAAACAGTCACCAATTTAACTGTCTTAGCAATAATACACTGTCAAGAGGATGACTGTGTTGTATCAAATGTTTACTAAATTTGTTTACTAAATTTGCAGCTAATATCTTTTTAAGACACAGACAGACGGACAGATGGAGACATAGGAGAAGGAATAATTAAATAAATGCCTTGGTGGAAGTGGTAGTCATAATTGTTGATCAGACAATCACTGGAGCAGGAACGCGGTCAACATTAAGATTATTAATCCCTCAGGAGCTACAAGAATTGTGTGTGTGTGTGTGTGTGTACTCACCTATATGTGGTTGCAGGGGTCGATTCACAGCTCCTGTGTGTGTGGGGAAGGGGGAGGTTATTGGTTCTCTCTGTGCTAGTGCTTGTCTAGTACATGTACCATCACAATATTACCTCCCCGTGGGTGTAATAAGGGTAATATTGTGATGGTTGGGGTCGATACAGCATTGGTGATATTTTGAACGGACGTTATGAATCGCCTCCAGCAACCCACTACACGACAGCAGTGTGGGAGTACGAAAGTTTTTCGTTACGTCTGCCCGCCCTACGAATCATATATCCGACATAAGCACAGATTCCCCGGCGCTCGTAAAGGAAAAAAATCTGGAATGGGTGGGGCTTGAACCAGTGGCGAGTGAGTCCTAAAATTCTCAGGCCGGTGCGTTAACTCATTTACCGTGGGTTCAAGGCCCACATAAGATAAGAATGGAGGAACACTGCAGCAAAACTACTGGCCCCAGCTAGGGAGGTCATTCTTTAAAACCGCCATTCCCACTCACCCACTTGTCCAACCCTTGCCCAAAGTTGCCCAAGAATTAACTTCAGCACCTCGGGTACTAGTCCGGCCGAGTCCCACTCACTCGTATACTTCTCTAGTGTCTTGAAAGCTACCCAAAGTTATAACTTCTATTACTCTTCGGTTTCCGAAGTTAGAAACGGAAAACATGGCAGCAAATACAGCACCTCAAGCGGATCCACAAAGCTCTTTTATTTACAAAGTGTTACAAAGTTCCACAAGCACAAACTCTCAAGCTCAGTGCATACATAACACCTCTGTACAAAGGAGACAGTACAACCCTGGCAAATAAAAATTTGGCATGAACGTCGATGTGGTGTACAAAGACTTGACTGAGGTATTTGGCAAATGTGATCATGGAGTCATAGCACATAACTTTAGGTCAACAGGTATAATAGAGAAAGTAAGGAAGCATTAAAGTTTCTGGGAATACCTTAAAGTTCTAAATATGTACGCGTTTCCTCGTTGTAGCAAACGAGAGTGCAGCACTGGCTCACAAACAGTCAAGCTGGGATAGCCCAATTGCTGAAAAGGTGCTTGCCAACATGCTCAGGGCTGCAACATCAGATAGGGAGATTGCCCGTCTCCAGGCTGTGAGTGCACCTCACTCCGGGGACTTCCTCCAAACAGTTCCCATATCGGCAATGGGAACGCGACTCGACCCTAAGACCCTCCGTATTGCAGTGGCTCTGCGCCTTGCTGCCCCAGTTCACGCAGAATATATGTGTATTTGCGGCGAAGTGCAAGCAGACCAATACGGTCTACATGGTCTTAACTGTTCCAAAACCAAGGGCTGGCATGCAAGACACAATGAGGTCAACGACATCATTAAGAGAACCCTTGCTACAGCTGGATGCCCTGCCGAGAGGGAGCCACGATCACTTGCAGCAAACAATACCCACAACCCAGCAAACCGCCCCGACGGGATCACCATCTATCCTTGGAAGAATGGCAAGCTCTTAGCATGGGACTATACCTGTGTGTCCACACTGGCTGACACCTATATCCATCACAGTGTGGGGCGACAGGGAGGAGCTGCTGACCACAGGGAGGAGTACAAGATCAGCAAGTACAGGGACATTAGCCAACAGTATCAATTTGTCCCAGTGGGCTCAGAGACCTTGGGATCATGGGGAAAAAATGCCACACGTTTCCTTAAAGAATTGGGTTCCAGACTCATCGACACCACCAGGGACCCAAGGGCAGCCACTTTCATGTTCCAGCGCCTCAGCGTCGCCATCCAGAGGGGAAATGCTTGCTGCATACTTGGCTCACGTCCAGCCTCGGAGGAGCTGGAGGAAATTCATCATCTTTGATACATTGTGCCATTGTATTCATGTTTATGTTTTTTCCTGTAAATGTATTTTGTTTATTAATAAATGTTCATATATATATATATATATATATATATATATATATATATATATATATATATATATATATATATATATATATATATATATATATATATGCAAAGCAGCCACTCTGAAAGAATAGAGAAATTCCAAGCGCTTTCGTGACTACTCACATTATCAAGGAACTATGAAAGTAAAGCATCCAAGGAAGCTATATAAGGGGTCTGGCCAACACCTCACTATCAGATCCCACAACGGTTAAACACCTGACGCTCGCCGACCCAACTGGATAGGTCCTTTGCACAACTCACCCACAAACTATTCTACCCAAGAAAATTTAAAAATTATTATTTGTCCAGTGTATTATTAAATTCTTCCCAAATTCTGTTAATTATAAATGGATCTAATTTATATAAACCAAAGGAAATATTCATATTATTGTCAAAACTGCTTTTTATGAAACAAGATTCAATTATATTCCTGTCGACCATGGACTTGCTTGATACTACTTTCTCAACTTTTTGAAAATCAATTGGATGGTTAAAATCTCTTACATGAATAAATAAAGCATTGGAATCTTGTCCAGTTCTAATGCTATATTTATGTTGTTTTAATCTTAGTTCGAGATTTTTACCAGTTTGACCGTAATAAACTTATCGCAAATTTTACAAGGAATCTTATAGACTCATCCATCAGCATTTTGGGGGGAATTCTTTATCAAAAGTTCTTTTACTGTATCAAGATTTCTGAATACAACTTTAATATTAAAAGTCTTAAGAAGAGAAGGCATATCAACCAAGTTTTCATGGTAAGGGAGAACAAACATATTTTTAGTTGAATAAGGCTGGTTGTCCCTTTTTGGATTGTAAAAAGTATTTCTAGCAACTTTAAAAGATTTATCAATTACATTTCTTCGGTATTTTAAATCATTACCTATTTCATAAATTTTGGATATTTCCTCATCTATGAACTCAGGACTACAAATTCGTTAAGCTCTCAAAAACATTGATGAGAAAACAGACAGTTTGACTCTATCTTGATGCGAGGAATAATAGTGGACATAGGAACAGTTATTTGTAGGTTTTCTGTAAATTTTAAATTTGAATTCATTATTACCCTTAATAATTAAAACATCTAGAAAAGGCAATGAGTTATTTTCTTCAAACTCAACAGTAAAGTTTATAGAATGGGCTAAGCTATTTAATTTTCCAATGAAATGGTGTATATCTATATTTTTGGGCATAAGACACAAAATATCATCAACATATCTGAACCATTTAGCTCTATTAGGGAGGATTGTCTTAAGCAACCTTGTTTCAAAAAATTCCATGTATAGGTTACTAAGAACAGGTGAAATAGGATTTCCCATTGCCATACCAAACTTCTGAGTGTAAAACTTATCATTAAATACAAATTTTGCATCAACAATGCAAAGTTTAATAAGTTTAATGATAGTAGGAACTGGCAATGGTAAATCATAGTTAACGAATTCTTCAGATAAGAAACTTAATAAATCATCAACAGGAACTTTCGTAAACAAGGAAGTAACATCAAAACTAACCATGTTCAAATCACTTAAGTCAGTCATGGAGCTTAATATATCCTCAGATCAAGGTAAAACCCCTAGCTCTGCTGGGTGCTTGATTCTTGTAGGATTGCGTGGTCCTGTGGGTTAGACTTTCACTCAACATGAGGCGGGCCAAAACGACATGGGTTCGAATCCTCGGCCAGTCGCAGTGTTGTTATTGATATATATATATATATATATATATATATATATATATATATATATATATATATATATATATATATATATATATATATATATAATTATGTATATATATATATATATAATTATGTATATATATATATATATATATATATATATATATATACAGTGGTCCCTCGTTGTTAGTAATTAATCCGTTCCTGGAGCCGTTACTATAAACGAAATTTACGATTTACGAATCAATTTTCCCCATAAGAAATAATGTAAATACAATTAATCCGTTCCTGACACCCAGAAGTATTAAAACAAAAAAAAATTTAACATGAAATATGCATGTAGTACATAAACAATACAATGGGAAATGATGAATGAAACATTAACAGCATAACACTTACCTTTATTGGAGATTCTTCTTAGTGTATGGGAGACTGGAGGAGGAGAGAGAGTGGATTGTTTATAGTTTGGAAGG
>NC_091298.1:49978802-50008802 GCF_038502225.1 Cherax quadricarinatus
GTCAGTGCTGATGGTGTGATGTCAGTGCTGATGGACCACTCCGAGTCATGCTTCATTTTGTGTACAACTTGATCAGGTCACAGCGAAACATAACTTGGCAGTGAAACACAAGTTTATAAAGCTCTACAAAAAGATAAACATTATAAAGCTCTACAAACCTGAACGTAACTTGATAAAGCTCTACACAGAATGAAACATAACTTGATAAAGCTCCTATAAATGCTTCCTTCTGGTGGTGAATAATTTTTGACCCAAGGAATTAGAGCTGTTCTCCCCTTCCTTGGATCAGACCTGATTACATGCCAACCCCCAGGTGCTGTACGACCACCCCTACGGGTTTAACAGCTGTATAGTACACTGTACGTCGTAGAGCATTTGGCTCTACTAGTTTACAGCTGATGTGACCTGTTACTGTGTCTGACAGTCATTCCATGATGTTGCTGTCTGACAGTCATTCCGTGATGTTTTCTGACAGTCATTCCATGAAGTTGTCTGACAGTCATTCCATGACTGTCAGATTTTTGCCACCGGAGTGGCTAGTTTATTGTGCACCACATATCCATCCTGTGGATGGTAGTGGCTAGTTTATTGTGCACCACATATCCATCCTGTGGATGGTAGTGGCTAGTTTATTGTGCACTCCATATCCATCCTGTGGATGGTAGTGGCTAGTTTATTGTGCACTTCATATCCATCCTGTGGATGGTAGTGGCTAGTTTATTGTGCACTTCATATCCATCCTGTGGATGGTAGTGGCTAGTTTATTGTGCACTCCATATCCATCCTGTGGATGGTAGTGGCTAGTTTATTGTGCACTTCATATCCATCCTGTGGATGGTAGTGGCTAGTTTATTGTGCACTTCATATTCATCCTGTGGATGGTAGTGGCTAGTTTATTGTGCACTCCATATCCATCCTGTGGATGGTAGTGGCTAGTTTATTGTGCACTCCATATCCATCCTGTGGATGGTAGTGGCTAGTTTATTGTGCATCCTATATCCATCCTGTGGATGGTAGTGGCTAGTTTATTGTGCATCCTATATCCATCCTGTGGATGGTAGTGGCTAGTTTATTGTGCACCACATATCCATCTTGTGGATGGTAGTGGCTAGTTTATTGTGCACCACATATCCATCTTGTGGATGGTAGTGGCTAGTTTATTGTGCACCACATATCCATCTTGTGGATGGTAGTGGCTAGTTTATTGTGCACCACATATCCATCTTGTGGATGGTAGTGGCTAGTTTATTGTGCATCCTATATCCATCCTGTGGATGGTAGTGGCTAGTTTATTGTGCACCACATATCCATCTTGTGGATGGTAGTGGCTAGTTTATTGTGCACCCCATATCCATCCTGTGGATGGTAGTGGCGGCTAGTTTATTGTGCACTCCATATCCATCTTGTGGATGGTAATGGCTAGTTTATTGTGCTCCACGTATCCATCTTGTGGATGGTAGTGGCTAGTTTATTGTGCACCACATATCCATCTTGTGGATGGTAGTGGCTAGTTTATTGTGCACCACATATCCATCTTGTGGATGGTAGTGGCTAGTTTATTGTGCACCACATATCCATCTTGTGGATGGTAGTGGCTAGTTTATTGTGCACCACATATCCATCTTGTGGATGGTAGTGGCTAGTTTATTGTGCACCACATATCCATCTTGTGGATGGTAGTGGCTAGTTTATTGTGCACTCCATATCCATCTTGTGGATGGTAATGGCTAGTTTATTGTGCTCCACGTATCCATCTTGTGGATGGTAGTGGCTAGTTTATAGTGCACCACATATCCATCTTGTGGATGGTAGTGGCTAGTTTATTGTGCACTCCATATCCATCTTGTGGATGGTAATGGCTAGTTTATTGTGCTCCACGTATCCATCTTGTGGATGGTAGTGGCTAGTTTATTGTGCACCACATATCCATCTTGTGGATGGTAGTGGCTAGTTTATTGTGCACCACATATCCATCTTGTGGATGGTAGTGGCTAGTTTATTGTGCACCACATATCCATCTTGTGGATGGTAGTGGCTAGTTTATTGTGCACCACATATCCATCTTGTGGATGGTAGTGGCTAGTTTATTGTGCACCACATATCCATCTTGTGGATGGTAGTGGCTAGTTTATTGTGCACCACATATCCATCTTGTGGATGGTAGTGGCTAGTTTATTGTGCACCATATCATATGGTAGTGGCTAGTTTATTGTGCATATCTCCTGTGGATGGTAGTGGCTAGTTTATTGTGCACCACATATCCATCCTTGTGGATGGTAGTGGCTAGTTTATTGTGCACCACATATCCATCTTGTGGATGGTAGTGGCTAGTTTATTGTGCACCACATATCCATCTTGTGGATGGTAGTGGCTAGTTTATTGTGCACCACATATCCATCTTGTGGATGGTAGTGGCTAGTTTATTGTGCACCACATATCCATCTTGTGGATGGTAGTGGCTAGTTTATTGTGCACCACATATCCATCTTGTGGATGGTAGTGGCTAATTTATTGTGCACCACATATCCATCTGTGGATGGTATGGTGGTTTATTGTGCACCACATATCCATCCTGTGGATGGTAGTGGCTAGTTTATTGTGCACCACATATCCATCTGTGTGGATGGTAGTTTATTGTGCACCACATAGTGGATGGTATTAGTGTGTACATATTCATCCTGTGGATGGTAGTGGCTAGTATTGTGTACCCCATCCATTGTGGATGGTAGTGGCTAGTTTATTGTGCACCACATATCCATCCTGTGGATGGTAGTGGTAGTGTGCTAGTGGATGGTAGTGGCTAGTGTGCACCACATATCCATCTGTGGATGGTAGTGGCTAGTTTATTGTGCACCACATATTCATCCTGTGGATGGTAGTGGCTAGTTTATTGTGCACCACATATCCATCCTGTGGATGGTAGTGGCTAGTTTATTGTGCACCACATATCCATCCTGTGGATGGTAGTGGCTAGTTTATTGTGCACCACATATCCATCCTGTGGATGGTAGTGGCTAGTTTATTGTGTACCCCATATCCATCCTGTGGATGGTAGTGGCTAGTTTATTGTGCACCACATATCCATCCTGTGGATGGTAGTGGCTAGTTTATTGTGCACCACATATCCATCCTGTGGATGGTAGTGGCTAGTTTATTGTGCACCACATATCCATCCTGTGGATGGTAGTGGCTAGTTTATTGTGCACCACATATCCATCCTGTGGATGGTAGTGGCTAGTTTATTGTGTACCCCATATCCATCCTGTGGATGGTAGTGGCTAGTTTATTGTGCACCACATATCCATCCTGTGGATGGTAGTGGCTAGTTTATTGTGCACCACATATCCATCCTGTGGATGGTAGTGGCTAGTTTATTGTGTACTCCATATCCATCCTGTGGATGGTAGTGGCTAGTTTATTGTGCACCACATATCCATCCTGTGGATGGTAGTGGCTAGTTTATTGTGCACCACATATCCATCCTGTGGATGGTAGTGGCTAGTTTATTGTGTACCCCATATCCATCCTGTGGATGGTAGTGGCTAGTTTATTGTGCACCACATATCCATCCTGTGGATGGTAGTGGCTAGTTTATTGTGCACCACATATCCATCCTGTGGATGGTAGTGGCTAGTTTATTGTGCACCACATATCCATCCTGTGGATGGTAGTAGCTAGTTTATTGTGCACCACATATCCATCCTGTGGATGGTAGTAGCTAGTTTATTGTGCACCACATATCCATCCTGTGGATGGTAGTGGCTAGTTTATTGTGCACCACATATCCATCCTGTGGATGGTAGTGGCTAGTTTATTGTGCACCACATATCCATCCTGTGGATGGTAGTGGCTAGTTTATTGTGCACCACGTATCCATCCTGTGGATGGTAGTGGCTAGTTTATTGTGCACCACATATCCATCTTGTGGATGGTAGTGGCTAGTTTATTGTGCACCACATATCCATCTTGTGGATGGTAGTGGCTAGTTTATTGTGCACCACATATCCATCTTGTGGATGGTAGTAGCTAGTTTATTCTGCACTCCATATCCATCTTGTGGATGGTAGTAGCTAGTTTATTCTGCACTCCATATCCATCTTGTGGATGGTAGTAGCTAGTTTATTCTGCACTCCATATCCATCTTGTGGATGGTAGTAGCTAGTTTATTGTGCACCACATATCCATCTTGTGGATGGTAGTGGCTAGTTTATTGTGCACCACATATCCATCTTGTGGATGGTAGTGGGTAGTTTATTGAGCACCACATATCCATCTTGTGGATGGTAGTGGCTAGTTTATTGTGCACCACATATCCATCTTGTGGATGGTAGTGGCTAGTTTATTGTGCACCACATATCCATCTTGTGGATGGTAGTGGCTAGTTTATTGTGCACCACATATCCATCCTGTGGATGGTAGTGGCTAGTTTATTGTGTACTCCATATTCATCCTGTGGATGGTAGCACAAGAGCATATGAATACACAAAAGGCCTAGGAACTAGGACCCATAAGGGTTTACAGGAGTATATCTGGATTTATGTCTACAGTTTCGTAAGTGATTTAGTAATTGTTATCGTTGTACTTGCTGTAGTTGTCCTTGAACTGGTTGTTGTACTTGCTGTATTTGTTGTCCTTGAAGTGGTTGTACTTACTGTAGTTGTTGTCCTTGAACTGGTTGCTGTACTTACTGTAGTTGTTGTCCTTGAACTGGTTGTTGTACTTGCTGTAGTTGTCCTTGAACTGGTTGTTGTACTTACTGTAGTTGTTGTCCTTGAACTGGTTGCTGTACTTACTGTAGTTGTTGTCCTTGAACTGGTTGTTGTACTTGCTGTAGTTGTCCTTGAACTGGTTGTTGTACTTACTGTAGTTGTTGTCCTTGAACTGGTTGTTGTACTTGCTGTAGTTGTCCTTGAACTGGTTGTTGTATGTCCTTGAACTGGTTGCTGTACTTATTGTAGTTGTTGTCTTTGAACTGGTTGTTGTACTTGCTGTAGTTGTTGTTGTCCTTGAACTGGTTGTTGTACTTGCTGTAGTTGTTGTTGTCCTTGAACTGGTTGTTGTACTTGCTGTAGTTGTTCTTGAACTGGTTGTTGTACTTGCTGTAGTTGTTGTCCTTGAACTGGTTGTTGTACTTACTGTAGTTGTTGTCCTTGAACTGGTTGTTGTACTTACTGTAGTTGTTGTCCTTGAACTGGTTGTTGTACTTGCTGTAGTTGTCCTTGAACTGGTTGTTGTACTTACTGTAGTTGTTGTCCTTGAACTGGTTGTTGTACTTACTGTAGTTGTTGTCCTTGAACTGGTTGTTGTACTTACTGTAGTTGTTGTCCTTGAACTGGTTGTTGTACTTACTGTAGTTGTTGTCCTTGAACTGGTTGTTGGTTCTTCTTCTTATAATAATAATAATAATAATAATAATAATAATAATAATAATAATAATAATTTATTTACCCTTTCCTGCCTTATTTTCTGAGCATGTAAGATGCGTAAGGCGACCACCAATAGCCTGATTCATCAAAGACGGACCTACGATTATCAGACGGCAGATCAAGCCTCCTCTCTTCCTTGCTCTGAAGGGCCCACGTGAGTTTATCGCACCGGGAAATACGAAACTGTAAGGAGGTGTTGATAGGTGAGGTTAGGGGTGAGTGATGGTAATTGATCGTCAGAGACCCACGTAAGAAAGGGTGTAAAAAATAGGGTAATAGGGTTCGCAGTGCCTTGGGTTAATCTCGAGGTTAATTGGGGAACATGGGTAGGTGAGGGTTGATGTGGGTAGGGAGTTGAAGGTAAGATGTGTGTGTGTGTGTGTGTGTGTGTGCGTGCGTGTGTGTGAGTGTGTGTGCGTGTGTGTGTGTGTGTGTGTGTGTGTGTGTGTGTGTGTGTGGGTGTGCGTGTGTGTGTGTGTGTGTGTGTGTGTGTGTGTGTGTGTGTGTGTGTGGGGTAGTGGTAGTTTAGGGGTAGTGATTTTGTTGTTAGTGTGGGCAGTTACTATTAGTATGGTAGTTATTGTACATATATGAAGGATGTGTCCGGAGGGTCAACGCCCCCGCAGGCCTTCTTGAAGGTCAAAGCCTGATCAACCAGGCTGTTACTGCTGGCATAATGCAGTCCATCGTACGAACCACAGCCAAACTGGTCAGACACTGATTTGAGGAACTTGTCCAGTTCCCTAGTTGAAGACAACCTGAAGTTTGATTATATTTTTTTTATGCACGGAGGGAGGACATTGAAGAGTCGAGGACCTCTGACACTCGGCGAGTTCTCTTTGAGAGTACTCGCCGCTCCCCTGCTTTTTAGTGGAGGTACTCTGCACCGTCTGCTAAGTTTGTGTGGCGTCCCTATCTCGTGGGGCAAAGCCCCTATCCCGCGAGGCAGCTCCTCTAGCTCGTGGGGCATCGCCCTTATACCGCGGGGCAGCGCCCCTATTCCGTTGTACGGTGTAAATCCGTCAGCGTCTCAGTAGCAGCAGCATCCATACTATAGAGTCTCGGGGAGTGGCTGCCTCGGAATACCAGGGCAGGGAGGAACCGAGACTGTGACAGCCACCGCCTGCCTGCCTGCCTGCCTGCCTGCCTGCCTGCCTGCCTGCCTGCCTGCCTGCCTGCCTGCCTGCCTGCCTGCCTGCCTGCGGCCGTTGATACCGTCCCACACACACAAGGGCGATTAAATCTTTCTTTTACATGACCTCGATGTGCAGGTTTGGCATCGATCCCTCCAGGACTTTCCAGGTGTAACTTAGGATGTGGTATAAACCTTGGCAATAGATACGGACAAATTGATTTAAAAAAACACGTGAGCAAACACTAGGACATATTTATCAGAAAACGTTTCGGTCCTTTGACCTTGATTACTTCTAACACAGATTAAAAAGACAGTACATGTAGCAGGAGAGTGGGGTGTGTGTGACAGTATATATAGACAGAGTGGAGTGTGTATGACAGTATAGACAGAGTGGGGTGTGTATGACAGTATAGACAGAGTGGGGTGTGTATGACAGTATATATAGACAGAGTGGGGTGTGTATGACAGTATAGACAGTGGGGTGTGTATGACAGTATATATAGACAGAGTGGGGTGTGTATGACAGTATATATAGACAGAGTGGGGTGTGTGTGACAGTATATATAGACAGAGTGGGATGTGTGTGACAGTATATATAGACAGAGTGGGGTGTGTATGACAGTATATATAGACAGAGTGGGATGTGTGTGACAGTATATATATAGACAGAGTGGGGTGTGTGTGACACTGTCACTTTCCAAGAAGTACGCTTCAAGAGATTTCAAGCGTTCCTAATAGTTTAGATGTTTGAATGTACAGGAGCAGTGAAAGTTCTCTCTACTTCTTACATCTCATCAGTCTCGCCTGTCTTGAAGGAGGTCGTCAGCTTCCAGTAGTATTCCCTGGAGAGAAGAATCGACTTGAGCGTCATCATTGGCTCAGCATCTCCTGTTCTGAACGTTCTAGTAATCCAACCTGTCGTTTTCCTTACGGTAGTGATGGCAACATTGGAGTGATCATTGAATCTGAGATCTTCAGAAATTCTCTCTCAGGTCTCACACATGGACATCGACAGATGTCACTCTCATGGAGATTCTGGTGTTATCAGGAAAGAATGTTACGGTGCTATGATTTATGTCTTTGTCTATGCCAGATATAAGAATGAGAAACAGATGTGGAGCGAGTACTGTGCCTTGAAGAGCAGTTTTTCACAGTCAGCCTCCATTTTCACTTTGTATACAACTATTCTCTGGGTTTTACTTGTTTAGAAGTTAAATATCCATCTGCCCACTTTTCCAGTTGTTCCTTTTAAATGCATGTTGTGCATTATCACAGCACAGTGGCTCTAGTAGAACACTTTTGCAAAATCAGTGTACAATACATGAGCGTTTTGCTTGTCCAGTGCTTCCAAGATCATGTTGTAATGCTTTAGTAATTGTGGAAGGCAGGAGAGACCTGCTCTAAACTCACGCTTCCCTGGACTGCAATTTTTGCGATTCCATGTAATTAGCAAACTTGCTAATGTGTGACGTTAGCACAACTGGTCTATAATTTTTCGCAGTTCACTGCTGCCTTTGTGAAGCGGGAAAGTACCATTGAGTTAATGACCATAGAATGACACCTGTGGTCAAGCTCCTCCTCCATAGATTATGAAAGGCCCAAGATCAAGTTTTTTTTTGTATTTTTATAGGAATATGAAGTTCCACGAGTCTGCCTGAAGCAGAATGTATGGACATGCTGCCTATGGTCTCAGAGTCACCAGGAAAGAGATTTACTTCAGAAATGCTAGAGATAACAACTGTGTTTCGAATCTCATTAATGGAAAAAAAATGATCAGGGTATTCAATCCTTACACTGATGAGTGGGCCACTGAACACAGTCGTACTGTGGCTTCAGTATTTCACTCTTCTTGTAGGCTGGTTGGTGCTGTCCCGGTCCGGGTCTTCTCCAGTTGGTAACCCGGCAGGATTTCACTCGTTTCCTTACTGTCATCAGTGTAAGTTCCATCTGTTTTAAGTAAAGGCTCTATACTAGATGTGGTTTTCGCTCTGGGTTTTAAGCTAGAGAAATATTTGCGCTTCTGATTTCATTTATGGCTTTCTGATGTTCCTGTGTCTCACGGACTCTGTGATTCAGTCAGTTTGTGTTCGACGTTCTTCATTTTCCTAACCAGAGTTGCCTTTCGTGCTTTAGAAAGTCAGAGAAGTTCTGTTGTCCGTCGTCTTCGCCGGTAGGGAAGACGCTCTCTCATTTACATCTCCTTTGCCGTAGATTAAGGTCGGTATACTCCGAACGCCATTAAGCTCATCCTTCCCAAAAACTGGTGTAGATCTATGGGGATCATATCGTCTTCCCAGCCTGTTGTGTAGTGATTCTTGTACTGTTAGTTATTGTTTTTCAAGAGTTACCAACCTGTTTTTCGAGAGTTACCAACCTGTTTTTCAAGAGTTACCAACCTGTTTTTTCAAGAGTTACCAACCTGTTTTTCAAGAGTTACCAACCTGTTTTTCAAGAGTTACCAACCTGTTTTTTCAAGAGTTACCAACCTGTTTTTCAAGAGTTACCAATCTGTTTTTCAAGAGTTACCAACCTGTTTTTCAAGAGTTACCAACCTGCTTTTTCAAGAGTTACCAACCTGTTTTTCAAGAGTTACCAACCTGTTTTTTCAAGAGTTACCAACCTGTTTTTCAAGAGTTACCAACCTATTTTTCAAGAGTTACCAACCTGTTTTTTCAAGAGTTACCAACCTGTTTTTTCAAGAGTTACCAACCTGTTTTTCAAGAGCTACCAACCTGTTTTTCAAGAGTTACCAACCTATTTTTCAATACCCCGAGATTAAATAAGAAAGTTTAAAGACAGTTGAGGATATTTTAGCCAATTCAGACTAGTCTAAATTTCGAGCAATGTAGGTTATACCTTTGATATGCCTTTGATGAGGTTTCGAGAGTTTTTGCATTTCCGAACCCCGGCCCTGGGCCAGGCTTATCTGGTTAACCAGGCTATTGCTGCTGATGTCCCATTGGCCCTTATATCCATCACAGCCTGGTTGATATGGTGAAGATACTTGTCCAGGTTTCTTTTGAAGACTTCACTTGTTCCAGCAGTGTTTCTGATATCTTCTGGTAAGATGTTGAATAATCTGTAGCCACGGATGTTGATACAGTGTTCCCTTATTGTGTCCACTACACCCATGCTTTTCACTGGGTTTATTTTGCACTTCCTCCCATATCTCTCACTCCATTATGTACAGATTTGGGACGAGGTCCTTAGGTACTTTACGTGTTTATATTATGTATCTCTCTCTACTCTCCACTGAGTACATATTTAGGACCTTAAGGTGTTCCCAGTAATTTAAATGCTTTACTGGCTCTGTGAGTGCCGTAAACGATCTCTGTATTTGTTTCAGCTCTGATCTTTTCCCTGCCCTGAACGGGGTCGTCAACACTAAACAGTATACAAGCTGGTTTATTGGGTTTGATTCATATCGACCACAGCATATATATATATATACCTCTTCTTAAAACTATGTATGGTTCTTGCCTCTGCTACTTCACTTGCTAGGCTATTCCACTTCCTGACGACTCTATGACTAAAGAAATACTTCCTAACGTCCCTGTGACTCGTCTGAGTCTTCAGCTTCCAGTTGTGACCCCTTGTCCCTGTGTCCCCTCTGTCCACCTTGTCTATTCCCCGCAGTATCTTGTATGTCGTTATCATGTCTCCCCTGACCCTTCTGTCCTCCAGTGTCGTCAGTCCGATTTCCCTTAACCTTTCCTCGTACGACATTCCCTTGAGCTCTGGGACTAGCCTTGTTGCAAACCTTTGTACTTTCTCTAATTTCTTGACGTGCTTGACCAGGTGTGGGTTCCAGATTGGTGCTGCATACTCCAGTATGGGCCTAACATACACAGTGTACAGTGTCTTGAACGATTCCTTATTAAGGTATCGGAACGCTATTCTCAGGTTTGCCAGGCGCCCGTATGCTGCAGCGGTTATTTGGTTGATGTGTGCCTCCGGTGATGTGCTCGGTGTTATGGTCACCCCAAGGTCTTTCTCCCTGAGTGAGGTCTGTAGTCTTTGTCCACCTAGCCTATACTCTGTCTGCGGTCTTCTTTGCCCCTCCCCAATCTTCATGACTTTGCATTTGGCTGGATTGAATTCGAGAAGCCAGTTGCTGGACCACATGTCCAGCCTGTCTAGGTCTCTTTGCAGTCCTGCCTCATCCTCGTCCGAGTGTGTGTGTGTGTGTGTGTGTGTGTGTGTGTGTGTGTGTGTGTGTGTGTGTGTGTGTGTGTGTACTCACCTATTTGTACTCACCTATTTATGGTTGCAGGGGTCGATTCACAGCTCCTGGCCCCGTCTCTTCGCTGATTGCTACTAGGTCCTCTCTCTCCCTGCCCCATGAGCTCTATCATACCTCGCCTTAAAACTATGTATGGTTCCCGCCTCCACTACGTCACTTTCTAGGCTATTCTACGGCCTGACTACTCTATGGCTGAAGAAATACTTCCTAACATCCCTTTGATTCATCTGAGTCTTCAACTTCCAATTGTGACCTCTTGTGTCTGTGTCCCTTCTCTGGAACATCCCGTCTTTGTCCACCTTGTCTATTCCGTGCAGTATTTTATATGTCGTTATCATGTCTCCCCTGACCCTCCTGTCCTCCAGTGTCGTAAGGTCGATTTCCTTCAACTTTTCTTCGTAGGACAATCCCTGTAGCTCTGGGACTAGTCTTGTTGCAAACCTTTGCACTTTCTCTAATTTCTTGACGTGCTTGACTAGGTGTGGGTTCCAAACTGGTGCTGCATACTCCAGTATGGGCCTGACGTAAATGGTATACAGAGTCTTAAACGAATCCTTACTGAGGTATCGGAACGCTATCCGTAGGTTTGCCAGGCGCCCGTATGCTGCAGCAGTTATCTGATTGATGTGCGCCTCAGGAGATATGCTCGGTGTTATACTCGCCCCCAGATCTTTTTCCTTGAGTGAGGTTTACAGTCTTTGGTCATCTAAACTATATTGTGTCTGCGGTCTTCTTTGCCCTTCCCCAATCTTCATGACTTTGCATTTGGCAGGGTTAAATTCAAGGAGCCAGTTGCTGGACCAGGCTTGTAGCCTGTCCAGGTCTCTTTGTAGTCCTGCCTGATCCTCGTCCGATTTGATTCTTCTCATTAACTTCGCATCATCTGCAAACAAGGACACTTCTGAGTCTATCCCTTCCATTATGTCGTTCACACACACACACACACACATATATATATATATATATATATATATATATATATATATATATGTGTGTGTGTGTGTGTGTGTGTGTGTGTGTGTGTGGTATGGGCTTAGACGTGAACAAGGGATGATTCAGTTTGGTTAGTAGGGGTTAGGATGTTAGTGTGATGACAGCCGGAATGAAAGTGCCATCCAGTTTGGGTGTGGGGATTATTGGTTTATACTTTTGCATACGTGTCCCACGGGATGATGACTGCATTACTCTCTATGTATATATGACCTTGAACTTGCTTGGTCACTTAACATCATACGTATATTAGAGGTAATATACGCATGTATGCTGTAAGGATGCTTGGGTGAGGATCGTAGTGATTGTGAAACTGTCGCGCTGTGACAGGTTATATGCTTATGTACGGCTTGAAGACTGTGTGACAGGGTTATGTGTAATGATGAGAGAAAGTGGGCGGTTGCCCATATGGGGGGGGGGGAGGGGGGTAAGGAGTGTTGGAGAGACTGAATTTGCAACTTGATAGTGTCTCTTGTATGCACCTTTGCTTTGCACGTTGACTTTTGTGCAGGTTGTGATAGAGTAGTTTTTATTTATGTGTTCGCATTAGGCTATGGAAGCCTGTGATGTGAACTTGATTTGTTGACAGTCTTTACTATGCATGATGATATGTCTATGTATGTGTACAACAATATGATAATTTAGTAATTGTGGCCAGTGTATTTCGCGGAGGTGTGTGTACCTCCGGCGGATGCACATAGTTTTGTTAGACTTACTCCCAAGAAAGTTTTTTTTATTAGGAATGTGCGTTTCTTTCAATAATAAGTGTGTGTGCTGTTTCTTGTACTTACACCTACATGAGATAATTTCATGTGATAATTTCATGTGCTTTTCTTATACTGATAGGAGGCTTGAGTGATGTATAGTGTGATTGATGGTCTGTCTTTGTTTTTGTCTGTGACGGGTTGCTTCTCCTGTGTCCAACAACGTGTGCGTGTGTGATACTTTATGTATATACTTATTCTTCTCCACAGTGTTATACTATATATATGTATTTTGTCTGTACAAGATGTGCTCTTAATAAAATATAAAAAAAAAACTAGTGGTAAACAGGCTACATGCAATCTTAATGGCCGTGGTGCAGTTGTTCGGCCTTAGCAAGTGTGTGTGTGTACTGTTGCTGGAGGAGGGAGGCAGGCAGTGTAGTGAGCGAGTGTCGTGGTGAGCGAGTGTCGTCGAGTCGTGGTGAGTAGGTCTCCAATATTTTATTGTGATGAAGTGATGGGCTTTTAGTGGTGATACAGTATATAGTGTTTGGAATTGACGGGGGAGGAACTGAAGCTGGTGTGGACACGACCGGTGGGTGTTAAGTGTCTGCTGTCTGACACTTCCTGACACGTATGATCACTTGACATATATCATCGTCTGAAAGACCCGTGTCAGGAGAGACATCTTTCCTGACGAATAAAACACTACTCGAGAACTGCTGAACCTTACAATATAATGGTAATGTCCTAACTTTTTTCTTTTTCTTTTTAATATAGTTTTAGGCCTTCTATGTCTTAATAGATTTTTATTGTGGTTGTGTTGGATCAACCAGGCTGTGATGGTTTCGTGGCCAGATGGCCACCAGCAGCAAGAACCTGGTTGACCAGGCAAGTACCAGATGAGCCTGGCCCATGGTCGGGTTGCCAGATTAGAAAAACTCTAGAAAGTCTTCAAAAGTATATTGGAAGCCTTTAGAACATAACACAAAATAGAAGGAACACTGCAACAGGCCTACTGGCCCATGCGAAGCAGGTCCAAGTCTCCTCAGGGTTTAAATCAATGACCAACCTAGATAGGTCAGGTCACATTTACTTAAGGAAGGAACAGATCTGACCCAGCAGCACAAGCTAGCCAGTTCCAACTCGCACCCACCCACACCCTCTCGTGTATTTATCTAACCTATTTTTAAAACTACACAACGTTTTAGCCTCTATAACTGTACTCGGGAGTTTGTTCCATTCATCCACAACTCGATTACCAAACCAGTGCTTTCCTATATCCTTCCTGAATCTGATTTTTTCCAACTTTAAACCATTGCTACGAGTCCTGTCTTGGCTAGATATTTTTAGCACGCTATTTACATCCCCTTTATTTATTCCTGTTTTCCATTTATACACCTCAGTCATATCCCCTCTAATTCTACGCCTTTCTAGAGAGCGCAGATTCAGGGCCTCAGTGTATACTCATAGGGAAGATTTCTGATACATGGGATCAATTTTGTCATCCTCCTTTGTACGTTTTCGAGTAGTATAAACCTTAGTAATAAATACCGAGAAGTTGGTTTTGCTTACGTGTCTTTCTAAACCAACGTTTTCCAGAGCATTTATATCCATTCTGTAATACGGTGACCAAAACTGAGCAGCTTAGTCTAAATGAGACCTAACCAAGGATACATAGTTGAACATCCCGAGGACTCCTATTATTTATGCTCTTTGATATGAAGCCAAGGTATATCAGAAGCCTTCAAAGGTACATTGGAAGCCTTCAGAGAGGTATTTTTGGTGTCAGTACATGGTCCTTCTCCCACAGTTGTAAACCTTGTACATAACAATGCTGGTGTTCACTGTGTAGTGTTGGTAGTGGTGGTTCAGGTAGTGTGGTGGGGTAGGGGGGTGTCTGAGGTAGTCTGGTGGGGTAGGGGGGTGTCTGAGGTAGTGTGTTGGGGTAGGGGGTGTCTGAGGTAGTGTGGTGGGGTAGGGGGTGTCTGAGGTAGTGTGGTGGGGTAGGGGGTGTCTGAGGTAGTGTGGTGGGGTAGGGGGGTGTCTGAGGTAGTGTGGTGGGGTTGGGGGGTGTCTGAGGTAGTCGGGTGGGGTAAGGGGATGTCTGAGGTAGTCTGGTGGGGTAGGGGGGTGTCTGAGGTTATCTGGTGGGGTAGGGGGGTGTCCGAGGTTATCTGGTGGGGTAAGGGGGTGTCTGAGGTAGTCTGGTGGGGTAAGGGGGTGTCTGAGGTAATCTCGTGGGGTAGGGGGTGTCTGAGGTAGTCTGGTGGGGTAGGGGGGTGTCTGAGGTAGTCTGGTGGGGTAAGGGGGTGTCTGAGGTAGTCTGGTGGGGTAAGGGGGTGTCTGAGGTAGTCTGGTGGGGTAAGGGGGTGTCTGAGGTAGTCTGGTGGGGTATGGGGGTGTCTGAGGTAGTCTGGTGGGGTATGGGGGTGTCTGAGGTAGTGTGGTGGGGTAGGGGGGTGTCTGAGGTAGTGTGGTGGGGTAGGGGGGGGTCTGAGGTCGTGTGGTGGGGTAGGGGGGTGTCTGAGGTAGTGTGGTGGGGTTGGGGGGTGTCTGAGGTAGTGTGGTGGGGTCGGGGGGGGTCTGAGGTAGTGTGGTGGGGTAGGGGGGTGCCTGAGGTAGTGTGGTGGGGTAGGGGGGTGCCTCAGGTAGTGTGGTGGGGTAGGGGGGTGTCTGAGATAGTCTGGTGGGGTAGGGGGGTGTCTGAGGTAGTGTGGTGGGGTAGGGGGGTGTCTGAGGTATTGTGGTGGGGTAGGGGGGTGCCTGAGGTAGTGTGGTGGGGTAGGGGGGTGCCTGAGGTAGTGTGGTGGGGTAGGGGGGTGCCTGAGGTAGTGTGGTGGGGTAGGGGGGTGTCTGAGATAGTCTGGTGGGGTAGGGGGGTGTCTGAGGTAGTCTGGTGGGGTAGGGGGGTGTCAGAGGTAGTCTGGTGGGGTAGGGGGGTGTCTGAGGTAGTCTGGTGGGGTAGGGGGGTGTCTGAGGTAGTCTGGTGGGGTAGGGGGGTGTCTGAGGTAGTCTGGTGGGATAGGGGGTTGTCTGAGGTAGTCTGGTGGGGTAGGGGGGTGTCTGAGGTAGTGTGGTGGGGTAGGGGGGTGTCTGAGGTAGTGTGGTGGGGTAGGGGGGTGTCTGAGGTAGTGTGGTGGGGTAGGGGGGTGTCTGAGGTAGTGTGGTGGGGTAGGGGGGTGTCTGAGGTAGTGGGGTGGGGTAGGGGGGTGTCTGAGGTAGTGTGGTGGGGTAGGGGGGTGTCGGAGGTAGTGTGGTGGGGTAGGGGGGTGTCTGAGGTAGTGTGGTGGGGTAGGGGGGTGTCTGAGGTAGTGTGGTGGGGTAGGGGGTGTCTGAGGTAGTGTGGTGGGGTAGGGGGTGTCTTGAGGTAGTCTGGTGGGGTAGGGGGGTATCTGAGGTAGTCTGGTGGCATAGGGGGGGTATCTGAGGTACTCTGGTGGGGTAGGGGAGTATCTGAGGTAGTCTGGTGGGGTAGAGGGTTTCTGAGGTAGTCTGGTGGGGTAGGGGGGTATCTAAGGTAGTCTGGTGGGGTAGGGGGGTATCTGAGGTAGTCTGGTGGGGTAGGGGGGTATCTGAGGTAGTGTGGTGGGGTAGGGGGGTGTCTGAGGTAGTCTGGTGGGGTAGGGGGGTGTCTGAGGTAGTCTGGTGGGGTAGGGGGGTGTCTGAGATAGTCTGGTGGGGTATGGGGGTGTCTGAGGTAGTCTGGTGGGGTAGGGGGGTGTCTGGTGGGGTAGGGGGTGTGTGAGGTAGTCTGGTGGGGTAGGGGGGTGTCTGAGGTAGTCTGGTGGGGTAGGGGGGTGTCTGAGGTAGTCTGGTGGGGTAGGGAGGTATCTGAGGTAGTCTGGTGGGGTAGGGGGGTGTCTGAGGTAGTCTGGTGGGGTATGGGGGTGTCTGAGGTAGTCTGGTGGGGTAGGGGGTGTCTGAGGTAGTGTGGTGGGGTAGGGGGGTGTCTGAGGTAGTCTGGTGGGGTAGGGGGTGTCTGAGGTAGTCTGGTGGGGTAGGGAGGTATCTGAGGTAGTCTGGTGGGGTAGGGGGGTATCTGAGGTAGTCTGGTGGGGTAGAGGGGTGTCTGAGGTAGTCTGGTGGGGTAGGGAGGTATCTGAGGTAGTCTGGTGGGGTAGGGGGTGTCTGAGGTAGTCTGGTGGGGTAGGGGGTGTCTGAGGTAGTCTGGTGGGGTAGGGGGGTGTCTGAGGTAGTCTGGTGGGGTAGGGGGGTGTCTGAGGTAGTCTGGTGGGGTAGGGGGGTGTCTGATTTAGTCTGGTGGGGTAGGGGGGTGTCTGAGGTAGTCTGGTGGGGTAGGCGGTGTCTGAGGTAGTCTGGTGGGGTAGGGGGTGTCTGAGGTAGTCTGGTGGGGAAGGGGGGTGTCTGAGGTAGTCTGGTGGGGTAGGGGGGTATCTGAGGTAGTCTGGTGGGGTAGGGGGGTATCTGAGGTAGTCTGGTGGGGTTGGGGGTTTCTGAGGTAGTCTGGTGGGGTAGGGGGGTATCTGAGGTAGTCTGGTGGGGTAGGGGGGTGTCTGAGGTAGTCTGGTGGGGTAGGGGGTGTCTGAGGTAGTCTGGTGGGGTAGGGGGGTGTCTGAGGTAGTCTGGTGGGGTAGGGGGGTGTCTGAGGTAGTCTGGTGGGGTTGGGGGGTGTCTAAGGTAATCTGGTGGGGTTGGGGGGTGTCTGAGGTTGGCTGGGGGGGTGGGGGGGTGTCTGAGGTAGTCTGGTGGGGTACGGGGGTGTCTGAGGTAGTCTGGTGGGGTTGGGGGGTGTCTGAGGTAGTCTGGTGGGGTAAGGGGGTGTCTGAGGTAGTCTGGTGGGGTTGGGGGGTGTCTGAGGTAGTCTGGTGGGTTATGGGGTTGTCTGACGTAGTCTGGTGGGGTATGGGGGTGTCTGACGTAGTCTGGTGGGGTAGGGGGGTGTCTGACGTAGTCTGGTGGGGTAGGGGGGTGTCTGAGGTAGTCTGGTGGGGTAGCGGGGTGTCTGAGGTAGTCTGGTGGGGTATGGGGGTGTCTGAGGTAGTCTGGTGGGGTAGTGGGTGTCTGAGGTAGTCTGGTGGGGTAGGGGGGTGTCTGAGGTAGTCTGGTGGGGTATGGGGGTGTCTGACGTAATCTGGTGGGGGATGGGGGTGTCTGACGTAGTCTGGTGGGGTATGGGGGTGTCTGACGTAGTCTGGTGGGGTATGGGGGTGTCTGAGGTAATCTGGTGGGGGATGGGGGTGTCTGAGGTAGTCTGGTGGGGTATGGGGGTGTCTGAGGTAGTCTGGTGGGGTATGGGGGTGTCTGACGTAGTCTAGTGGGGTATGGGGGTGTCTGACGTAGTCTGTTGGGGTATGGGGGTGTCTGACGTAGTCTGGTGGGGTATGGGGGTGTCTGACGTAGTCTGGTGGGGTATGGGGGTGTCTGAGATATTGCTGTACCCCGTCCATACATGTCACCACTGTATACTTTGTGTACAAGTATTCATTATCTATACTTATCTGCGTGTTTTTCCCTTATCTTTACACCTTTTCTAGTCCCCTTATTTGTAAACCATGTGTGCCCCTGAACTGTGCCCCTGAACTGTGCCCCTGAACTGTGCCCCTGAACTGTGCCCCTGAACTGTGCCCCTGAACTGTGCCCCTGAACTGTGCCCCTGAACTGTGCCCCTGTTCTTTGACACTACACTTGAAGGGACTTTCGTACCTTGTTGTTTACTGGCTGGGTCGTCATCCTGCATAACTTCTTGAGACGTCAGTCTCCCCTCACCTCCTCCACCTCCCCTCACCTCCTCCACCTCCCCTCACCTCCTCCACCTCCCCTCACCTCCTCCACCTCCCTTCACCTCCTCCACCTCCTCCTCTTTCCCTTACCTCCCCTCACCTCCTCCACTTTCCTTTACCCCCCTCACCTCCTCCACTTTCCTTTACCCCCCTCACCTCCTCCACTTTCCTTTACCCCCCCCCTCACCTCCTCCACTTTCCTTTACCCCCCTCACCTCCTCCACTTTCCTTTACCTTCCCTCACCTCCTCCACTTTCCTTTACCTCCCCTCCCTCACCTCCTCCACTTCCCCTCCTCCACTTTACCTCCCCTCACCTCCTCCACTTTCCCCTCACTTTCCTTTACCTCCTCCACTTTCCTTTACCTCCCCTCACCTCCTCCACTTTCCTTTACCTCCCCTCGCCTCCACTTTCCTTTACCTCCCCTCGCCTCCTCCACTTTCCTTTACCTCCCCTCGCCCTCCTCCACTTTCCTTTACCTCTCCTCACCTACCTCCCCTCACTCCTCCACTTTCCTTTACCTCCCCTCACCCTTTACCTCCCCTCCACTTTCCTTTACCTCCCCTCACCTCCTCCACTTTCCTTTACCTCCCCTCACCTCCTCCACTTTCCTTTACCTCCCCTCACCTCCTCCACTTTCCTTTACCTCCCCTCACCTCCTCCACTTTCCTTTACCTCCCCTCACCTCCTCCACTTTCCCTCACCTCCTCCACTTTCCTTTACCTCCCCTCACCTCCTCCACTTTCCTTTACCTCCCCTCACCTCCTCCACTTTCCCTCACCTTCTCCACTTTCCCTCTCCTCCACTTTCCCTCACCTCCTCCACTTTACCTCCCCTCACCTCCTCCACTTTACGTCCCCTCACCTCCTCCACCTCCCCTCACCTCCTCCACTTTCCTTTACCTCCCCTCACCACCACCACTTTACCTCCCCTCACCTCCTCCACTTTACCTCCCCTCACCTCCTCCACTTTACCTCCCCTCACCTCCTCCACTTTACCTCCCCTCACCTCCTCCACTTTCCTTTACCTCCCCTCACCTCCTCCACTTTACCTCCCCTCACCTCCTCCACTTTACCTCCCCTCACCTCCTCTACTTTACCTCCCCTCACCTCCTCCACTTTACCTCCCCTCACCTCCTCCACTTTACCTCCCCTCACCTCCTCCACTTTCCTTTACCTCCCCTCACCTCCTCTTCCTCCTCCCATTTCATCTGATGTTACGTGTTTCAATTATCTTTTTCTTGCCGCTCTTTAATCTTATTTCCTTCTCTCTCACCACTAATATAATTCCAAAAAATGTAACTACAGATTATACAATAATATAATTGCAAATTATATTTCAATGTAACTGCAACTTTCTCTTTTTTTTCCTCTTCTAATTCCTGACTCAAAAATTAATGACTTGCCTGTTTTTAGGAGGGGGGAAGGGGGGGAGGGGAGGAATGGGAGGGGGAGGCGTGACAAATTTTGGTGTTTTTTTTGAAGCTTGATGAGAGGGTGGGGGTCATTAAAGTTTTTCTCCAGGGAGCGGCGCCCCCCGTGTTAATTAAGCTCCAGCAACTGTCGTACTTCTATATTTAAATCATCGTTGTTTTTATAAAAAAGAAAAAATGGGAGGGGGGGAAGGGGAGGGGGGGAGGGGGAGTTGTGATGTTAATTGGTGTCTTTTTTTTTTGCTCTTTCTGTGGACTCTTTGTTCGCTCTTCCTTCTCTTTCTGCTCTCCATCTCTTTGATTTTATCTCTGTTTTTGTTCTCTCTGCTCTTTTTTACTCTGCTCTCTCTTAGATCTCCATCTTTGCTGTCTCTCAGGTATCATCCTCGAGGCCTCAGAACCACCGTACAGCCTCGTCACACAAAACATGGCAGCAGCTTTCATTAAAAAAAATATTGAAAAGTTTTAAATCATCCGGGAGTACAATCCAGTGGCAGGTCATGGCAACTGCCATGACCTGCCACTGGATGACCTGCCACTGGATGACCTGCCATTGCTAAAGACTGAGAATCACAGCTGGACAACCTCAGTTCAACAGGGGGTGCCGTGGTCACAATAAGGGAACACTGTATCAACATCCGTGGCACCAGATTATTCAGTATCTTACCAGATATCAGAAACACTGCTGGGACAAGTGTAGAAGTCTTCAAGAGGAAACTGGACAAGCATCTTCACCAGGAGCCGGATCAACCAGACTGGGATGGATATGTGAGGCAGCGGGCCACCAGCAGCAATAGCCTGGTTGACCAGGCTAGAACCAGACGAGCCTGGCCCATGGCCGGGCACCGGGAGTAGAAAAACTCTGGAAACTCATCAAAGGTAAAGGTATAATATCTTTATTTCTACAGGTACACGTACAAGGTATACAGGTCTAGCTGACATCAATGACATACTACTATACAGAAAGCTGCTTATTATGCTGTTTATTTCCCGCAAATTAGGTCAGTGTCCCAGGATGCGACCCACACCAGTTGACTAGCACCCGAGTACCTATTTTACTGATGGGTGAACATGGACAGCAGGTGTCTTAGGGAAACACGTCGTTAATGTTTTCCAGCCGTACCGGAGATTGGAACTCCGTACGTCAGTGTGTGAGCTAAGGGCGCTGGAGATCGAGCTACGGGACACCCGTTTAAAGCTGGACTCCCTAGGACATCATTTTGTACTGGAAGACAGGCAGTGTGTGTGGCAGTCTTCGTGGTCATGGTGTGCTGGAACTGTCATGACTTGTAACTTGCTGGAAGTAGCGTACACCCCTCGGAACGTACAAGTACACTACAGTAACTGACTCACGAAATCGTAATGACACGATTGCAAACAAGCCATTCCCCGGCCGGGATTGAACACTACAGTAATGTGCACACTGTACCGATGAGCTGATAATACATACGTGCAACTGTTGCGTGTTTCCCGGAAACCTTTGTCACCTCTGTGCTAGACTGAAGAAGCCGCCTACTGTGTAGGTGAAGAATTTCGAGATAGTTACCTACTTGTTGCACATGAGTCTTATCTGAGAGGGAGAGACGGGGGAAGACAGAGACTGGGGGTGAGACACGGAGTGAGACTGGGGGACACGGAGTGAAACTGGGGGACACGGAGAGAGACGAGGGGGAGACACGGAGAGAGACGGGGGAAATACGGAGAGACGGGGGAGACACGGAGAGGGACGAGGGGGAGACACGGAGAGGGACGAGGGGGAGACACGGAGAGGGACGAGGGGGAGACACGGAGAGGGACGAGGGGGAGACACGGAGAGGGACGAGGGGGAGACACGGAGAGGGACGAGGGAGACACCGAGAGAGACGGGGGAAATACGGAGAGACGAGGGGGAGACACGGAGAGAGACGAGGGGGAGACACGGAGAGAGACGAGGGGGAGACACGGAGAGAGACGAGGGGGAGACACGGAGAGAGACGAGGGGGAGACACGGGGAGACACGGAGAGCGACGAGGGGGAGACACGGAGAGGGACGAGGGGGAGACACGAGGGGAGACACGAGGGGAGACACGGAGAGAGAGACGGGAGGGAGACGCGGAGAGAGACGAGGGAGACACCGAGAGAGACGGGGGAGACACAGAGACACGGGGAGACAGACGGGGGAGACAGTGACGGGAGGGAGACACGGGGGGGGAGAGAGAGGCGGAGATGGACGGACGGAGAGACAGAGGCAGGGACGAACGGACGGAGAGGCAGGGACGGTCGGACGGACGGAGAGGCAGAGACAGACGAACGGAGAGGCAAACAGACGGACGGACAGACGGAGAGGCAGAAATAGACAGATACAGACAGACGCCAGTTAAGATAAACTTGAGGGTCAGGTTCACAGTCTTCGCACTGTCATAACAGTGTACCAACAGGAGGTTCAACACTTCTGAGTCATCACGGGCCGGGCGGGGCTCGAACCCCCCACACCTTCCCTGGTATCACTACGATCGTCTAGTTAGGATTTCGTGAACCTACAAGTCGTACATCGTGTAATTAATTTTTCAAAGAGGTGGAGGGGTAAGCCAGTGCAAGGCTTCGGTCAGATGACTTAAAGCTGCAACTGCGGGTCATATAACTAAGACCCGCGTCAGGAAACATTTGTCCTCTTTCGTGGCCAATCTTTCCTAAACTACCAGTAGTGGCTGACAGGTATAACGGCTTAATTGCTCATTTCTACAACGTTCCAGGTACTTGAGAAATTGTACTTATGGGCGAAACGTTGTTTTAGTGAAAGAATGCACTACTGCTGTTGTGTTTTTCACAATTTGCTGGGAAGAAGTTTAGGCCTAGCGATTGATACTTTGTTGACATCTGTGCTTCAGAAGACTTCAACCAGTAACATGCGGGGTCCTAGACTCTTCAACTTGCTATCAGATTAGATTTTGCCACCGAAGTGGCTAGTTTATTGTGCACTCCATATCCATTCTGTGGACGGTAGCGCAAGAGCATGTGGAACTAGGAACTAGGCTTGGAAAAGGTTAACAGGAGTACATTTGGATTTATATGTACAATCTGATTCTCTTTCCCACTGCACTTCCTGCAGGAATCTTCTCATGCCCATGTAGTCCCCGTTTTTTGAAGTTTGGCTTCTCCCGTCCTTCTCGTGCTGCCTCATTATCTACTGTTAACTCTACAAGGTGTTCAAAACTCAGGACGTCGTGATTACTAGCACCAAGGGGTCTTTCGTGAGTGATATCCCCCATGTCTGAACTGCTCAAGGTGAGTATGAGATCCAGCCTGTTGGAACATCCTCTACTCTCTCTCTCTGGTTGTATCCCTAACATGTTGGTGTATGAAGTTCTCCAGTACAGTCTCCAACATCTTAGCCCTCCACGTTTCTGGTCTCCCATGTGGCTCTAGGTTTTCCCAGTCGATCTCCTTATGATTGAAATCCCCCATGATTAGTAATTTTGCTTTACCCATGTGAGCCCTATTGGCCACTTCAGCTAGTGTATCCACCATAGTTCTATTGCGCTCATCATACTCTTGTTCTTGGCTTCCTGCTGTTCTGTGTGTGTGTGTGTGTGTTTGTGTGTGTGTGTGTGTGTGTGTGTGTGTGTGTGGTGTGGTATACTCACCTAATTGTGATAGCAGGGGTCGAGTCATAACTCCTGGCGCCGCCTCTTCACTAGTTTGTGTGTGTTTCAGAGAGAGAGAGATAATGAAGGAAGCACTGAATGGGGATGAGAACTCATATTTCAGGCCAATTTCCTCTAGCGAAAGGTATTGGAAGCCGATATTTTATAAATCGTTGCTCGCCGCCCCCTCTTACCTCCACCCCCTAAAGGGGGTGGGTGTGATGAGAGGAATGCTTTTTCTCCCCCTCTTCCCCTTTAGGGTAAGTTGGTGATAGTTGTGGTGAGGGGAGAGGGGTCGTTGATTCCCCTTACTCTAGCCCCTCACGAGGGTCTAATAAAGTAATGGTAGTGATGAGAGAGGGGGTCATTCCCCTTATCTCTCCTTCTCTCTGCCTCCCCTCCCTGAGGTCTGGTAGTGGTGATGGTGATAATGAGAGGGAGGTCATGGATTTCCCTTCCTCCCCTTCCCCTCTCTGAGGTCTGAGAGTGATGATGGTTGTATTGAGTGGGAGGGGGGGGGTATTGATTGTATCACCCCTCTCCCAGGGTGAGGTAGTTCATTACCTGTAGACAGTCCCGGGAGTCACAGCCCCCCCCCCCCACTGGTCATAACCCACACCCAAGCCTCCTGGTTGATAGCCTCATCAGTCCGACTGTTGGTGTTAGCTGCAGGTTTTCTAATTTAATCCACCACAGCCTGGTTGATTAGCTTTTAAGTGGAGAAATCTATTAACTTACCTTTTAAAAACAGCTTGGGGCATGTTGGTAATTTCCATTATGGTCAAAAGAAATGTTGAAAAGCCTTGGTCCCCTTACATTTACTTAGTTATATCTTACTTCAAGAGGCGTTATTTCAGTGTAGTGATTTGGGACTAATTCCTTTTGAAAATAGTTGTTTACGTTCCAGGTGGCACAGTTCAAGGGTAGCACGTTCTAGGTGGTACAGTTCAAGGGAAGTACGTTCTAGATGGCACATTTCAAGGGTAGTACGTTCTAGGTGGCACAGTTCAAGGGTAGTACGTTCTAGGTGGCACAGTTCAAGGGTAGTACGTTCTAGGTGGTACAGTTCAAGGGTAGTACGTTCCAGGTGGCACAGTTCAAGGGTAGCACGTTCTAGGTGGTACAGTTAAAGGGTAGTACGTTCTAGGTGGCACAGTTCAAGGGTAGTACGTTCCAGGTGGCACAGTTCAAGGGTAGTACGTTCTAGGTGGCACAGTTCAAGGGTAGTACGTTCCAGGTGGCACAGTTCAAGGGTAGTGCGTTCCAGGTGGCGCAGTTCAAGGGTAGTACGTTCTAGGTGGCACAGTTCAAGGGTAGTACGTTCTAGGTGGCACAGTTCAAGGGTAGTACGTTCTAGGTGGCACAGTTCAAGGGTAGTACGTTCTAGGTGGTACAGTTCAAGGGTAGTACGTTCTAGGTGGCACAGTTCAAGGTAGTACGTTCCAGGTGGCACAGTTCAAGGGTAGCACGTTCTAGGTGGCACAGTTCAAGGGTAGTACGTTCTAGGTGGCACAGTTCAAGGGTAGTACGTTCTAGGTGGTACAGTTCAAGGGTAGTACGTTCCAGGTGGCACAGTTCAAGGGTAGCACGTTCTAGGTGGTACAGTTAAAGGGTAGTACGTTTCAGGTGGCACAGTTCAAGGGTAGCACGTTCTAGGTGGTACAGTTAAAGGGTAGTACGTTCTAGGTGGCACAGTTCAAGGGTAGTACGTTCCAGGTGGCACAGTTCAAGGGTAGTACGTTCTAGGTGGCACAGTTCAAGGGTAGTACGTTCCAGGTGGCACAGTTCAAGGGTAGTGCGTTCCAGGTGGCACAGTTCAAGGGTAGTACGTTCTAGGTGGCACAGTTCAAGGGTAGTACGTTCTAGGTGGCACAGTTCAAGGGTAGTACGTTCTAGGTGGCACAGTTCAAGGGTAGTACGTTCTAGGTGGCACAGTTCAAGGGTAGTACGTTCTAGGTGGCACAGTTCAAGGGTAGTACGTTCTAGGTGGCACAGTTCAAGGGTAGCACGTTCCAGGTGGCACAGTTCAAGGGTAGTACGTTCTAGGTGGCACAGTTCAAAGGTAGCACGTTCTAGGTGGCACAGTTCAAAGGTAGCACGTTCTAGGTGGCACAGTTCAAAGGTAGCACGTTCTAGGTGGCACAGTTCAAAGGTAGCACGTTCTAGGTGGCACAGTTCAAGGGTAGTACGTTCCAGGTGGCACTGTTCAAGGGAAGTACGTTCTAGGTGGCACAGTTCAAGGGTAGCACGTTCTGGGTGGCACAGTTCAAGGGTAGCACGTTCTAGGTGGCACAGTTCAAGGGTATTACGTTCTAGGTGGCACAGTTCAAGGGTAGCACGTTCTAGGTGGCACAGTTCAAGGGTAGTACGTTCTAGGTGGCACAGTTCAAGGGTAGCACGTTCTAGGTGGCACAGTTCAAAGGTAGCACGTTCTAGGTGGCACAGTTCAAGGGTAGTACGTTCCAGGTGGCACAGTTCAAGGGAAGTACGTTCTAGGTGGCACAGTTCAAGGGTAGTACGTTCTAGGTGGCACAGTTCAAAGGTAGCACGTTCTAGGTGGCACAGTTCAAGGGTAGTACGTTCCAGGTGGCACAGTTCAAGGGAAGTACGTTCTAGGTGGCACAGTTCAAGGGTAGCACGTTGTGGGTGGCACAGTTCAAGGGTAGCACGTTCTAGGTGGCACAGTTCAAGGGTAGTACGTTCTAGGTGGCAGAGTTCAAGGGACTTTAAGCATTTCCAATAATTTAAATGTTTGAAGTGGTTCAGCCACTGACGGTTCTCTGAACATTGAGAACGTTTCGCCAGCCAGTGGCTTCATCAGTCCACTGCGGAGAAAGGTGAAAGCGTAAGAGGAGTTGGAGGTGATCAGTCCCTCAGCCTGGAGTCGTTCGTGTTCAGTCAGTCTTGATGAAAGTGCTGCGTATTCGCTAAGGGACTGATTACCTCAGGCTACCCCTTTTCATCGTCCACCTTTCTCCGCAGTAGACTGAAGAAGTCAATGACTGGCGAAAAGCTTCCAAAATAAAGATAACCAAATGTTGGACAAGTCTCGTCAAACCGTTGGTTTATTTAAACCATTTATTCAGTCTCTGTACATTATGTAGGTGTGCTATTTTGCCTACCCAGTGAGGGGCTACTATTGTACACTAGTATTCTAGTCATATATATACCTAGAAAGTACTTGAGGGATATATATATATATATATATATATATATATATATATATATATATATATATATATATATATATATACCTGGAAAGTACTTGGGGGATATATATATACCTAGAAAGTGCTTGTCTTGTTTTAAACCTTCACACTGCCATAATAACATGCAGGAGTGGGAGATATGGGAGGAAGTGCAAAATAAACAAGTGAAAGGTGGGGGGTGCAGTGGGCACAATAAGGGAACACTGTATCAACATCCGTGGTCCCCGATTATTCAACATCTTACCAGAAGATATCAGAAACACTGCTGGAACAAGTATAGAAGTCTTCAAGAGGAAACTGGACAAGTATCTTTACCAGTGCCAGATCAACCAGGCTGTGATAATGTGGGTGAGTGGGCCACCAACAGCAATAGCCAGGTTCATCAGTTACCTGGCCTATGGCCGTTCTCCGGGAGCATGAAAACTCTGGCAACTGATCGAAGGTATTTATTAAGGGAAACTTTGAGAATCAGTATTATAATAATCGCTTGACAAGTTTTGATTTTGATTATATTGCCAATCAGTGAATGGCTTCAGTCCTCGTACTAAGATAGTAGTGGCGGAAGCCAGGTTGCATAGTAATAGTAGTAGTAGTAGTAATAGTAAATCAATAATAAACCTGTCATTGAGAAGAGATGGGTTTGAGGAAAGTACCAGCATGGGCCAGTAGACCTGCTGCAGTGCTCCTTCATGATCTTGGTATCACGTAACAGCTGTTTCCAATACGGGCAACATTACTATTTACCAGAAGGTTGTGGAGCTGCTGGACGTCTGTGGGGAGGGCGCTAGTGACAGCCTTCATGCATTCTCGTCCACACGTTTAGTTTTTATGTACGAGACTCTCAAGACCCCCATTCCATTTCGTGATGTGATCAACATCGCCTCTGTGTTGGACTGGTGTTGCTGGGGTGGTCACGGCTGTAGGTGTATTGGTGTTGCTGGGGTGGTCACGGCTGTAAGTGTACTGGTGTTGCTGGGGTGGTCACGGCTGTACGTGTACTGGTGTTCACGGATCATTAGCTCCAGAGATGCAGATAAATGGTTCAGAGAACCGACATGTTGATAAATTAGACACATGTGCAACTCTTGGGGATCTTTATTGAGGAAACGTTTCGCCAAACGTTTCCTCAGTAAAGATACCCAAGAGTTGCACATGTCTAATTTATCAGCTCCAGAGATTCCGTTTCACTTAGGAATTTCTTATCGCCTTCTTTCCTTCACGGTATTTTGCAACAAAGTTGGTACAATTACCGTGCAAAGTTTCGTTCGTGGAGTGTGAAATGTGGCCGCAGTGAAATGTTTCATTAGTTGCTCTTTTGGCCTTTTTACGTGTCTCGGTATTATGTATATTCTTGTACTTGTGATAGTCACTCGTGTACTTGTGATAGTCACTCGTGTACTTGTGATAGTCACTCGTGTACTTGTGATAGTCACTCGTGTACATGTGATAGTCACTCGTGTACTTGTGATAGTCACTCGTGTACTTGTGATAGTCACTCGTGTACATGTGATAGTCACTCGTGTACATGTGATAGTCACTCGTGTACATGTGATAGTCACTCGTGTACTTGTGATAGTCACTCGTGTACATGTGATAGTCACTCGTGTACTTGTGATAGTCACTCGTGTACATGTGATAGTCACTCGTGTACTTGTGATAGTCACTCGTGTACATGTGATAGTCACTCGTGTACTTGTGATAGTCACTCGTGTACATGTGATAGTCACTCGTGTACTTGTGATAGTCACTCGTGTACTTGTGATAGTCACTCGTGTACTTGTGATAGTCACTCGTGTACATGTGATAGTCACTCGTGTACTTGTGATAGTCACTCGTGTACATGTGATAGTCACTCGTGTACTTGTGATAGTCACTCGTGTACATGTGATAGTCACTCGTGTACTTGTGATAGTCACTCGTGTACATGTGATAGTCACTCGTGTACTTGTGATAGTCACTCTTGTACTTGTGATAGTCACTCGTGTACTTGTGATAGTCACTCGTGTACTTGTGATAGTCACTCGTGTACTTGTGATAGTCACTCGTGTACTTGTGATAGTCACTCTTGTATTTCTGCACTCAGTTCGAAATGGAAATCAGTGTTAGTGGCACTTCTAACGAGTTTATTGTCAAGGAAGCTGGGAAGGTTCGCTATGTTGGTGACCACTGGAAAGCTGTCTGGAAGAGAATTTGCTTGATAATACTTTCGTAATGTGAAATTTAAAGGAGGTGACCAAATGTAATGTGCACTAATTCGAGGAACAGCCGATTGGTAATTGTGCAAGATCTGAGAAGGAGGCCTATAATTGCACGAAATAATTCTTGTAAGTGATTTTTGGCAAACTTGGAACAAAATTGGTTTTATCTACTTGGAGGAACAGTAGGAGAGTCTCCTCTAGAGTGAACTTACTAGTATGTTCCAGAGTGTTTGTGTGAAGAGAAAACAAGCAGCTAGACCAGACAATTTAAGAAATGCCAGCGTTCTACACCGAGAATTGTACAGGTATTTAATGAACTACAGAGCCGCAAGACTCATTGCCAGGGAGGAAGACAGTCAGTACCGCAGAATTTTGGAATCATCACTTATCTGCATATCTAACAGTTTCAACGAGAACAACGGCTTTTACAACACGGCTGAATTCCCTCCAGGAAACTTTATCGTTATCCTACATAACTTACACACTCGACCGTCGCTTGCAGGTCCGTCTTAAATACAACTTACCCAGAATTCTCCGCCTGATATATACTAATGTACTCTTTACCCAGGTAGATCTGTTTGTGACTTCATAAATTACACTGTTTGGTCGAAACGTAGTCGATAAAGGATCGCATTATACTGCATTTGTTTATTTTACCATCGTGACGGTATTTTATACCATTTATCTTCAACAAAATGTTGGCAAACACAGGTAATTCTGTAACATTATCAGCCTTAGTTGAAGGTTAATGACGTAATTATCATAATGGTACACAACACCGACGAGTTGATAAGACACATGTGCAGCAGTTAGGTATCTTTATTCCGAATAAAGATACCTAACTGTTGCACATGTCTTACCAAAGGTTAATAGCTTAATCAGCTGGTACACGTGTGAATGAGGCGGTGATGTAAACACTCGCCAGCTCCTCACACAGAGATCACTCCTGTGACTAAGACATCGCATGTTTCAAGTGAGCTTCAGTAATCACACCCACAAGTTTTGATAATTTTTTGCTCGGGGCGTTGACAGTACCCGACATGATGGGTCTGAGAACACGGGGTTTGTGAGTCTAACAAACCTCAATGAAAGTACGAGAAGCTTAACTTATCTGACTTCCTGGTTTTGTTAAGAGTTTTGCTTAGAAATTAAGCACTTCTTCCATGGTATGTTCAGGGATGGTAGAGCAAGTGTTGACATCTAGTAAATCTTGTATGTTGTTGACTTAAGTTTATACAGATGAAGATGAGTACTCTTTTTGTCTGCCGTGGCGATGACAGCATCGCATCGTTTAGAT
>NC_091298.1:50013802-50026302 GCF_038502225.1 Cherax quadricarinatus
TCACTGCTACAACACTTGTAGCTGCTGTAGCTCACTGCTGCAACTTCTTGTAGCTGCTGTAGGCTCACTGCTGCAACACTTGTAAGCTGTAGCTCACTGCTACAACACTTGTAGCTGCTGTAGCTCACTGCTACAACACTTGTAGCTGCTGTAGCTCACTGCTACAACATTGTGCTGCTGTAGCTCACTGCTACAACACTTGTAGCTGCTGTAGCTCACTGCTACAACACTTGTGCTGCTGCTCACTGCTGCAACACTTGTATGCTGTGAGCTCACTGCTACAACACTTGTAGCTGTAGCTCACTGCTGCAACGCTTGTAGCTGCTGTAGCTCACTGCTACAACACTTGCTAGCTGCTGTAGCTCACTGCTACAACACTTGTAGCTGCTGTAGCTCACTGCTACAACACTTGCCAGCTGCTGTAGCTCACTGCTGCAACACTTGTAGCTGCTGTAGCTCACTGCTGCAACACTTGTAGCTGCTGTAGCTCACTGCTAACAACTTGTAGCTGCTGTAGCTCACTGCACACACTTGTAGCTGCTGTGCTCACTGCTACAACACTTGTAGCTGCTGTAGCTCACTGCTACAACACTTGTAGCTGCTGTGCTCACTGCTACAACACTTGTAGCTGCTGTAGCTCACTGCTACAACACTTGTAGCTGCTGTAGCTCACTGCTACAACACTTGTAGCTGCTGTAGCTCACTGCTTACAACACTTGTACTGCTGCTCACTGCTAACACAACTTGTAGCTGCTGTAGCTCACTGCTGCAACACTTGTAGCTGCTTGAGCTCACTGCTACAACACTTGCGCTGCTGTAGCTCACTGCTGCAACACTTGTGCTGCTGTAGCTCACTGCTGCAACATTAGCTGCAGCTCTCTACAACACTTGTAGCTGCTGTGGCTCACTGCTACAACACTTGTAGCTGCTAGCTCACTGCTACACACTTGTAGCTGCTGTGGCTCACTGCACAACACTTGCTGTGCTCACTGCTACAACACTTGTAGCTGCTGTAGCTCACTGCTACAACGCTTGTAGCTGCTGTGGCTCCTGCTGCAACACTTGTAGCTGCTGTAGCTCACTGCTACAACACTTGTAGCTGCTGTGCTCACTGCTACAACACTTGTAGCTGCTGTAGCTCACTGCTACAACACTTGTAGCTGCTGTGCTCACTGCTACAACACTTGTAGCTGCTGTAGCTCACTGCTACAACACGTAGCTGCTGTAGCTCACTGCTACAACTTTGCAGCTGCTGTAGCTCACTGCTACAACACTTGTAGCTGCTGTAGCTCACTGCTACAACACTTGTAGCTGCTGTAGCTCACTGCTGACAACTTGTAGCTGCTGTAGCTCACTGCTACAACACTTGTAGCTGCTGCAGCTCACTGCTACAACACTTGTAGCTGCTGCAGCTCACTGCTACAACACTTGTAGCTGCTGCAGCTCACTGCTACAACACTTGTAGCTGCTGCAGCTCACTGCTACAACACTTGTAGCTGCTGCAGCTCACTGCTACAACACTTGTAGCTGCTGCAGCTCACTGCTACAACACTTGTAGCTGCTGCAGCTCACTGCTACTAACTTGTGCTGCTGCAGCTCACTGCCACAACACTTGTAGCTGCTGCAGCTCACTGCTAACACTTGTAGCTGCTGCAGCTCACTGCTACAACACTGTAGCTGCTGCAGCTCTGCTACAACACTTGTAGCTGCTGCAGCTCACTGCTACAACACTTGTACTGCTGCAGCTCACTGCTACAACACTTGTAGCTGCTGCAGCTCACTGCTACAACACTTGTAGCTGCTGCAGCTCACTGCTACAACTTGTAGCTGCAGCTCCTGCTACAACACTTGTAGCTGCTGCAGCTCACTGCTAACACTTGCAGCTGCTGCAGCTCACTGCTACAACACTTGCAGCTGCTGCAGCTCACTGCTACAACACTTGCAGCTGCTGCAGCTCACTGCTACAACACTTGCAGCTGCTGCAGCTCACTGCTACAACACTTGCAGCTGCTGCAGCTCACTGCTACAACACTTGCAGCTGCTGCAGCTCACTGCTACAACACTTGCAGCTGCTGCAGCTCACTGCTACAACACTTGCAGCTGCTGCAGCTCACTGCTACAACACTTGCAGCTGCTGTAGCTCACTGCTACAACACTTGCAGCTGCTGCAGCTCACTGCTACAACACTTGCAGCTGCTGTAGCTCACTGCTACAACACTTGCAGCTGCTGCAGCTCACTGCTACAACACTTGCAGCTGCTGTAGCTCACTGCTACAACACTTGCAGCTGCTGCAGCTCACTGCTACAACACTTGCAGCTGCTGTAGCTCACTGCTACAACACTTGCAGCTGCTGCAGCTCACTGCTACAACACTTGCAGCTGCTGTAGCTCACTGCTACAACACTTGCAGCTGCTGTAGCTCACTGCTACAACACTTGCAGCTGCTGTAGCTCACTGCTACAACACTTGCAGCTGCTGTAGCTCACTGCTACAACACTTGCAGCTGCTGTAGCTCACTGCTACAACACTTGCAGCTGCTGTAGCTCACTGCTACAACACTTGCAGCTGCTGTAGCTCACTGCTACAACACTTGCAGCTGCTGTAGCTCACTGCTACAACACTTGCAGCTGCTGTAGCTCACTGCTACAACACTTGCAGCTGCTGTAGCTCACTGCTACAACACTTGCAGCTGCTGTAGCTCACTGCTACAACACTTGCAGCTGCTGTAGCTCACTGCTACAACACTTGCAGCTGCTGTAGCTCACTGCTCACACTTGCAGCTGCTGTAGCTCACTGCTACAACACTTGCAGCTGCTGTAGCTCACTGCTACAACACTTGCAGCTGCTGTAGCTCACTGCTACAACACTTGCAGCTGCTGTAGCTCACTGCTACAACACTTGCAGCTGCTGTAGCTCACTGCTACAACACTTGCAGCTGCTGTAGCTCACTGCTACAACACTTGCAGCTGCTGTAGCTCACTGCTACAACACTTGCAGCTGCTGTAGCTCACTGCTACAACACTTGCAGCTGCTGTAGCTCACTGCTACAACACTTGCAGCTGCTGTAGCTCACTGCTACAACACTTGCAGCTGCTGTAGCTCACTGCTACAACACTTGCAGCTGCTGTAGCTCACTGCTACAACACTTGCAGCTGCTGTAGCTCACTGCTACAACACTTGCAGCTGCTGTAGCTCACTGCTACAACACTTGCAGCTGCTGTAGCTCACTGCTACAACACTTGCAGCTGCTGTAGCTCACTGCTACAACACTTGCAGCTGCTGTAGCTCACTGCTACAACACTTGCAGCTGCTGTAGCTCACTGCTACAACACTTGCAGCTGCTGTAGCTCACTGCTACAACACTTGCAGCTGCTGTAGCTCACTGCTACAACACTTGCAGCTGCTGTAGCTCACTGCTACAACACTTGCAGCTGCTGTAGCTCACTGCTACAACACTTGCAGCTGCTGTAGCTCACTGCTACAACACTTGCAGCTGCTGTAGCTCACTGCTACAACACTTGCAGCTGCTGTAGCTCACTGCTACAACACTTGCAGCTGCTGTAGCTCACTGCTACAACACTTGCAGCTGCTGTAGCTCACTGCTACAACACTTGCAGCTGCTGTAGCTCACTGCTACAACACTTGCAGCTGCTGTAGCTCACTGCTACAACACTTGCAGCTGCTGTAGCTCACTGCTACAACACTTGTAGCTGCTGTAGCTCACTGCTACAACACTTGTAGCTGCTGTAGCTCACTGCTACAACACTTGTAGCTGCTGTAGCTCACTGCTACAACACTTGTAGCTGCTGTAGCTCACTGCTACAACACTTGTAGCTGCTGTAGCTCACTGCTACAACACTTGTAGCTGCTGTAGCTCACTGCTACAACACTTGTAGCTGCTGTAGCTCACTGCTACAACACTTGTAGCTGCTGTAGCTCACTGCTGCAACACTTGTAGCTGCTGTAGCTCACTGCTGCAACACTTGTAGCTGCTGTAGCTCACTGCTGCAACACTTGTAGCTGCTGTAGCTCACTGCTGCAACACTTGTAGCTGCTGTAGCTCACTGCTGCAACACTTGTAGCTGCTGTAGCTCACTGCTGCAACACTTGTAGCTGCTGTAGCTCACTGCTGCAACACTTGTAGCTGCTGTAGCTCACTGCTGCAACACTTGTAGCTGCTGTAGCTCACTGCTGCAACACTTGTAGCTGCTGTAGCTCACTGCTGCAACACTTGTAGCTGCTGTAGCTCACTGCTGCAACACTTGTAGCTGCTGTAGCTCACTGCTACAACACTTGTAGCTGCTGTAGCTCACTGCTACAACACTTGTAGCTGCTGTAGCTCACTGCTACAACACTTGTAGCTGCTGTAGCTCACTGCTACAACACTTGTAGCTGCTGTAGCTCACTGCTACAACACTTGTAGCTCACTGCTACAACACTTGTAGCTCACTGCTACAACACTTGTAGCTCACTGCTACAACACTTGTAGCTCACTGCTACAACACTTGTAGCTCACTGCTACAACACTTGTAGCTCACTGCTACAACACTTGTAGCTCACTGCTACAACACTTGTAGCTCACTGCTACAACACTTGTAGCTCACTGCTACAACACTTGTAGCTCACTGCTACAACACTTGTAGCTCACTGCTACAACACTTGTAGCTCACTGCTACAACACTTGTAGCTCACTGCTACAACACTTGTAGCTCACTGCTACAACACTTGTAGCTCACTGCTACAACACTTGTAGCTCACTGCTACAACACTTGTAGCTCACTGCTACAACACTTGTAGCTCACTGCTACAACACTTGTAGCTCACTGCCACAACACTTGTAGCTCACTGCCACAACACTTGTAGCTCACTGCCACAACACTTGTAGCTCACTGCCACAACACTTGTAGCTCACTGCCACAACACTTGTAGCTCACTGCCACAACACTTGTAGCTCACTGCCACAACACTTGTAGCTCACTGCCACAACACTTGTAGCTCACTGCCACAACACTTGTAGCTCACTGCCACAACACTTGTAGCTGCTGTAGCTCACTGCTACAACACTTGTAGCTCACTGCTACAACACTTGTAGCTCACTGCTACAACACTTGTAGCTCACTGCCACAACACTTGTAGCTCACTGCCACAACACTTGTAGCTCACTGCCACAACACTTGTAGCTCACTGCCACAACACTTGTAGCTGCTGTAGCTCACTGCTACAACACTTGTAGCTCACTTCTACAACACTTGTAGCTGCTGTAGCTCACTGCTGCAACACTTGTAGCTGCTGTAGCTCACTGCTGCAACACTTGTAGCTGCTGTAGCTCACTGCTGCAACACTTGTAGCTGCTGTAGCTCACTGCTGCAACACTTGTAGCTGCTGTAGCTCACTGCTGCAACACTTGTAGCTGCTGTAGCTCACTGCTGCAACACTTGTAGCTGCTGTAGCTCACTGCTGCAACACTTGTAGCTGCTGTTGCTCACTGCTACAACACTTGTAGCTGCTGTTGCTCACTGCTACAACACTTGTCTGAGGTCCACCTCAGTTCAATATGATTAACGAGGAAAAGTTTTACTTGCACCACTCTGGTAGAAGGGAGGAAATAAACACTTACAGAGTACAGGACAAACTTAGATCATTCAATAAAACGAAAGTCCCGTATGCGAGACTTGGGAGTAAATATGTCTGAGGATTTCACGTTGAATGATCACAACAATGTTGCCATTGCTACTGCAAGGGAAATGATAGGCTGGATAACTAGAACTTTAAGGACAAGAGATGCGAGGCAACGATCCTCTTTAAGTCGCTTGTTCTCTTCAGGCTGGAATATTGTTGTATAATGACGGCCACCTTCAAGGCAGGCGACATCAAGCTGGAAATGGTACAGAGAACTTCCACTGCTCATATACACTCACTCAAGTATCTGAACTACTGGGAAGCCTTGACGTCTCTTCAACTGGATTCCTCGGAACGTAGGCGAGAAAGGTACATAATTTATACCTGGACAATCCTAGAGGGACTGATTCCAAACCAGAACACTGAAGTCACTCTATATGATGATAAAAGACTTGGTACATGATACAAAATACCTCTAGTATAAAGCAGAAACGCGACAAGTACACTGAGAGAACCCTTACGAGTGTCAGAGGTCCACGACTCTTCAATGCCCTCTCTCCATGCATGAGGGAAATTACCAACATACCTCTGGCTGTCTTCAAGAAGGAACTGAACAAATTCCTCCAACCAGTGCCTGACCAGCCAGGCTGTAGGTCGTCCGTTGGGCTGTGTGGGACCAGCAGTAACAGCTTAGTTGATTAGGTCTTGATCCTCCAGACCTGGCCTGGAACCTGGCCGCGGGGGCGTTGACTCCCAGCAACGTTCTTCAGGTATGCTTCAGGTAAAATGACCTGTCACGCTCACGGTAAATGCTTGTTAGATTAGCTGGTAACCACTACACACTTGGAAAATTCTAGAGGGATTAGTACCAAACTTGCGCACAGAAATCGCTCCCTATGAAAGCAAAAGACTGGGCAGGAGATACAACATTCCCCCAATGAAAAGGAGTGGCGCCACGAGTACGCTAAGTGTCAGGGGCCCAAGACTGTTCAACTGCCTCCCAGCATATATAGGGGGGATTACCAGTAGACGCTTGGCTGTCTTCAACAGACACTTAGTCAGTACCTGACCAGCCGGGCTGTGGTTCGTACGTCGATTTACGTGATGCCAGCAGTAACGAGGCCTGGTCGCAGACCGGGCCGCGGGGGCGTTGATCCCCCAAATCCTCGTAGGATGCTTGGAGGATACCTGTAGGATATACAACATAGAGGGAATCATGCAGGGCGGAATAATCTAATAAATGTTTTGGTAAACATGAGCGAAGGTGAGAAAGCGTTGCCAGATCTCGGCGGAACCTTCACAACTTGAGAAAGTATCGAGAGTCAATTAGGGAAGATTGACATCTGCGGTGCTGGTGGTGTGGCATCACTGCCAACACTTCCCACATGTTTGTCGCTGTGGGAGTTTTCTGCTGATTGGTGGGGGAGGGAAGAGGGATGGGGGAAATAGCGTTACAGGGAAGGGGAGAGAGGGTGAAAGACCCCCTCTCTTTCGTCCTCCCTCTCCCGTCTTCTTCTCTTCACTTTCCGCATTCCTACCCTTCCTGTCTCTATTCGTCTCCTCCCTTATTCTTCTCCCTCCTCTCCCATATTCTCCCCTCTCACCTATTCTCCCGCTTCCCTATTCCTCCTCTCCCCTCATAACCTTAAAATATGTTAACCACCGACCTCTTCCTTGAATCAAATCTAATTACCTCAGTTTTCCTCCCAAAATTTCCTAACTTGGATATATCAGCACTGTTCTATGCGATAGTTACACAGTGGGAACAAAAGCTAGCTGTGTTTCACTCTTATATTCCATCACACAGGATGGTGTTTCACTGTCATATTCCATCACACAGGATGGTGTTTCACTGTCATATTCCATCACTCAGGATGGTGTTTCACTGTCATATTCCATCACTCAGGATGGTGTTTCACTGTCATATTCCATCACTCAGGATGGTGTTTCACTGTCATATTCCATCACTCAGGATGGTGTTTCACTGTCATATTCCATCACACAGGATGGTGTTTCACTGTCATGTTCCATCACACAGGATGGTGTTTCACTGTCATATTCCATCACACAGGATGGTGTTTCACTGTTATATTCCATCACTCAGGATGGTGTTTCACTGTCATATTCCATCACTCAGGATGGTGTTTCACTGTCATATTCCATCACTCAGGATGGTGTTTCACTGTCATATTCCATCACACAGGATGGTGTTTCACTGTCATATTCCACCACACAGGATGGTGTTTCACTGTCATATTCCATCACACAGGGTGGTGTTTCACTGTCATATTCCATCACACAGGATGGTGTTTCACTGTCATATTCCACCACACAGGATGGTGTTTCACTGTCATATTCCATCACACAGGATGGTGTTTCACTGTCATATTCCATCACACAGGATGGTGTTTCAGGATGGTGTTTCACTGTCATATTCCATCACACAGGATGGTGTTTCACTGTCATATTCCACACACACTGTCATATTCCATCACACAGGATGGTGTTTCACTGTCATATTCCATCACACAGGATGGTGTTTCACTGTCATATTCCACCACACAGGATGGTGTTTCACTGTCATATTCCACCACACAGGATGGTGTTTCACTGTCATATTCCATCACACAGGATGGTGTTTCACTGTCATATTCCATCACACAGGATGGTGTTTCACTGTCATATTCCATCACACAGGATGGTGTTTCACTGTCATATTCCACCACACAGGATGGTGTTTCACTGTCATATTCCATACAGGATGGTGTTTCACTGTCATATTCCACCACACAGGATGGTGTTTCACTGTCATATTCCATACAGGATGGTGTTTCACTGTCATATTCCACCACACAGGATGGTGTTTCACTGTCATATTCCACCACACAGGATGGTGTTTCACTGTCATATTCCACCACACAGGATGGGTCACAGTTAAAACGTGTCAGTTTGAGGTGGCAGAGTTCAGTAGGTCAGCTACGACACCTTCAAGGGTGTCCTTCCAGCACAGCTGCAGTGACTATCACTTCCCCTCAGCATAGCCTATCACATATACAGGAGAAATATAGAATTTGCATAAAGATATCTCCATCCCTAAGCAGGGACGAGAGAAATTATGCATAGACAGGAAAGAAGAGAAAGGGGGAGAGAAATTTAGAGGTCTTAATAAATCTAAGTGGAAGACTTAATGGCCACTTCATTAGGTACATTTGTGCACTTCAGTGCCTAAGCATGCAGATATGATGAATTCAGTTGTTGGTCAGACCAAATGTGATCCAAGTGTATGTCAGTAGATACAGTAGTGTGTATATTGGCAATGATGTGACAGATAATTGATTTAGTAAGAGATGTGGTTACCTTTTGCTTTTCTAAGCATTGCTACACACTGTGGCATAGAATCGACCAATGTTGAACACCTTTTGGCAAGTTGTTAGTGGTAATACCAGGTTCTAATAACAGCAGCAGTTAGTTTCTCTACAGTTGAACAGTCCTGTTTCGCGATCCTGCGTTTCGTTATTGCCCATAGATTCTTAACTGGGTTGAGGTCAGGAGAGTTTCCAGGGCAATTTAGAACGCTTAGCCCACACTCTTCGAAGAATGTCAGCATTTTTCTGGAAGTGTGACATGGAGAAAGATCCTGCTGGAAAATGCCTTCTCCATCAGGAAAGTGTCTATCCACAGTGGGAAGTGAATGAGTTGCCAGAATTGCCTTATATTTGTCGCTGTTCATCGTTCCCTCGACAACAATAATAATAACAAGCCATCCGTGCCATTTAGTAGTGAAACTACCCCAAAACATCTTCGTAGGTGGATGTTTAATGTGACCATTTCGAAGAGGTTCACCTTTGCTCCGTCTCACTAACAATGATCTGTACACATGTAATTCTAAATGCGCCTCATTTGAAAATATAACTTTTCTCCATTCTTCTGCCGTCCATCCCTTGTGATCGAGTGCCCACCACAGATATTTTTTTCTTCATAGCAGCAACCAGTAATCATTTCTTGATTGGCTTTCTGGCAGTTCTGCCAGCTTCAAGGAGCCTCAGTTGAACACTGGAAGAATCAACATTTACGCCAACTGAAGATTAGTTTCTCGCTACATTCTTGTTGGTTTTATTGGATTTTTCACACTATTTCTTATGATAACCTTGTCATCGTGAGGTGTTGTCTTGTGTTTTCTTCCACATCTTCCTCGAAACAGCGCTCCATAGTCACCAGTGTCGTCAGTTCTCTTCAGAATCCGACCAGCAGTTGACTTTGCTCGGCTCAAATTTTCGGCAGTCTGTCTGATAATCAAATCAGCATGATTTGCAAGAGCTACAATACTTGCACGTTTCCTGGGTGTAACCTCCATCGTGAATTTCAGCAGTAATCATGAATTGAAGGAGAATTTAACGAAACGACATTCATTGAGTATGCTTGCAGGAATAGCCTTACAGAGCAACAGCTGTTGTAGCATTGACCAGTCACAGGTTAACACCACAGCTGGATGGTTGCCAGAAGTCAGTAGCAAACTCTTCTGCAAAGGAAAGAACCCAAATTACATTATCTCGCATGTCTTAATCTCCGGCTTAATCACAAAATTTACTCCTGCCCCAATTAATTTAAACACTAACAATACGATCATTATACCTGGGAATCAGAGTAACCACAGGGAGAGTTGAATGATAGCTCTAGGTTTTTCGTGTTAAAATCACATCAAAAACTTGCAATGTTGCAGAAATAGAGCAGGAAATAGAGGAAGAGTCGTTCATGGTACCAACTGTCTTCCGGGAACACTTCCCATGAACGTGATGAGTGTGAAGGGACAGACACATTTAAACACCCTTCATACATAAGGGTAATCACCAGCAGATCGCTGGAGGTGTTCCAGAGGGAATTTGTCCTGTTTCTTGTTAAGTTAATTCAGTTCCTAGTCAGCAGGGTTCTGGTATATATATCTTAAGACTGTGTATGGCTAGCACCAACAACCTCGTTGATCAGGCCATCCACTTGGAGGCCACTGTGGGCAGATCACAGAAGCGATGACCACCAACACTCCAGGTAACTTAGGCCTCATGTTTGATGACATGATATATAATTAGGAGAACATTTAAAATGGAATTTGGTGTAATATAGTTCGTGAACTAATGGTATATTCCCTGAGTGGTATCACTCACAGAATATATCATCAACGATTACCTTTGTTAGTGGTTCACAGGCCAGGTCCTGAGCCAGGGCTCCTGGTCGGTGACCTGTTCAGGTTAGGTCAGGTCCAATATTAGCTCAGTAGGCCGCTTGACATAAGAGAAGTGTTGATATAACCAGTCTCTACTATGGAAACGTCAGTCACTGTAGTGTGAGAACAGTGCTTGCTGGAGGCATCACTGTAGTGTGAGAACAGTGCTTGCTGGAGGCATCACTGTAGTGTGAGAACAGTGCTTGCTGGAGGCATCACTGTAGTGTGAGAACAGTGCTTGCTGGAAGCATCACTGTAGTGTTAGAACAGTGCTTGCTGGAGGCATCACTGTAGTGTGAGAACAGTGCTTGCTGGAGGCATCACTGTAGTGTGAGAACAGTGCTTGCTGGAAGCATCACTGTAGTGTGAGAACAGTGCTTGCTGGAGGCATCACTGTAGTGTTAGAACAGTGCTTGCCGGAGGCATCACTGTAGTGTTAGAACAGTGCTTGCTGGAGGCATCACTGTAGTGAGAACAGTGCTTGCTGGAGGCATCACTGTAGTGTGAGAACAGTGCTTGCTGGAGGCATCACTGTAGTGTGAGAACAGTGCTTGCTGGAGGCATCACTGTAGTGTGAGAACAGTGCTTGCTGGAGGCATCACTGTAGTGTTAGAACAGTGCTTGCCGGAGGCATCACTGTAGTGTTAGAACAGTGCTTGCTGGAGGCATCACTGTAGTGTTAGAACAGTGCTTGCTGGAGGCATCACTGTAGTGTTAGAACAGTGATTGCTGGAGGCATCACTGTAGTGTTAGAACAGTGCTTGCTGGAGGCATCACTGTAGTGTTAGAACAGTGCTTGCTGGAGGCATCACTGTAGTGTTAGAACAGTGCTTGCTGGAGGCATCACTGTAGTGTTAGAACAGTGCTTGCCGGAGGCATCACTGTAGTGTTAGAACAGTGCTTGCTGGAGGCATCACTGTAGTGTTAGAACAGTGCTTGCCGGAGGCATCACTGTAGTGTTAGAACAGTGCTTACTGGAGGCATCACTGTAGTGTTAGAACAGTGCTTGCTGGAGGCATCACTGTAGTGTGAGAACAGTGCTTGCTGGAGGCATCACTGTGAGAACAGTGCTTGCTGGAGGCATCACTGTAGTGTGAGAACAGTGCTTGCTGGAGGCATCACTGTAGTGTGAGAACAGTGCTTGCTGGAGGCATCACTGTAGTGTGAGAACAGTGCTTGCTGGAGGCATCACTATAGTGTTGGAACAGTGCTTGCTGGAAGCATCACTGTAGTGTGAGAACAGTGCTTGCTGGAGGCATCACTGTAGTGTTAGAACAGTGCTTGCTGGAGGCATCACTGTAGTGTTAGAACAGTGCTTGCTGGAGGCATCACTGTAGTGTTAGAACAGTGCTTGCTGGAGGCATCACTGTAGTGTTAGAACAGTGCTTGCTGGAGGCATCACTGTAGTGTGAGAACAGTGCTTGCTGGAGGCATCACTGTAGTGTGAGAACAGTGCTTGCTGGAGGCATCACTGTAGTGTGAGAACAGTGCTTGCTGGAGGCATCACTGTAGTGTGAGAACAGTGCTTGCTGGAGGCATCACTGTAGTGTGAGAACAGTGCTTGCTGGAGGCATCACTGTAGTGTGAGAACAGTGCTTGCTGGAGGCATCACTGTAGTGAGAACAGTGCTTGCTGGAGGCATCACTGTAGTGTGAGAACAGTG
>NC_091298.1:50031302-50133802 GCF_038502225.1 Cherax quadricarinatus
GACATGACTCATTAAAGCATCGGTCACACTCGCCTCACTCGTGTACAAGACCCTGGCCAAGCTTCACCAGGACGGTCAGGCTACACTGTCAGTTTACCATATTTTGATAGATTATCCAGTCTATCAGCGTTCACGCAGGATTCACCGCTGCCCCAACATGATTAATTGGCTGTATGACCCTTGTGGGTTTAGTGCTCAGTGTTGATTGAAAAAAATTAACTCTAACTGGCTTCCTCGCTGAAAGTCCCACCTAAGATGCAGACACCCTGTGACTTTTAACAGGAACTGACCTATTGCATCAGCTGTGATTGTTTTTTTCCTCTTGCTCTCTTTCTCTCTCGCCCCTTACTAACCCCTGACTTCGCACACTTCTGCCTTTCACTCTCGTTACCTTTCCAAATTTTTCCTCTCGCACATTTCTCCTCCCCTTCAGCACCGTATAAGCTTTTTCGCGTTTAGTGCTTGCTTTGACTGTAGCTCAGCAGAGGTGATGGTTTTGTGGGATTGCCAGCACTTAACACACTTTGGTTGACCAGATGGTAAGCTGGAAAGCCTGGCTTTAGACCGGAAAGCCTGGCTTTAGACCGGAAAGCCTGGCTTTAGACCGGAAAGCCTGGCTTTAGACCGGAAAGCCTGGCTTTAGACCGGAAAGCCTGGCTTTAGACCGGAAAGCCTGGCTTTAGACCGGAAAGCCTGGCTTTAGACCGGAAAGCCTGGCTTCAGACCGGAAAGCCTGGCTTCAGACCGGAAAGCCTGGCTTCAGACCGGAAAGCCTGGCTTCAGACCGGAAAGCCTGGCTTCAGACCGAAAAGCCTGGCTTCAGACCGGAAAGCCTGGCTTCAGACCGGGCTGTAGTCGTAGAACCCTTGAAACAGTTACAGGTAAATACCACATAACACAAGACCTTTACAAAGATTCCCGTAATTTATAACTTAATAATGATATAATTTGCAGAAGACCCTCACAGTGTTTAGAGGAGACGTTAGACGTCCTTTCGGTTCCTCGTTGAACCTTCATCAGTCGCTAATTGAGGCACTGAGACTGTTACAATAACATTTACTCGTGAAATATTCGTAATTTATGCTTGGGTGTTTTGGTTATTTTACGATGTTTTTTCTGTGGTTTTCAGAGGTTTAATGTTTTTTTGTGATTTTTTAGGGAGTTAATGGTTTTTTTCTGTGTTTTCAGATGGTTTCATCAGTGACATCGCCCTGCCCAACGAGGCTTACGAGAGGGAGCTGGCACTTCAAGAACTGGCACTCAAGTCGTCCTCAGCCGCTGCCGCCCACAACCGCACCACCCACACGCCCGCCACCCCCCGCCCACACCGCCCACGGGACCCTCGCCGTCACAGAAGGAAAGAAGCGGAGCGCAAGAAGCGGCGGCGGCTCCACAAGAAGCATAAACGCAGGCGGGGCGCCAAGGAGCGTGGGCGTGGGCGGGGGCGGGGCAGCAAGCTGAGAGCGGGCGTGGGCGCCGCGGGCAGGAGGGCGCTTAAGAGATCGAGGGCGCGGGGCAATCTGGAGTACAGAAGACAACTGAAGGCCAGGGAGCGTCGGGCTGCTACTGCCAGGAAGGTTAGTGTCTATCTATATCTCCCTGTCATTATATGTATATGTATATATAATATATATATATATATATATATATATATATATATATATATATATATATATATATATATATATATATATATATATATATATATATACATAATAAACTTTGGCAATGCAATAACAAACAGACGATCTTAACAAAGTAGAATAAGCAACAAAGGAATGGAAATGTTTACCCCAAGATCTTTCGCGCACTCGTGCGTCGTCAGACGCTATGCAGTATAATACAGCAAAACATATGAACAGGAGATTCTCTGAGGTAAGGCAAGAAGGTGTCAGTGGCGGCACACCATGGGTCGTGTTAAATTAGACACATGTGCAACTCTTGGGTATCTTTATTGAGGAAACGTTTCGCCACACAGTGTCTTCATCAGTCCATACAAAAGATAAACTTGAAGAACAGGAGGAGAATGAGGTAATCAGTCCCTCAGCCTTGAGTCGATGTGGTCAGTCCATCAATCTTGAATAGAATACGGCATAGGAGCGGAGAAGGAGCTTATAAACCGTATGGCAGGAGAGGTGCAGCAGTCGTAGGTGGTGTCACATTTGTTCAATGTGGAAGTAGGTCGTGCCCAAGTGTTAGGCAAGCGAAGAATTCCCAAGTATTAAGATCCCAAGAAGTTGCAGTGTCTGACAGGATTGTAGATGAATGGTTCAGAGAACCGACATGTTGTTAAATTAGACACATGTGCAACTCTTGGGTATCTTTATTGAGGAAACGTGTGGCGAAACGTTTCCTCAATAAACATACCCAAGAGTTGCACATGTGTCTAATTTAACAACATGTCGGTTCTCTGAACCATTTATCTACAAACCATGGGTCGTCTCTGATACCTTCTACCTGATCTCTCCCTCCCTCTCTCTCCCTCTCTCTCCCTCTCTCCCTCCCTCCCTCTCTCCCTCTCTCTCCCTCTCTCTCCCTCTCCCCTCCCTCTCTCCCTCCCTCTCTCCCTCCCTCCTCCCTCCCTCTCCCTCCCTCTCCCCTCCCTCTCTCCCCCTCTCCCCTCCCTCTCTCCCTCTCTCCCTCCCTCTCCTCCCTCTCTCTCCCCCTCTCCTCCCTCTCCCCCCCCTCTCCCTCCCTCTCTCCCTCCCTCTCTCCCTCCCTCCCTCTCTCTCTCCCTCTCTCTCCCTCTCTCTCCCTCCCACTCTCCTTCTCCCTCCCTTCTCACTCTCCTCTCTCCCCCCTCTCTCTCCCTCTCCTCTCTTCCTCCCCCCTCTCCTCTCCTCCCTCTCCCTCTCTCCCCCCTCCCCCTCTCTTCTCTCCCTCTCTCCCCCCCTTCCCCCCTCTCTACCCTCCTCCCACCCTCTCTCCCCCTCCCCTTCTTCAACATCCCTCACCCAAACCTACTCTTTCGGTCTCAAATTTGTTTCCTCTCATCCCCCTCCCCACTCACCCTCTCTCTCTCTCTCTCTCTCTCTCTCTCTCTCTCTCTCTCGCCTCTCTCACCCCAACTCTTGTCTCTCCCACCCTCTCCGTCTCCTCCCCACCCTCCATTTCCCCCCCACCCTCCACTTCCCCCCCACCTCCACCTTTCCAGCAATTAGGATAAAAGCTGAGCAAATCCTGCAGATCAACACTAATCCTTTCTTTTGGATAGTTGAGGGAGGATGTAATACTCGAAAGGGAGAAAGCGATAGATAGCGAGAGAGAGGGAATAAAGCGTAAGATAGGAAGAGAGATACAGAAGACAGGAAGCAGGGGTATTAAGAGCAACAAAATAAGTAGTAGTAGCAGTGAAAAGGAACAGTAATCAGGGACTTGACTGGGAATATGGATATAAAGTTTGATCGTCCAACCTATCCCTACTTTACGTTAGTTTCGTACACTTTCCAACTTCGGTTTCTGAACGGATTCTATAAAGTTACTGATAACACTGCAGTGCTGGTTTTCTGGTTACATCAGCAGTGTGCTGCTACCCTGTTTGCTAGTTGTTTCACTGTCATATTCCATAACACAGGATGGTGTTTCACTGTCATATTCCATCACACAGGATGGTGTTTCACTGTCATATTCCATCACACAGGATGGTGTTTCACTGTCATATTCCATCACACACTGGATGGTGTTTCACTGTCATATTCCATCACACAGGATGGTGTTTCACTGTCATATTCCATCACACAGGATGGTGTTTCACTGTCATATTCCATCACACAGGATGGTGTTTCACTGTCATATTCCATCACACAGGATGGTGTTTCACTGTCATATTCCATCACACAGGATGATGTTTCACTGTCATATTCCATCACACAGGATGGTGTTTCACTGTCATATTCCATCACACAGGATGGTGCTTCACTGTCCTATTCCACCACACAGGATGGTGTTTCACTGTCATATTCCATCACACAGGATGGTGTTCCACTGTCACTGTCACTGTCATATTCCATCACTCACAGTCATATTCCATCACACAGATGGTGTTTCACTGTCATATTCCATCACACAGGATGGTGTTTCACTGTCATATTCCATCACACAGGATGGTGTTTCACTGTCATATTCCATCACACAGGATGGTGTTTCACTGTCATATTCCATCACACAGGATGGTGTTTCGCTGTCATATTCCATCACACAGGATGGTGTTTCACTGTCATATTCCATCACACAGGATGGTGTTTCACTGTCATATTCCATCACACAGGATGGTGTTTCACTGTCATATTCCATCACACAGGATGGTGTTTCACTGTCATATTCCATCACACAGGTTGGTGTTTCACTGTCATATTCCATCACACAGGATGGTGTTTCGCTGTCATATTCCATCACACAGGATGGTGTTTCACTGTCATATTCATCACACAGGATGGTGTTTCGCTGTCATATTCCATCACACAGGATGGTGTTTCGCTGTCATATTCCATCACACAGGATGGTGTTTCACTGTCATATTCCATCACACAGGATGGTGTTTCACTGTCATATTCCATCACACAGGATGGTGTTTCACTGTCATATTCCATCACACAGGATGGTGTTTCACTGTCGTATTCCATCACACAGGATGGTGTTTCACTGTCATATTCCATCACACAGGATGGTGTTTCACTGTCATATTCCATCACACAGGATGGTGTTTCGCTGTCATATTCCATCACACAGGATGGTGTTTCACTGTCATATTCATCACACAGGATGGTGTTTCGCTGTCATATTCCATCACACAGGATGGTGTTTCGCTGTCATATTCCATCACACAGGATGGTGTTTCACTGTCATATTCCATCACACAGGATGGTGTTTCACTGTCATATTCCATCACACAGGATGGTGTTTCACTGTCATATTCCATCACACAGGATGGTGTTTCGCTGTCATATTCCATCACACAGGATGGTGTTTCACTGTCATATTCATCACACAGGATGGTGTTTCGCTGTCATATTCCATCACACAGGATGGTGTTTCACTGTCATATTCCATCACACAGGATGGTGTTTCACTGTCATATTCCATCACACAGGATGGTGTTTCACTGTCATATTCCATCACACAGGATGGTGTTTCACTGTCATATTCCATCACACAGGATGATGTTTCACTGTCATATTCCATCACACAGGATGGTGTTTCACTGTCGTATTCCATCACACAGGATGGTGTTTCACTGTCATGCTCCATCACACAGGATGGTGTTTCACTGTCATATTCCATCACACAGGATGGTGTTTCACTGTCATGCTCCATCACACAGGATGGTGTTTCACTGTCATATTCCATCACACAGGATGGTGTTTCACTGTCATGCTCCATCACACAGGATGGTGTTTCACTGTCATGCTCCATCACACAGGATGGTGTTTCACTGTCATGCTCCATCACACAGGATGGTGTTTCACTGTCATATTCCATCACACAGGATGGTGTTTCACTGTCATATTCCATCACACAGGATGGTGTTTCACTGTCATATTCCATCACACAGGATGGTGTTTCACTGTCATATTCCATCACACAGGATGGTGTTTCACTGTCATATTCCATCACACAGGATGGTGTTTCACTGTCATATTCCATCACACAGGATGGTGTTTCACTGTCGTATTCCATCATACAGTGATGGAATGTGAAAATAATTAAGCATTTGGCGAAGTCTACGGTGTTCGCCCGCCATCATTCACTTATTAACGTGTAACTTGGATAGGACCATTGTAGATCGGATTTCATCCACCACGGACCATTATCCGACCTCAAAATTGATTTGTTGTTTAATAGTGAAATGTTGTAGCCAGGTTACTGTGAATTGTTGCAGCCAGGTTACTGTGAATTGTTGCAGCCACGGTGTTGTTAATTGTTGCAGCCAGGTTACTGTGAATTGTTGCAGCCACGGTGTTGTTAATTGTTGCAGCCAGGTTACTGTGAATTGTTGAAGCCACGGTATTGTTAATTGTTACAGCCAGGTTACTGTGAATCGTTGCAGCTAGGATACTGTGAATTGTTGCACCTAGGATACTGTGAATTGTTGCATATAGGATACTGTGAATTGTTGCAGCCAGGGTATTGTTGCAATACATCTTCAGCTCTCAGTATTGCTCCATTTCCAAATTTCAAGGTAAACTGTAAAACATACTAAGGAGATGATAACGGTAGAGCACTACGGCAGGCCTACTGGCCCATGCTCAGGAGGTACTTTTTCAAACCAGTTGTTCCGGTGGAAGACAAGGGTATATGATAACTTGTAAACATGCAGTGATTACATCGACTCCAGGATGACGGACTCTTTACCTCACACTCTTCTGATCGTCACCATTCAGTGCCACGATCGCACGTGCAAAGAAAATGATAGGATGGATAATGAGAACTTTCAAAACGAGAGATGCCAAGCCCATGATGATCCTTTTCAAATCTCTTGTTCTCTCTAGGCTGGAATACTGCTGTACATTAACATCTCCATACAAAGCAGGTGAAATCGCAGATCTAGAGAGTGTACAGAGATCCAGTACAGAGTTCTGTCAAGCACCTTAACTACTGGGAACGCTTGGAAGCACTTGACTTGTACTCGTTGGAACGCAGGAGGGAGAGATATATCATAATCTACACTTGGAAAATCTTGGAAGGAATGGTCCCAAATCTGCACACAGAAATCACTCCCTACGAAAGTAAAAGACTGGGCAGGCGATGCAAAATGCCGCCAATAAAAAGTAGGGGCGCCATTGGTACACTAAGAGAAAACACCATAAGTGTCCGGGGCCCAAGACTGTTCAACAGCCTCCCATCAAACATTAGGGGAATTGCCAATAAACCCCTGGCTGCCTTCAAGAGAGAGCTGGACAGATACCTAAAGTCAGTGCCGGATCAGCCGGGCTGTGGCTCGTACGTTGGACTGCGTGCGGCCAGCAGTAACAGCCTAGTTGATCAGGCCCTGATCCATCGGGAGGCCTGGTCGTGGACCGAGCCGCGGGGGCGTTGATCCCCGGAATAACCTCCAGGTAACCTCCAGGTATGTAGGACTGATGGAGTCACTGTGTGGCGAAACGTTTCCACAATAACGATATCCAAGTATAGGAAATGTCTCTAATGTATCAACTTGTCGGTTCTCTGAACCATTTATCAACAGTGTGTTGTATATGGTATGTATACACAGGTATACATACCGTATACAACACAGTGTATACCTGTGTATACATACCGTATACAACACAGTGTATACCTGTGTATACATACCGTATACAACACAGTGTATACCTGTGTATACATACCGTATACAACACAGTGTATACCTGTGTATACATACCGTATACAACACAGTGTATACCTGTGTATACATACCGTATACAACACAGTGTATACCTGTGTATACATACCGTATACAACACAGTGTATACCTGTGTATACATACCGTATACAACACAGTGTATACCTGTGTATACACCGCGACTTTGATATATGGTCATCTAGAGGTTTAAAGGCCTAGCGTAATTTTCCTCTCCTCCCTCACATAGTAGATAGAGTTCAAACTTCAATAATGAACGCAGGTCAAGTCTTAACACTAATAACCTTTTTATTTTTGGTTAAATATTTACAAAGAACTAGGTTCTACAATACGCAGGTTCTACTTTACACAGGTTCTGCAATACGCAGGTTCTACAATACACAGGTTCTGCAATACACAGGTTCTGCAATACACAGGTTCTACAATACACAGGTTCTGCAATACACAGGTTCTACAATACACAGGTTCTACAATACACAGGTTCTGCAATACACAGGTTCTACAATACACAGGTTCTACAATACACAGGTTCTGCAATACACAGGTTCTACAATACACAGGTTCTACAATACACAGGTTCTGCAATACACAGGTTCTACAATACACAGGTTCTACAATACACAGGTTCTGCAATACACAGGTTCTACAATACACAGGTTCTACAATACACAGGTTCTACAATACGCAGGTTCTACAATACACAGGTTCTACAATACACAGGTTCTACAATACACAGGTTCTGCAATACGCAGGTTCTACTTTACACAGGTTCTGCAATACACAGGTTCTACAATACACAGGTTCTAAATTACACAGGTTCTGCTTGTTAGGTTCAAGTTTGAGGTTAATATCAGTGTAGATGATGAACTTAAAATCCCTGGTGCTAGCCTGGTCAACCAGGCTGTTGCAGGTGGTGGCCCGCTACCCCCACATATCCTTCACAGCTTGGTTAATCTAGTACACAATACGAAAATACCAACAAGTGAATGAGTTGAGAGACTTGTGCAGCAGTTACGTGTTGGAATTAGAGAAAGTCAACTTATTGATGCTAAGAAATGACCAACTTGATAGACCAACGTGTTGTACAGGTGTTGTTCATGTGTCAGTAAGGGGGGTGTTGTACAGGTGTTGTTCATGTGTCAGTAAGGGGGGTGTTGTACAGGTGTTCATGTGTCAGTAAGGGGGGTGTTGTACAGGTGTTGTTCATGTGTCAGTAAGGGGGGTGTTGTACAGGTGTTCATGTGTCAGTAAGGGGCGTGTTGTACAGGTGTTCATGTGTCAGTAAGGGGGGTGTTGTACAGGTGTTGTTCATGTGTCAGTAAGGGGCGTGTTGTACAGGTGTTGTTCATGTGTCAGTAAGGGGGGTGTTGTACAGGTGTTCATGTGTCAGTAAGGGGGGTGTTGTACAGGTGTTGTGCATGTGTCAGTAAGGGGGGTTATACAGCACCTACGAAATGGATGGTAATCTGGTTTTAATTAGAGAAGCAGAGCGTCCTCAGTCTTCGACTCTAACTTCAAACCTGCATCAAGCCTCCTCCTCCTCTTCTCCTCCTCCTCTTCTCCTCCCCTCCTCTTCTTTCTCCCCTCCTCCTCCTTCTCTCCCCTCCTCTCTCCTCCTCCTTCTCTCCTCCTCCTCCTCTCCCCCTCTCTCCTCCTCCCCTCCTCTCCTCCCCTCCTCCCCTCCTCTCTCCTCTCCTCCTCCCCCTTTCTCCTCCCCTCCCCTCTTCTTCTCCTCCCCTCTTCTTCTTCCCCTTCCCCCTCCTCTTCCCCTCTCTCCTCCTCCTCCCTCCTCCCCTCCTCCTCTCTCTCCCCTCTTCTCCCCTCTCTCCTCCTCTCTCCTCCTCCCCTTCTCTCCTCTCCTCCCCTCCTCCTCTCCCTCCCCCTCTCCCCTCCCCTCTCCTCCTCCTCCTCCTCTCTCTCCCCTCCTCCCTCCTCTCTCCTCCCTCCTCCTCCTCTCTCTCCCCTCCTCTCTCCCTCCTCCTCCTCTCTCCTCCTCCTCCTCCTCCTCCTCCCCTCCTCTCTTTCTCCCTCCTCTCTCTCTCTCCTCCTCCTCCTCCTCCCCTCCTCCTCCTCCCTCCTCTTCTCCTCCCCTCTTCTCCTCCCTCTTCTCCCCCTCCCTCCTCCCCTCCTCCCCTCTCTTCTCCTCCCTCTCTCTCTTCTCCTCCCCTCTCTCCTCCTCCTCTCTCCTCCCCTCCTCCCTCTCCCCTCTCCCTCCTCCCCTTCTCTCTCCTCCTCTCTCCTCTCCCTCCCTCCTCCCTCTCTCCTCTCTCTCTCCCTCCTCCTCCTCCTCCCCTCCTCTCTCTCCCTCCCTCCTCCTCTCCTCCTCCCTCCTCTCTTCCTCTTTCCTCTCCCCTCCTCTCCTCCTCCTCCTCTTCTCTCTCCCCTCCTCCTCTCTCTCCCTCCCCTCCTACCCTCCTCTCTCTCTCTCCTCTCTCTCTCCTCCCCCTCCTCTCTCTCTCCTCCCCTCCCCCTCTTCTCCCCCTCCTCCCCTCCTCTCCTCCTTCTCCTACCCTCCTCTTCTTCTCCTCCCCCTCTCTCCCCCTTCTCCTCCTCCTCTCCTCCTCCTCCCCTCCTCCTCCTCCTCCTCCTCCTCTCTCCTCTCCTCCCTCCTCTCCTCCCCCTCCCCCTCCTCTCCTCCTCTCTCCCCTCTCCTCCCCTTCTTCCCCTCCCCTCTTCTCCCCCCTCCTCCTCTTCTCTCTCACTTCTTCTCTCTTTCCTCTCCTCCTCCTCTTCTTTCCTCCTCCCCTGTTCTTCCTCCCCTCCTCCCCTCTCTTCTCTCCTCCTCTCTCCCTCTCCTCCTCTCTCCCTCTCCTCCTCTCCTTCTCCTCCTCCTCTCCCTCTCCTCTCCTCTCCTCTCTTCCCCCTCCTTCTCCCCCCTCTTCTCCTCCCCCCTCCTCTTCTCATCCCCCTCCTCTTCTCCTCCCCCTCCTCTTATTCTCCTCCTCCTCTCTCTCTCCCCTCCTCCTCTTCTCTTCTCTCCCCTCTTCCCCTCTCCTCTTTCCCCTCTCCTCTTCCTTCTTCCACTACTTTTTCTACCTCTTCCTCCTCCTCCTCGAGGAGATTGATCTCACAGTGTTTTCACTGGTTGCCTAAAGAGGTCATGTCATCAGTACGTGGAACAACGTGCACATTGTACACTTGAGGACAGTTCCATTATGATAATGGTATACACTAGTCAAGTGGGTAAAACGAGGGTCAAACAGTTAACTCTCTGTTTCCAAGACGTTTCGCCTAAACAGTCAGCTTCCTCAGTCCACCACCTCTTAGCTACTATTAAAAGGGTGATAGACTGATCGCATCGCCTTTACCTGTATAATGCTTCTGCTGTCTCCGACTGAGTAAACCTACTGTGTAGGCGAAATGTTTCAGAAATGCCTAATTGTGGCACACGTTTCTCTCGTCCATTCCATGGTCAGCCACTAGAGAGAGATACTATATATGCCTCCATTCTTATCCAATTCTCTCTTTTTTTTCTTTTTCTTTTTTCTTTCTTCCTCTTTCTTTCTCTCTCTTTCTCTGTGCCCCTGGTAAAAAGATTCATTCCTGTGACCGGTTTCCAAAGTTTCTCTTATCACAGCCTGGTCTCCGACATCACAGCCTGGTTGGTCTGTCACTTGTCGCTTCAAGACTTTGTCAATTTATTCTGTCATTATTTCTCCTGGTAACAGGTTGACCAGTCTTGGACCACGCATGTTGACAGTTTTCTAATCGTCTGTGGCGCCTCTGGTCCGCTGGTCTTCCCTTACTCTTCCTGTCATAACACACTATTACGCTGTTATAAGTGTGTGTACATTTGGAACCTGTTACCACGTCTTCCAGATGTATACGATTCGGTATCGCTTCTTGTGATGCGTTTGCCGTAGTTTAATGCTTTACAGACCCGTAAGGGTGGTAATTGCGCTCTCTACATTTTCTTGTTATACAATAAGATCACAGTAAACAAGTGATATCACCTTATGCAGATCAACCACTGTAAAAAAGTCGTGAAATTCGAAGTGCTTTCGTGATTTATCACATCATCAAGGACAGTTCCTTGATAATGTGAGGAATCACGAAAGCGCTTGCAATTTTCACTATATTTTTACAGTGGTTTTCCTGTTATGTGCAGTTTGTGGTATTTACTGTGAAGACGCTTCGCCCACCTGAAGTCTCTGATGGACGAAACGTCTCCTCAGTAAATACCAGAAACTGTATGCTGTCTTGGAAAACACTTTCCCAGATTCTGGGGACCCATAAACTGAAAAAAATAAGAATATTGTTCTAGCTAAACCCCATGAAACACCACTACATCCCACTGATACAGCTAACAAGATAAACGACTTCTTCTCAAACATAGGATCTAATCTCGCCAGTAAAATCCCATGTACCAATGCCCGTGCCGGGGACTACCTAGATGGGAATTTCCCAAATTCCTTCTATCTTGTACCAACTGAGCCCACGGAAGTCACCGCGATCATAAAGTCACTTAAAAATAACTCGGGGAATCTGTCTCACGTCCCACCATTATTGTACAAGCAAGCAGCCCATGTCCTTTCGTATGCTATTACATTACTTTTTAACAAGTCACTAGAAACTAGCACTTTCCCGACACTACTCAAGACAGCAAGGGTTACACCAATACATAAAGGTGGTGACCCTACAGACTTAAACAACTATTGGCCAATATCAAACTTACCATTGCTATCCAAAATCTTCGAGGAACTCTTGCACAGGAGACTACATTCATTTATAACGTCACAAAACATACTCAACCCTTGCCAATTTGGATTCAGGAAAAATAAAAGCACTAATGATGCAATTATAAAAATACTAGACCTGCTTTACACAGCATTGGAAAATAAGGAATATCCACTGGGAATTTTTATTGACCTAAGAAAAGCGTTTGACACAGTAGACCACGGCATCCTACTCCACAAACTTGACCACTATGGTATAAGAGGCCATGCGCTTGGATATTTTAAATCCTGCCTTTCTAATAGGTATCAGTATGTCACCATTAAAGATACAGCCTCATCAATACGGCCACTTGATACTGGAGTTCCGCAGGGAAGTGTCCTTGGACCCCTGCTCTTCCTCATTTACATCAATGATCTTCCAAACATATCCCAACACCTGAAACCCATTCTCTTTGCTGACGACACGACTTATGTCATCTCCCACCCTAATCTTGCCACCCTCAACACCATTGTTAACGAGGAGCTGCTCAAAATATCGACTTGGATGACAGCCAATAAACTTACACTTAACACTGGCAAAACCTACTATATTATGTTTGGTAGCAGAGCAGGTGTTGCGCAACTTAACATTAAGATCGACAACACTAATTGCCAGACATAATGAGGGCAAATTCCTTGGCCTATACCTCGACAACAACCTAAATTTCAGCACCCATATCCAACACATAACAAAAAAAAGTATCCAAAACGGTGGGGAACCTCTCCAAGATACGATACTACGTGCCGCAAACTGCCCTTCTCACACTATACCATTCACTTGTATATCCGTACCTCACCTATGCTATCTATGCTTGGGGTTCAACTGCAGCAACACACCTAAAGCCAATAATAACCCAACAAAAAGCCGCAGTAAGAATAAACACTCAAGCCCATCCCTGGCAACCCCCCCCCCACTCTTCATAGATCTAAACTTACTCACTGTTCAGAACATCCACACTTACTACTGTGCAATCTATATCTACAGGACCTTAAATTCCAATATTAACCTTGACCTAAAATGCTTTCTTGATAGTTGTGACAGGATCCACAGGCATAACACCAGACACAAACATCTCTCTGACATTCCTCGTGTTCGACTAAACCTTTACAAAAATTCAATGTATTTCAAAGGACCTAAAATCTGGAACACCCTACCTGAAAACTCCAGAACTGCAGACACATTCATCACTTTCAAAACTACAGTTAGAAAACATCTTATCTCCCTGATCCACCCCGACAACTAACTACATGATAACCACCTGGTGGTTCACAATTACACTCGTCCACTGACTATGAACCCAGAAATACTAATCTTAATCTTAAAATAATAAATCCTAACTAGTCATAAGTTTGCCTATGATACTCCAATATAGACACTTTGTATTGTGCCAAAACAAAAGCAATCACATTGCTAAACTCACAAATTATGATGATGTCACTTAGCCTTAATACCATAATCTGTAAGGATTTAATGTTAAGTAATCTAAGTCTGCCCGAAATGCCTAGCCATCTAGGTGTCCTAGTGGCCCCCTCTGTAATTAGTATTTTATAACATGTAAACCACACAATACCCAAAACCTGTAAACCCCACAATGTAACCCTTATAGAGAATAAACTTGAATTGAATTGAATTGAATTGAATTATATTTTCCTTCCATGAACGGAACTGGCAACTCATCAATATTCTAAACGTGAGAACAAATGATTTAAATATTATCACTGGCATTATTTCTCTCGGTATGAAAGTTTTGACATCAGCTTCGAACCTTTCCTGTTGCCAGATTACCTCCAGTGATAGAACCTTTCCTGTTGCCAGATTACCTCCAGTGATAGAACCTTTCCTGTTGCCAGATTACCTCCAGTGATAGAACCTTTCCTGTTGCCAGATTACCTCCAGTGATAGAACCTTTCCTGTTGCCAGATTACCTCCTGTGATAGAACCTTTCCTGTTGCCAGATTACCTCCAGTGATAGAACCTTTCCTGTTGCCAGATTACCTCCTGTGATAGAACCTTTCCTATTGCTAGATTACCTCCAGTGATAGAACCTTTCCTGTTGCTAGATTACCTCCAGTGATAGAATCTTTCCTGTTGCCAGATTTCCTCCTGTGATAGAACCTTTCCTGTTGCTAGATTTCCTCCTGTGATAGAACCTTTCCTGTTGCCAGATTTCCTCCTGTGATAGAACCTTTCCTGTTGCCAGATTACCTCCAGTGATAGAACCTTTCCTGTTGCCAGATTACCTCCTGTGATAGAACCTTTTATATTCGCAACTAACATAACAGAATTGAGTTATTAGGTAAGACACATATGCAACAGTTAGACAACTTTATTCCGAAACGTTTCGCCTACACAGTAGGCTTCTTCAGTCGAATACAGAAAGTAGGCAGGAACAGTAGAGATGTGAAGACGATGTAATCAGTCCATCACCCTTAAAGTCGTAGAATTTGAGGTTGTCAGTCCCTCGGCCTGGAGAAGTTCAGTTCCATAGTATACCATTTTGATGTTCAGAATTGAGTTACACATTCGTTAAGTTCTGAACCTGGCCCATGGCCGGGCTTCGGGAGTAGAACAGCTCTAGGAACTCGTCAAGGTACTGGCAGTACAGTTCTCTTTTTGCAAAGCTTGTTTTATAGGTTAATTTAACAGGTTAAGAACGTACAAAATGTTATTGCCAAGCCCAGCTGTGTCTCGATGACTCACGAAATCGTAATGACACGATTGCAAACAAACCATACCACGGGCGGGGATAGAACCCGCGAGCAGTCTCTCTCAAAACTCCAGACCTGTATACCGCTAGTTGATGAGTGGCAGCAAGTGTCGGGAGATGTGACCGTGTATGTCGCTCAGCCTGGGAATCGAACCATGGTTCTTACGGTTGTAACCTTTTTAATATTTGGTTAAGTGCGAAGACCTTCGAAGCGAATGTAAGAAGGAAATAGTCTCTTTCCCCCCCAGACACACTCACACTCGGAGAGGACCACTACTGTCTCCATACTACATAGAAAAGTCTTGGTGTCCACACATGAATAAAGCGAGGCTCCTCCCTCACGTCTGGTGATATTTCACACACTCCCTCTTCCTCCTCCCATTTCTCACCCTCCTGTTTGTTCCTTCTTTCTATCTACGTGTGGTGGTTCCTACACCCCATCTGTCTGTATCCTATCTGTGTGTGGTGGTCCCTACATCCCATCTGTCTGTATCCTTCCTATCTGTGTGTTGGTTCCTACATCCCATCTGTCTGTATCCTTCCTATCTGTGTGTTGGTTCCTACATCCCATCTGTCTGTATCCTTCCTATCTGTGTGGTTGTTCCTACATCCCATCTTTATGTATCCTTCCTATGTGTGTGTGGTGCTCCTTAACACCCTTCTTCCTGTCCCTCTGGTATCTTGAAAGCGCCAGTGTTTGTCTGGCAGGATGGCCCCAGCTTCGCTAAACTGTAGTCTCTTCTCCAAATCCTGTTAAACACCATAAAATCACCCATCTGGCTATCTTACATATAAAGCTACCTAGATATTGCACATGTCTAATTCTTCTGATTGTTCGGTATTGTATATCATTCGTGTACATAACAATCGTTCTCCGCTCCCTACGATGTTTACTAACTTACATAAGTAGGATTTCCAACTTAGACGCGTGAGAAGTCGAAACATAAACATAATAATGTTTCTTTCCATACGCAAGTAACATTTCCGACACAGATGAATAACTTAAAACGTAACATTGTTCGTGTGTGGATACGTAACTTTTGATGAGTATTAGCCTCATTAGTTACTTACTGGCATCAAAAGATACTTATTACCTTCAAAAGTCATGTATTAGCTTCAAATAGTTATGTATTGGCTTCAGAAAGTTAGGTATTAGCATCATACGTATTTTGTTTTTCAATTAATACGCAACTTAATTAATGCATAACTTTCTTAAGCCTAAGGTAACTACTCAAAGTACGTTATTTACGAAAATTTAAATGACTTTGTTCCGAATGAGCGTTTATCGACGTAACTGATGCCAGTGTAACAGCGGAGACGAAGTTATTATTGCGTCTACGATGATAAAAGTAACTCCATTACTTATCCGGAGAAGTTGTTATATGTGGTGTGTTTGACTTGGTATTGGTATGGTAAGAGTTTTTACGAAGTAACTTCGAGATCAGAGGACACAACAGTTAAGTAACCCAACGTAATGTAATTAATAAAAATAATAATATAATTAAGTAATAATATTAATGATTGGTCATTCTGTTGTGCTTATTCCGATTATATCATCGGTTTTGCTAGATTGGCTCTTGGTTTTGAAAAATTTTTAGTATCCCATTAAAAATTCAGAGGTGAAAAATATTAATCAGGCGAAGTTTTAACTTACAAATGGCATTCAAATTATTCTTTAGATCTTGGGAAAGTCAAATCATGTAATATATACTGACTCTTCTATGTGATAACAGATTAACATACTAAGATAATTTAGATACCATTAATTACTGAATACGATTACTTGATACGATTTTCTTCTGTGTTGGTCATCAGCACAGTGTTGAGTGGGTAGTTGGAACACATTGTGCTGTAACACACATTGGTCACCATTGTGCTGTAACACACATTGGTCACCATTGTGCTGTAACACAAATTGGTCACCATTGTGCTGTAACACACATTGGTCACCATTGTGCAGTAACACACATTGGTCACCATTGTGCTGTAACACACATTGGTCACCATTGTGCTGTAACACACATTGGTCACCATTGTGCTGTAACACACATTGGTCACCATTGTGCTGTAACACACATTGGTCACCATTGTGCTGTAACACACATTGGTCACCATTGTGCTGTAACACACATTGGTCACCATTGTGCAGTAACACACATTGGTCACCATTGTGCTGTAACACACATTGGTCACCATTGTGCAGTAACACACATTGGTCACCATTGTGCTGTAACACACATTGGTCATCATTGTGCAGTAACACACATTGGTCACCATTGTGCAGTAACACACATTGGTCACCATTGTGCAGTAACACACATTGGTCACCATTGTGCAGTAACACACATTGGTCACCATTGTGCAGTAACACACATTGGTCACCATTGTGCAGTAACACACATTGGTCACCATTGTGCTGTAACACACATTGGTCACCATTGTGCTGTAACACACATTGGTCACCATTGTGCTGTAACACACATTGGTCACCATTGTGCTGTAACACACATTGGTCACCATTGTGCTGTAACACACATTGGTCACCATTGTGCTGTAACACACATTGGTCACCATTGTGCAGTAACACACATTGGTCACCATTGTGCAGTAACACACATTGGTCACCATTGTGCAGTAACACACACTGGTCACCATTGTGCAGTAACACACACTGGTCACCATTGTGCTGTAGCACACACTGGTCACCATTGTGCTGTAGCACACACTGGTCACCATTGTGCTGTAGCACACATTGGTCACCATTGTGCTGTAGCACACATTGGTCACCATTGTGCTGTAGCACACATTGGTCACCATTGTGCTGTAGCACACATTGGTCACCATTGTGCTGTAGCACACATTGGTCACCATTGTGCTGTAGCACACATTGGTCACCATTGTGCTGTAGCACACATTGGTCACCATTGTGCTGTAGCACACATTGGTCACCATTGTGCTGCAACACACATTGGTCACCATTGTGCTGCAACACACATTGGTCACCATTGTGCTGCAACACACATTGGTCACCATTGTGCTGCAACACACATTGGTCACCATTGTGCTGCAACACACATTGGTCACCATTGTGCTGCAACACACATTGGTCACCATTGTGCTGCAACACACATTGGTCACCATTGTGCTGCAACACACATTGGTCACCATTGTGCTGCAACACACATTGGTCACCATTGTGCTGCAACACACATTGGTCACCATTGTGCTGCAACACACATTGGTCACCATTGTGCTGCAACACACATTGGTCACCATTGTGCTGCAACACACATTGGTCACCATTGTGCTGCAACACACATTGGTCACCATTGTGCTGCAACACACATTGGTCACCATTGTGCTGCAACACACATTGGTCACCATTGTGCTGCAACACACATTGGTCACCATTGTGCTGCAACACACATTGGTCACCATTGTGCTGCAACACACATTGGTCACCATTGTGCTGCAACACACATTGGTCACCATTGTGCTGCAACACACATTGGTCACCATTGTGCTGCAACACACATTGGTCACCATTGTGCTGCAACACACATTGGTCACCATTGTGCTGCAACACACATTGGTCACCATTGTGCTGCAACACACATTGGTCACCATTGTGCTGCAACACACATTGGTCACCATTGTGCTGCAACACACATTGGTCACCATTGTGCTGCAACACACATTGGTCACCATTGTGCTGCAACACACATTGGTCACCATTGTGCTGCAACACACATTGGTCACCATTGTGCTGCAACACACATTGGTCACCATTGTGCTGCAACACACATTGGTCACCATTGTGCTGCAACACACATTGGTCACCATTGTGCTGCAACACACATTGGTCACCATTGTGCTGCAACACACATTGGTCACCATTGTGCTGCAACACACATTGGTCACCATTGTGCTGCAACACACATTGGTCACCATTGTGCTGCAACACACATTGGTCACCATTGTGCTGCAACACACATTGGTCACCATTGTGCTGCAACACACATTGGTCACCATTGTGCTGCAACACACATTGGTCACCATTGTGCTGCAACACACATTGGTCACCATTGTGCTGCAACACACATTGGTCACCATTGTGCTGCAACACACATTGGTCACCATTGTGCTGCAACACACATTGGTCACCATTGTGCTGCAACACACATTGGTCACCATTGTGCTGCAACACACATTGGTCACCATTGTGCTGCAACACACATTGGTCACCATTGTGCTGCAACACACATTGGTCACCATTGTACTGCAACACACATTGGTCACCATTGTGCTGCAACACACATTGGTCACCATTGTGCTGTAACACACATTGGTCACCATTGTGCTGTAACACACATTGGTCACCATTGTGCTGTAACACGCATTGGTCACCATTGTGCTGTAACAGACATTGGTCACCATTGTGCTGTAACACGCATTGGTCACCATTGTGCTGTAACAGACATTGGTCACCATTGTGCTGTAACAGACATTGGTCACCATTGTGCTGTAACAGACATTGGTCACCATTGTGCTGTAACAGACATTGGTCACCATTGTGCTGTAACAGACATTGGTCACCATTGTGCAGTAACACACATTGGTCACCATTGTGCAGTAACACACATTGGTCACCATTGTGCAGTAACACACATTGGTCACCATTGTGCAGTAACACACATTGGTCACCATTGTGCTGTAACACACATTGGTCACCATTGTGCTGAAACACACATTGGTCACCATTGTGCTGAAACACACATTGGTCACCATTGTGCAGTAACACTGGTCACCATTGTGCTGAAACACACATTGGTCACCATTGTGCTGAAACACACATTGGTCACCATTGTGCTGAAACACACATTGGTCACCATTGTGCTGTAACACACATTGGTCACCATTGTGCTGAAACACACATTGGTCACCATTGTGCAGTAACACTGGTCACCATTGTGCTGAAACACACATTGGTCACCATTGTGCTGTAACACACATTGGTCACCATTGTGCTGTAACACACATTGGTCACCATTGTGCTGTAACACACATTGGTCACCATTGTGCTGAAACACACATTGGTCACCATTGTGCTGAAACACACATTGGTCACCATTGTGCTGAAACACACATTGGTCACCATTGTGCTGAAACACACATTGGTCACCATTGTGCTGAAACACACATTGGTCACCATTGTGCTGAAACACACATTGGTCACCATTGTGCAGTAACACTGGTCACCATTGTGCTGAAACACACATTGGTCACCATTGTGCAGTAACACTGGTCACCATTGTGCTGTAACACACATTGGTCACCATTGTGCTGTAACACACATTGGTCACCATTGTGCTGTAACACACATTGGTCACCATTGTGCTGTAACACACATTGGTCACCATTGTGCTGAAACACACATTGGTCACCATTGTGCTGAAACACACATTGGTCACCATTGTGCTGTAACACACATTGGTCACCATTGTGCTGAAACACACATTGGTCACCATTGTGCAGTAACACTGGTCACCATTGTGCTGAAACACACATTGGTCACCATTGTGCTGTAACACACATTGGTCACCATTGTGCTGTAACACACATTGGTCACCATTGTGCTGTAACACACATTGGTCACCATTGTGCTGAAACACACATTGGTCACCATTGTGCTGAAACACACATTGGTCACCATTGTGCTGAAACACACATTGGTCACCATTGTGCAGTAACACTGGTCACCATTGTGCTGAAACACACATTGGTCACCATTGTGCAGTAACACTGGTCACCATTGTGCTGTAACACACATTGGTCACCATTGTGCTGTAACACACATTGGTCACCATTGTGCAGTAACACACATTGGTCACCATTGTGCTGTAACACACATTGGTCACCATTGTGCAGTAACACACATTGGTCACCATTGTGCTGTAACACACATTGGTCACCATTGTGCTGTAACACACATTGGTCACCATTGTGCAGTAACACACATTGGTCACCATTGTGCTGTAACACACATTGGTCACCATTGTGCAGTAACACACATTGGTCACCATTGTGCAGTAACACACATTGGTCACCATTGTGCAGTAACACACATTGGTCACCATTGTGCTGTAACACACATTGGTCACCATTGTGCTGTAACACACATTGGTCACCATTGTGCAGTAACACACATTGGTCACCATTGTGCTGTAACACACATTGGTCACCATTGTGCAGTAACACACATTGGTCACCATTGTGCAGTAACACACATTGGTCACCATTGTGCTGTAACACACATTGGTCACCATTGTGCAGTAACACACATTGGTCACCATTGTGCTGTAACACACATTGGTCACCATTGTGCAGTAACACACATTGGTCACCATTGTGCTGTAACACACATTGGTCACCATTGTGCTGTAACACACATTGGTCACCATTGTGCTGTAACACACATTGGTCACCATTGTGCTGTAACACACATTGGTCACCATTGTGCTGTAACACACATTGGTCACCATTGTGCTGTAACACACATTGGTCACCATTGTGCTGTAACACACATTGGTCACCATTGTGCTGTAACACACATTGGTCACCATTGTGCTGTAACACACATTGGTCACCATTGTGCTGTAACACACATTGGTCACCATTGTGCTGTAACACACATTGGTCACCATTGTGCTGTAACACACATTGGTCACCATTGTGCTGTAACACACATTGGTCACCATTGTGCAGTAACACACATTGGTCACCATTGTGCTGTAACACACATTGGTCACCATTGTGCTGTAACACACATTGGTCACCATTGTGCTGTAACACACATTGGTCACCATTGTGCTGTAACACACATTGGTCACCATTGTGCAGTAACACACATTGGTCACCATTGTGCTGTAACACACATTGGTCACCATTGTGCTGTAACACACATTGGTCACCATTGTGCTGTAACACACATTGGTCACCATTGTGCTGTAACACACATTCCAGACTTCTATTGGAGCTGCTTATAAAAAGCCGTCAATCTCCTGGTCGATATTAAAGTCCAGAGATGTTATTGCAGTATACAAGTACACAGTATACAAGTATACAGTATACGAGTATACAGTATACAAGTTCTTCATCTTGATAAGCTCTTATTTTAACTTGATGTAGACAGTATTTTTCTTATAGTATAGATGCTAAAAGTTCACATGCTTGCTTTGACAGACTGAGGTCTCATCGCAGATTAAGTCATTCTTGGAATAACTGTTTGGGTGTTGTAATGGTTCCTTCACCTTCACTACCACTGGTGTCGCCTGTGTTACATCCTAAACCCTGAGTTTCTTAAACATCTGACACTGGAAGGTCATTCAGTGTTGTAAACACTGGTATGGTAACGTCTTCACTGTGTGGCACAGTCATCCTTGCTGACACCAACTCCGGATATTTCCACTTGACTATTGTATCGACTGAAACCTCTCTGTCACCATACAGAAATAATCGTCGTGTTGGTTTTTTCGGCTCTCCACACCATAGACACACCCAAGTTTAAACTTTTCTTGTTTTTCCACTGTCGTAAGCATTGTTTTTCCACTGTCGTAAGCATTGTTTTTCCACTGTCGTAAGCATTGTTTTTCCACTGTCGTAAGCATTGTTTTTCCACTGTCGTAAGCATTGTTTTTCCACTGTCGTAAGCATTGTTTTTCCACTGTCGTAAGCATTGTTTTTCCACTGTCGTAAGCATTGTTTTTCCACTGTCGTAAGCATTGTTTTTCCACTGTCGTAAGCATTGTTTTTCCACTGTCGTAAGCATTGTTTTTCCACTGTCGTAAGCATTGTTTTTCCACTGTCGTAAGCATTGTTTTTCCACTGTCGTAAGCATTGTTTTTCCACTGTCGTAAGCATTGTTTTTCCACTGTCGTAAGCATTCTATATAGGTTTTGCAAACCATATGTGGACCCCAAGACTTGTCTTGTTCTCCAAGCAACACTCCAAAATCAGCACGATAAGTTTTACAGAATCTGAGTTTTTTTTTTCTTCTTGCAAAGAATATTTGCCACAAATGTAGCAAAATACATTGGGATTGATCAAGCAAGCTGTTCGTGAAGAACTCATGTTCTTACGGAGAAAAATAAAATAAACGTTACAATAATGTCACGTGGTCGTTATTGATACAACTCCTATACTTAAATTATTAAATAACTTAAAAAATAACATTATAATCCTTATTAAAACTACAAAAACAGTATATAGAAATTGTTACCACATATTCATATACACGTTGTTTAAGTTCCCTGTTAACTGAGGGTAGGTACGCAATATCTCACTATCTAGAGCCAATTTGAAAAACCCACAGATATTTTTGAATTCAGTAACCCCAAAATACTACAATTATCTTAAAATATCTCTGACAAAATTTTTTGGCTAATCAGTGTAATAAAATGGTAATACCTAATGCAAATAATAGTTATGCATATAAATACTAGTAATGTAAGTGATACCTTAACCCTTCAACAGGAGCGGGTGTGGGACTTCGGTGTGATCCCCTACAAGATTGACTCGAACTTTACGGGCGCCGACAAGGGTTTGTTCAAGCAAGCTATGAGACACTGGGAGAACTACACTTGCATCCGCTTCGTGGAGAAGACTGAGGAACATCCCAACTACATCATCTTCACTGAGCGAGAGTGCGGGTGAGTTGTGTTTGTCTTAGTGGTCACTTTCACCTCTCTCTCTCTCTCTCTCTCTCTTTATACCTTTTACTTCACCATCTTTCCCTTTTCCTCCCCTTCCTTCCCATCCCATTCATTCGATTTCCACTCCCACTCTTTCCCTCTCTTCTATGCAGTTTGTATTTTGTGTGTGTGTGTGTGTGTGTGTGTGTGTGTGTGTGTGTGTGTGTGTGTACTCGCCTATATGTACTCACCTATATGTGGTTGCAGGGGTCGATTTATAGCTCCTGGCCCCGCCTCTTCACTGGTCGATACTAATTCTCATTCTCCCTGCTCCATGATATTTGTCATACCTCTTCTTAAAGCTATTTATGGAACTTGTGTGCGTGTGTCTGTGTGTGTTTTGCTATGTTTGTACATAGCAAGTTCTATTGAGTTGTAAATCTTAAAACCCTAACAAATTTTTGAGTTTGTTAAGAAAAACGAACTTGTGTGTCCTAGTTTTCAATAAACTTGAAGATCAAACAGAGACTCCAGAAGATAATACAGAATAAAGAGGTTTGTTGACCAGTTTAAAACACAAAGATAATATAACAAATTTTAAACTCGTGTATCTTTCACGTTTGTAAGTTCAAGCTGTAACTTAGGAACCAGACACTCACCTTGCCGAATAGGTAAAACTTACGATTATAGCTCAAATAGCAACGCACTTCTTGCCGAATAAGGCTAGCGAAAACTTGTGTATGCAGTAATTTTGCAAAAATCATTCTGAACCTAACCAAAAAAATATATTTCATTGTGTTTGTTTATTATTAAATTCTTGTGTTTAGCTCCTCCTTTTTTATTATGATAATTAAATTATTGTAAACTTATCTGAAATATATTTAGTTGGATTAGGCTAAATTAAATTGAGCTTGTTATAAGGTTAGGTAAGTTTTCTAAGGTTCTTTTGGTACAAAATTATTAATTTTTACATTAACATAAATGAAAAGTGTCTTTAAAAAGTACTTAATTTTAAATGAGAACAATACCAGTACTTCAAAAATTTCCCAGTATAGATTTTTAATGATTGTTTGGATAGCGGATAAGACAGAGTATGTTGTTTAGGTGTTTACTGAGACGACGACGTAATTTTTAGGATGGATCAGTAGACAGACTTCATCCTCTGTGGCTGTACGTAATAGAATAATGTCAGTTTAAACTATAAGTTTGGTCAGTGTCTCTCACATTAAGGAAAAACTTGACCTCTGTGTATAGGCGTTACTTGTGGCAGTCAGTGATTGCAAGCACAACCTATTATTGTTAGTACTACTACTAGTACTACTACTAGTACAACTACTTGAGGACTAGTTTAGCTTTGGAGAAAATTCATGAGCTGGTTTTCCTTGTTGTTGGATCATTATCCGTGTTTATAAACTTAAATTTGTGTTCCTTTTCCTGCAGAGACTCGTGCTTATTTTGACTTAAAACTGTGAAGAATGACACGAAGCTGTGGCTATTGTTTTTATGTCTGCTAAGAGGATGTGAAATTACTACCTAGTTGTTTGACTGGTAATCCAACCTAACCAGTCGGAAGTAGCACCCAAGAAATTTTCCTGCTTCTTGTGACCAGGACAACACCGCCAAGATCACACTGGTGGGCTGGAGCTCCAAGTTATATGATAACCTTCAGTCAGGTTCTGTACGCGGGTTGTTGTAGTTACTAGTTGTAATTTAAGGGGTCAGGTGGGAACATAAGGATGTGTAGGTGGTAATTTAAGGTCCTCTAGCATCGTTCCAGACCAGACCTCTGGTTGATGGTTTCAGCATTCAGGCTGTTGGTGCTAGCAGCACGCAGACCAGTGGTGGTAGTGTGTGGTGGCGGCGGCGGCAGCAGTAGCAGTCTGTGGTCAGATTGACGGCAGTCTGTGGTCAGATTGACGGCAGTCTGTGGTCAAACTGACGGCAGTCTGTGGTCAAACTGACGGCAGTCTGTGGTCAAACTGACGGCAGTCTGTGGTCAAACTGACGGCAGTCTGTGGTCAAACTGACGGCAGTCTGTGGTCAAACTGACGGCAGTCTGTGGTCAAACTGACGGCAGTCTGTGGTCAAACTGACGGCAGTCTGTGGTCAAACTGACGGCAGTCTGTGGTCAAACTGACGGCAGTCTGTGGTCAAACTGACGGCAGTCTGTGGTCAAACTGACGGCAGTCTGTGGTCAAACTGACGGCAGTCTGTGGTCAAACTGACGGCAGTCTGTGGTCAAACTGACGGCAGTCTGTGGTCAAACTGACGGCAGTCTGTGGTCAAACTGACGGCAGTCTGTGGTCAAACTGACGGCAGTCTGTGGTCAAACTGACGGCAGTCTGTGGTCAAACTGACGGCAGTCTGTGGTCAAACTGACGGCAGTCTGTGGTCAAACTGACAGCAGTCTGTGGTCAAACTGACAGCAGTCTGTGGTCAAACTGGCCGCAGAGCAGTGTTGGTACGTGTTAGGGGAAAGGCGTGCGTGCGCAAGCGCAGTCGTACGTGTCCATTCATATGCTTGTTACCACTGAATAGGATTTAATGAATGACTGAAAGCTGGTACCACGGTGTTAACTAGGAAATAGGGGGTAGGGGAGAGGGTTTATGGGGAGGGGGAAGGGGGAGAGACCACCTGTGGATGCAAACGTCTATCCCTGGAAGGCTGCGTATATTCCTGGTTTCGAAAACACTGCTTTGCACGGTTTCACTAATACCGGCTGTTTTTAATATCCCGAGAGTAAGTCTCCACCTCTAACAATATATACCATCCAAGAATTTAGTCAACTATATACCTCCCAGAGTGAGGTGTATAAAATCTACTCAAACATATTTATTCCTTTCGGTCATTGTAAGTATAATCCCCGTAGCGGGGATTATACTTACAATGAACTCAGTGAGTCACCCGGGGTACCTAACTACTCCCCGCTATTCTAAGTAGGTATTTATTTTTTAGGTATGGAAAAGAACACTTGTGTGTAGTTCAGACTGATGCAGCCACGAGTGGCTTCGTCAGTCTTAATTAACGTGGCGAAACGTCAACTTTAATAAATTTTAGTAAGTAGTTTCTTCCAGAGTTTCTCGGTATCACCATACCATCCACAACCGGTTCTTTACCGGTATACAAGGTAAGGCTGACAAACACAAGCAAGAGTAAAAGAGACGAGGGAAAAGTGTTGTAGATTACAGACTTTTACTCACAAACTTGGTACAATACAGACCTCACGCTCTCTAGATTTATATATTGAATATAAAAATTTACGTTTAGGCAAGCTTTATAAATGCACAAAGATATAGTTGCGAAGTTCCACTAGAAGGCGGAATGATAGATGATGCTATCCTGGCTACTCGCGTAAATATCGTTGGGGTATAAGCAAATTGCTTGGAGATCGTGAAGAATAAATCAGAGTACCGTGACTGGAACAGGGCATGAATATACCGCATTTTGGAGGCTTGAAATTTTTCAAGGTGTTTGGGTCTAAGTCGGGCAGAAATGTCGTCGTGTTTCCTACTTGCGGGTTAATTGTGTAATGCTTGAAGTCTGTGCACATTCGCCGAAGTCCAAGCCACATAACTCACTGATAATGCATAGTCAGGACACACTCCCTCTGTCGACACTTCAGTTCCTCCACTGACTCTCATTCCAATGTAGGTTATAATTACAACTTGAACTTTTAAAGGGGCGGACCTGTAAGCCAGCGGAAAGCCTTTGTCTGATGACCAAAAGCTCCAGTGGTGTGTCATCATATGACTTGAGACCCTCGTCAGGAAACCCTTGTCCTGTTTCCTGACAAACCTTACCAAACCTAACCTCACTCTCAAACCCTGTGAGTTCCTCTCTCTCTCTCTCCTGGCTTTTCAACCGGGCCTAGCTCTGATAGTAAAGGTTGTTCCCACTGGATCACTCTCCTCGTGGAACGATGTAAATGCTTTAGAAAAACTGACAAGTTGAAGAATGACTCTTGTGCAACATTTGAGAGTTTTAGAACTCTTACCAGAGGTTCAAACCCCACCCGTTGCTTGGTTTGTTGTGCAAGCGTCTCTTCATCTTCCTCGTGGCTTCTACAGGCTGGGATCTCACAAACTCAAGGAGAGGCACAAAAACTTAGCACCTTCACCAAGTCTCTCCTGTGGTAGACGAGACATTGAATCCAGGGCTTAACACTGAGGAACACAGAGTACGTAATACTACGAGGGACTTAGCTGAGATGAAAGCCAGCTTATAGAACAGAAGTCAGAGTGCCAGCCAGCAGTGCCTCTACGTCATGAGGTGCCTTATTGCAGGGGAGCAGGGCAGGTTAGTGAAGAGGCTTGGGCAGAGGGCCTTATTAGAGGAGGCTGGGAAGAGTGACTTGGTGGAGGGGTTGGGCTGAGGGAGAGTGACTTGGTGCAGGGGTTGGGTTGAGGGGGAACAACTTGGTGGAGGGGTTGGGTTGAGGGAGAATGACTTGGTGGAGGGGTTGGGTTGAGGGAGAATGACTTGGTGGAGGGGTTGGGTTGAGGGAGAATGACTTGGTGGAGGGGTTGAGGAGAAGTCTCAAGTCCCCATTTTGGATATTAATTCCATGAAATAACTCGAAAATACACCTTCTGATCGGCTTCAAACTTTCAACCCTGGTGGAAAGTTCAGATTAGTTTGGCCGTAGGTTCCAATTTGATAATTTAAATAAGAAATGTGATATAGGTTATTAGGGAATGACACTGAATATCGTCTTGAAACTTTTAATGTTGGTGTCTTACAGGAACTTTTAAAACGTTTAGTGAACCTTATAGGTTCTAATTTGATAATTAGATTTATAATTGGTTTTGAATCATCATACCTGACCTTTAAAAGTATTAATAAGTTGGGCAGAAAAATTCAAAATTATACATCTTTAGCTGGAATAATTTTAATTTTAAAACTGCATAATAATTTTGATGTGAAAATAATAATTTTGATGTGAAAATAATAATTTTGATGTGAAAATAATAATTTTGATGTGAAAACAATAATTTTGATCAGGACACGACATTTATTTATCAGAAAATGAAAATTTTGATCTGACACCTATGATATTTTTGTTATTGCTATGTTTTTGTTATTGCTATGTTTTTGTTATTGCTATGCCCTACAGTGTCTCCTTACATAGCATGATATATGCTGTTAGTTTGATTAAGATCGGTCAATTAGTTTCCGTGATACAAGAGAGACTACACCTCTCCTCCTAGAATGTTTCCTGGTACTTGTACCTTGGTGGAGTAAAGTCTACGGACATTGCCCATCATGTTTCAGTTTCTTTTTCATGTTTGAGAGTACCTGGAGGGTGTTAATGAGGGGTCAACGCCCCCTGCGGCCCGCTCCTCGACCAGGCCTTCAGGTGGATCAGGGCATGATCAGCTAGGGTGTTAGTGTTGGCCGCACGCAGTTCAGAGTAAGAACCACAGCCCAGTTGATCGGGTACTGACTCTTGACTGGAGGCGTATGCCATTTTCTCTACCCTGAGAAAAGATACGCATGTGCATACATACGTATACAGCAGGTATATGCATATGGTATGTTATACTTGGTCTGATTGCCTAGTTTCTCATGCATACATACGTACACGCACATGTAGACGAATAACTACTCTCATGCATACATTCACGTATGCATGTGTATGCATGTTCACATGCCTCTTGTAAGGCAGGTGAGAACAGTTCTGGAGGATGTACAGAGAACCTTCACTGGTCGTACTCTGGAGGGTGTACAGAGAACCTTCACTGGTCGTACTCTGGAGGATGTACAGAGAACCTTCACTGGTCGTACTCTGGAGGGTGTACAGAGAACTTTCACTGGTCGTACTCTGGAGGGTGTACAGAGAACCTTCACTGGTCGTACTCTGGAGGGTGTACAGAGAACCTTCACTGGTCGTACTCTGGAGGGTGTACAGAGAACCTTCACTGGTCGTACTCTGGAGGGTGTACAGAGAACCTTCACTGGTCGTACTCTGGAAGGTGTACACAGAACCTTCACTGGTCGTACAAATACAGTCAAATACCTGAATTACTGGGAATCAATCTCAAACTGGACTCGTTTTAAGATAGGTTCGAAAGATCGGTAATAATTTACACTAGCATAATGCTGGAGCTACTGGTCTTAAATCTACACTCAAAAATCACTCCCTGTAACAGATTTAAATGCAAGGGGCCCACGACTTTTAAATGCCTTTCCTTTCATATTTAGCGGAATCACCAACAGACATCCCCCTAGCTGTCTTAAAGATGGAACTTAGTGCCTATGATGGAATGCATGCGTCTAGCACCAGCAATCTTATTGATCAGGGTATCAACCATGATGTTTGACCTGGAACCGGGGCGCGGGGGCCATGACTCCCAGAATTGACCAATAGCAGTAGGCAATAGTAGAGAGTCGATATTTAACTTCAAACTCGCGATATTACGGCCATACACTATTCCTCTTCTAATATTACTGGCCACAGTATTATTGGTCACAGAATACCCCCGACACACCAATAGTGCTGACACCAATACTGCTGATACATCAATACTGCTGATACATCAATACTGCTGATACATCAATACTGCTGATACATCAATACTGCTGATACATCAATACTGTTGACACACCAATACTGCTGATACACCAATACTGCTGATACACCAATACTGCTGATACACCAATACTGCTGATACACCAATACTGCTGATACACCAATACTGCTGATACACCAATACTGCTGACACACTGTTGCAACCCCTGAATGGTTGCAATGATTATTATGTATATATATAATTATTACCTTTTCATTTAATTTCATATTGCTTATATTTGCGATAATAGCTAAATCGTAAATGTATTGCTTTATATTGTTATTTGACGTAGTTATGTTGTTATGTAGGATGTAACTTATTATGCGCTCAGTTCAAGTCTTGATTGTCTAACTACTGTAATTATCGCTCTTTGCTCGTTATTTTGCCGGCTTCTTGCTGGGCTGCTGCTGTCCACGGAGCTATCACGTGATCGAGGGGGGGATGTCCTCACCTCGCTTGAAGTATTCAGTCTGCTCTAGACTCGCTTGTTGGTCGGACAGATTGTCTGTCTCATTATTTTTGTTAGTTCTGTAGAACTCTGTTCACAGAACCTTGTATAGACTTAGTGATTTTCGACGTTGTACTGAGGTTGTGTGTCTCATAGACACTCGAAACATCTCAGGTCCTGAGCTATAGCTTCTGACTTAATTTGTACTGGTTTCTGTGTATTATCACAGTCGGGGATTTTCTTATGCTGAACTTAGATTCAGTAGTATGGGAGTTTTGTAACTTTTGTGGAGGATCTGCTGATGGTCCCTACTTAGTGTCGTTATATTATCTCATTGTTCCTGATTCTGTGTCGCAGTTGCTTGTTGTATTGCTATTGGGCTTTAGCATTCTTTTCGTTGTTCAAGCAGACTGTTCTGGTTGCCAGTCGGTCAAGAAGTTAGTTTATGTGAGGACTTTGTCAGTCACTTGTTTAAGTCTAGTCGAGTCGTGAGACGGAGAACTACTTAGAGCACTTACACACATACATACATACTTGTACATATTTGTAATATCTTATTAAATGTTAATGTACCAGACGGTACTTAAGAATTATAAATGTGATATGTGCTTTCAGCACAATAATATTGAACTCGAGAGAATTGATATTATTTTGATTACTGTGATTAATTTAATTTAATTTAATTTGATAATATACCTCTAGACTTAATAAATTTATTAAATTTTAATTTATCTAGTTAGTAGCCTACCAGTTGTAATCCTGAAGCACTATTGAATTATACTGAATTCTAATGGATAATTGGACAAGGATACTGACTACTTGTTACGAAAACCCAGTAACAGGCTGGATGCTAGAAGGGCAGTCCTTTCTAGTATTCACTGGAGATCTCTAAGCTTTTAGAATCGCGTTTTTTGTAACACACACCAATACTGCTGATACACCAATACTGCTGATACACCAATACTGCTGATACACCAATACTGCTGATACACCAATACTGCTGATACACCAATACTGCTGATACACCAATACTGCTGACACGCCAATACTGCTGACACGCCAATACTGCTGACACACCAATACTGCTGACACACCAATACTGCTGACACACCAATACTGCTGGAACTTACTGCTGGAACATACTACTGGAACATACTACTGGAACATACTACTGACACAATTCCTCTGAACCACAATACCCCTGACACACACAATGCTCCTGACACGCACAATACTCATGACACAGTACTCCTGACACACAATACTGACACAGTACTACTGACACACAATACTGACACAGTACTCGTGACACACAATACTGACACAGTACTACTGACACAGTACTCCTGACAGTTCTACTGACACAGTACTATTGACACAGTACTATTGACACACAATACTGACACAGTACTACTGACACAGTACTACTGACACACAATACTGACACAGTACTCCTGACACACAATACTGACACAGTACTCCTGACACACAATAATGACACAGTACTAACACAGTACTCCTGACACACAATACTGACACAGTACTGACACACAATACTGACACAGTACTACTGACACAGTACTACTGACACAGTACTCCTGACACACAATACTGACACAGTACTCCTGACACACAATACTGACAGTACTACTGATACAGTACTCCTGACACACAATGACACAGTACTCCTGACACAGTACTCCTGACACAGTACTACTGACACAGTACTACTGACACAGTACTACTGACACAGTACTACTGACACAGTACTGACACAGTACTCCTGACACAATACTGACACAATACTCCTGACACAATACTGACACAATACTACTGACACAATACTGACATAATACTCCTGACACTCAGGAATAAGTTTTACAGACGGCAATATTCGCGAGACAGTTTAAATGTAAATTTTGCGTCGCGATTGGAGTTCATGTTTTACCTTAATAACAGAGCGACCGTAATTAAGCATTAGAGGCATGTAAGAGTATTAGTGAAAGTTCACTTAAGGTAATTATATTGGTCGTTATGATTTGTTGGAAAGTGTGTGGGGGTGTATGTTTCTCTGTCTGTCTCTCTGTCTCTCTGTCTCTCTCTCTCTCTGTCTGTCTGTCTGTCTGTCTCTCTCTCTCTCTCAGGCAGTTAAGTGTTTTGCACTGCAAACTGCAGTGTCCGAACTGGAGGTTGCAGTGTCCGAACTGGAGGTTGCAGTGTCCGAACTGGAGGTTGCAGTGTCTTCACTGCTGCTTGTGGGAAGATTCTTGGTCACTGGCTCTTCATAAAGATTAACTACACCTTCCTCGGATCAAATTGGTTTACCATTTCCTACGTACTATATGATCCTTACGGGTTTAGCTCTCCCCCAAGGCTATATGTAGAATAGACATTGTGTATACTCGCTTATTTGTGATTGCATAGGTTGAGTCATAGCTCCTGGCCCCGCCTTTTTACTAGTCGCTACCAGGTCCACTCTGCTCCATGAGCTTGATCGTACCTTATCTTAATGCTGGGTATTGATCCTTACTTCACTGCTTCACTTTCGGGATTGTTCCACTTCCTGACAACTCTAAGGCTAAAGAAATACTTCCTAACATCCCTATGACTCGTCTGAGTTTTTAACTTCAGGCTGTGTTCCTTTGTTGCTGTGTCCCATCTCTTCAAATATTCTGGCCCTAGCCTTCTTGTCAATTCCTCTCGGTATTTTATACGTCGTTATCATTTCCCCTTATCCCTCCTCTGTGTGTTCACTTAATTGAGATTTCAGCGGTCGAGTGGCTGCTCCTGGCCCAGCTTGTTTCATACGGTTACACTAAGTTCCTGGGCAACTTGAGAGCTGTTGTACATGTGTGTGAAGCTGCGCATTTAATCTGCATCCTCTAATATCGTGAACTAGTCATTTTCGCTAGCTTCTCACTTTCAAAAGTGAAATACTGACTGACATCCCTGTGACTCCTTCCATCTATGCACTCTGTGTTAAGGTCTTCTCTTTCCAGTTTCTCTTTGTCGTAAGTATCTTGCACGTCGTAATCATGTCTCTCTCTGGTTGCTAGACGAGTTTGTGGAGGTGGGACTTGAGGTGTATTCTTGGTAATGTGTTGCAGTCTTAATGGTCACCTTTGGTAATATTTCAGTGTTAGGGTGACCTTTAGTGATGTGTTGCAGTGTAATGTTGATCTTGGATATGTTGCAGAGTATTACAACCCAGGATTCCAAATTGCCTGTTATCCCGGGTGTAATGGGAGCAAAGTAAACACAGAAAAAGTTTAGACTTATATTATCCTTCACCAATTTAGAACAGCAATATGTACACTATGTACAGTGATAAGTATAGTGCACTCCACGGTAAGCAAGGCAGAAATAGAAGCCACAAAATAGCAGACCGTGCTTCAACCAGCTCTAGAATGGGAATGACAAGGGCAGACAGGAGAGTGGTACCCACATAACCTCTGCGATTGCCAAAACCATCTTATTGGCTAGAACCTGGTCACTAGTTGAACGATGGGGCCCCATCATCAACTCTTAGCAACCTATTTCGCTGGTTGGGGGAGATAGCCTGTAAATGAGGGTGTGTACATGCGCCGAATAAAGGTTACGTACTCTTTGCATGCCACACCCCCACCCCGGGAAAGCTCAGGATTAGGCTGCCACCTCCCAGTGGTAACCATGCCGCCATGGCACAAAATAATGGGACCGCCTTTCCTCTCCACCATCCAACTCTTAGATAGGCGCCTTGGGACTGAGGATGATAGGCAGTGGATAAGTTGTGGATTATCCCTAACCTAGTTAATACTTCCCTAAATGCTTTGGCAGTAAAGTTGTACCTTGATCACTTTGAATAGTTTTAGGAATGCCAAAACAAGAAGTGAATTTTGTTAAAGCTTTGAGAATAGCTTTAGTATTAATACTGTGCATGGGAATTGCTTCAGGATATCTGGTTACTTTACCAATAATCGTAAATAAAATATTGATTTCCAGACTTTCCACTAGGTAGTGGACCTACACAATCTATAATTAAATCTACAAAAGGTTCTCCATCAGCAGGTATAGGTTGGAGAGGTGCAGGTTTAATGGAATGTCCAGGTTTCCCTACTTGCTGACATTCTCGGCAACACCTAATATGATTCTTCACATCTTTCTTTAATTTTGGCCAATAAAATTCTTTTGTGATTCTATACAAGGTTTTTGTAATTCCTAAGTGACCTCCTAATGAAGTATTATGAGCTATATTTAATATTTTAGGTCTAAACTTGGTTGGAACCACTAACCTGTCATACAATTGCCGGCCCTCTATCTCCTTACCAGTCTCAGTGCAGATCAAATAATCGTTTTTAACTTCATACTTGACCGGATGACCCAAAGAGGATTTACCCATGGCTGCCTGAAAAGCGAATTTTAAAGAAGGGTCCTTTCGTTGTTCCTCCCGGAAGGACAGTCCCTCGGGCATGGAAACAGAGACATCTGGCAATCCTGCAACCTGGGAATAGGAAGGCTTGATCGGGGTCTGTTCACTTGATTTACGAGGCTCCGGCCGGTGTGCCTCATAAAACAACGTGGCTATTCCGAGATCGGAGTCGTCCAAGGATAGGTCAACATTCTCTCCAGACAACCCTTGGGATGTTGCCCGAGTTATGGCCAACACCGGAGAAGAATTACTCGTTATAGGCTCAGGACACGCACTAACAGTATTAATGTTATTACCCAGTAATAACATGGCATCTTTCATGGGGAATCCTTTTGAGACACCTACAGTCAAGTACCCAGTGTAATATTTGCACTGTACATAAATTTTATGCAAAGGGACAGAATATATAGCTCCTCCAAATGCTTCCAATAAAACAGAGGAATTCAAGGAAGTGTTCTCTGAAAGGGGTAATATTCCTTCTCTTACAAGTGAGCAATATGCTCCAGTATCTCTAAAGGTCTTTACTTCAGTTGTTTCTGAGTTTTCCTGAAGGGAAATAAGACTCTTGCAATAATAAGGGGCCATACCTTTTTCTACTTCTCTAGGGGACATGTTACTAGGGATATTAGAGATTTTCCCAATGGGTTGGGGTTTATGGGGGCAGTTGGGACGGATATGACCTACTTTGTTACAGAGGAAGCAGACGACAGGCTTGCCCTTTGCTCCCTGCGGACGTTGCAACTGGTGTCGCTCTGGTTGGTGTCTCTCTGGATACTGTTGTCGAGATGCACCCTGTTGAGTAATTTGTCTCTCAGTACGTGGACCATAAGTTGAGAAGCGTGGCTCACCAGGTGACTTAGTTGGCTGACGTAGACGTTCTCCCTCCGGTTGGCACTTCATTCTCCAAGGTTGCCGATCTCTGCTCATGCCAGGCTGTTGAAAAGAGAGATGGGACCGCTCGGACAAGGAGCGGTTAGTTTCGAAGGTATCAGCCAACCTGGCTGCCTCCAATGCAGTGGTTAAGTCACGATCCTGCAGAAAGACTCGAACCTCTGGTCCCACAGACTCCAGCAGGTTATCAATCAGAATAAGCTGTACCAGCTCCTCAAAGGTAGAGACACCACTTGCTTTATACCAGCTGGTAAAAGCTTTGGTTTGCTGTCTCACAAAGTCCACTAGGGATTAACCAAGCTGTCGTCTGCCCAGCTTGAATTTTTTTTTATATTTGGCTGGGATACATGTATATGCTCCCAACACTGTGGTCTTCACTACTTGATAATCAGAAAATTCAGCGTCATTTAATACTGACGTAAATTCCTGTGCCTTACCCAATAATGCTGTATGAACCAACGATGCCCAGTGCTGTTCCGGCCACCTCAAGGCTCGAGCCTGATTTTCGAAGCTTTCGAAAAATTGTTCTGGTTCGGCCTCATTGAAGCGGGGAACAAACTGTACTGCTTTCTGTAAACTAAAATTTACTGAATGCGAAAACTGCCTCCTTTCTCTTTCCCTATCAAATTCTTCCCTTGCGAATGCTCTCTGTTCCCTAGTTTGCTCAAGATTGATTTTTGCCAGCTCAAGTGCCAACAACGCTGATTCACCTTGAGACAACCCAGCTGCACTATACTGACCATTTTGCTCCGAAGGTGTATCATCTTCCTCCTGCGAGAACATAGTTTTTGCCCTAGCTCCCGTAGAGGGAGGAGTCTGATGTGCCATCTCTTCTATAAGTTTGTCAGCAATCAGTGAACACAGTTGCGCAGCTGTGAGAGTGCATTTGTATTTAATGCCAATGGAACGAGCAATTTTCCAACAACGCTGTAGGGACAATTTAGGTAGGTTATGCAAAGTATATGCCAACACCAGACGTCTGACTCGTCTAGGTGGCATAAGTTATTCACTATGCACAGTACGATTGCAGAATACCCCAACGTAACACGTTAATTTGCAGAACACGCTTAGCTATGCACAGTACGATTGCAGAATACGCATACAAGCAAAGTCGACTGCAAAATTCTCCACACCGAACAGGCTAGTAACAACTGACACGCAAAATTTGTAAAGCAATGCCAGACAGCTACACTGTTCTAGAAGATTGACCGTAGCGAAGCGAGCACACCGAACAAGCTAGTAGCGAGCTGTTGAACGATCACACACTAGCAAGGCTGACCATAAAGCAACTGACACGCAAAATTTGTAAAGCGTAGGCAAAGCTAATGCAATGCCAGACAGCAAGCTGCACAATGTTCCTACTAGGAGCTTCACCCTAAGCTCAACCGTTTCTCTAAGTCCAGCTCCAGCTCCCGGACAGGCCCCCATATTACAACCCAGGATTCCAAATGGCCTGTTATCCCGAGTGTAATGGGAGCAAGGTAAACACAGCAGAGAAAGTTTAGACTTATATTATCCTTCACCAATTTAGAACAGCAATATGTACACGATGTACAGTGATAAGTATAGTGCACTCTACGGTAAGCAAGGCAGAAATAGAAGCCACAAAATAGCAGACCGTGCTTCAACCAGCTCTAGAATGGGAATGACAAGGGCAGACAGGAGAGTGGTATTCACATAACCTCTGCGATTGCCAAAACCACCATCTTATTGGCTAGAACCTGGTCACTAGTTGAACAACGGGGCCCCATCATCAACTCTTAGCAACCTGGTTCGCTGGTTGGGGGAGATAGCCTGTAAATGAGGGTGTGTACATGCGCCGAATAAAGGTTACATACTCTTTGCATGCCACACCCCCACCCCGAGAAGGCTCAGGATTAGGCTGCCACCTCCCAGTGGTAACCATGCCGCCATGGCACAAAATAATGGGACCGCCTTTCCTCTCCACCATCCAACTCTTAGATAGAGCTCAGCTTTTCTCGTGACAAAAAGTCAAACCCTAAACTTAGAGTGAGACAGTAGTCAGTCAGGCTAGCATAGGTCCAAGATACAGGCGGACGGTAGCCCGCATCCCCGAATAAAGGTTACGTACTCTTTGCATGCCACACAGTGTAATGTTGATCTTGGACATGTTGCAGTGTAATGTTGATCTTGGATATGTTGCAGTGTAATGATCTTGGATATGTTGCAGTGCAATGTTGATCTTGGACATGTTGCAGTGTAATGTTGGTCTTGGACATGTTGCAGTGTAATGTTGATCTTGGATATGTTGCAGTGTAATGTTGATCTTGGATATGTTGCAGTGTAATGTTGGTCTTGGACATGTTGCAGTGTAATGTTGGTCTTGGACATGTTGCAGTGTAATGTTGATCTTGGATATGTTGCAGTGTAATGATCTTGGACATGTTGCAGCATAATGATGATCTTGGACATGTTGCAGTGTAATGTTGATCTTGGATATGTTGCAGTGTAATGATCTTGGATATGTTGCAGTGTAATGTTGATCTTGGACATGTTGCAGCGTAATGATCTTGGACATGTTGCAGTGTAATGTTGATCTTGGACATGTTGCAGTGTAATGATCTTGGACATGTTGCAGTGTAATGTTGATCTTGGACATGTTGCAGTGTAATGATCTTGGACATGTTGCAGTGTAATGTTGATCTTGGACATGTTGCAGTGTAATGATGATCTTGGACATGTTGCAGTGTAATGATGATCTTGGACATGTTGCAGTGTAATGATCTTGGACATGTTGCAGTGTAATGTTGATCTTGGACATGTTGCAGTGTAATGTTGATCTTGGACATGTTGCAGTGTAATGTTGATCTTGGACATGTTGCAGTGTAATGATCTTGGACATGTTGCAGTGTAATGATCTTGGGTATGTTGCAGTGTAATGTTGATTTTGGACATGTTGCAGTGTAATGTTGGTCTTGGACATGTTGCAGTGTAATGTTGGTCTTGGACATGTTGCAGTGTAATGTTGATCTTGGATATGTTGCAGTGTAATGTTGATCTTGGACATGTTGCAGTGTAATGTTGGTCTTGGACATGTTGCAGTGTAATGTTGATCTTGGACATGTTGCAGTGTAATGTTGATCTTGGACATGTTGCAGTGTAATGTTGATCTTGGACATGTTGCAGTGTAATGTTGATCTTGGATATGTTGCAGTGTAATGTTGATCTTGGACATGTTGCAGTGTAATGTTGATCTTGGATATGTTGCAGTGTAATGATCTTGGACATGTTGCAGCATAATGATGATCTTGGACATGTTGCAGTGTAATGTTGATCTTGGATATGTTGCAGTGTAATGATCTTGGATATGTTGCAGTGTAATGTTGATCTTGGACATGTTGCAGTGTAATGTTGGTCTTGGACATGTTGCAGTGTAATGTTGGTCTTGGACATGTTGCAGTGTAATGATCTTGGACATGTTGCAGTGTAATGTTGATCTTGGACATGTTGCAGTGTAATGTTGATCTTGGACATGTTGCAGTGTAATGTTGATCTTGGACATGTTGCAGTATAATGATGATCTTGGACATGTTGCAGTATAATGATGATCTTGGACATGTTGCAGTGTAATGTTGATCTTGGATATGTTGCAGTGTAATGATCTTGGATATGTTGCAGTGTAATGTTGATCTTGGACATGTTGCAGCGTAATGATCTTGGACATGTTGCAGTGTAATGTTGATCTTGGACATGTTGCAGTGTAATGTTGATCTTGGACATGTTGCAGTGTAATGTTGATCTTGGACATGTTGCAGTGTAATGTTGATCTTGGACATGTTGCAGTGTAATGTTGATCTTGGACATGTTGCAGTGTAATGTTGATCTTGGACATGTTGCAGTGTAATGTTGATCTTGGACATGTTGCAGCGTAATGATGTTCTCTGGGGGAGAACATCGCCTCAGGTTCGCCTTCTTTCTAATTTTCGTGATCTTACATTTGATAAGGTTGAACTGCAGTAGTCACATGTTCACCAGCCTCTCAGCCTTTAAATTGGTCCATTCAGCCCCCTCCCCCCCGCGCACTGTGTGTGTGTGTGTGTGTGTGTGTGTGTGTGTGTGTGTGTGTGTGTGTGTGTGTGTGTGTGTGTGTGTGTGTGTGTGTGTGTGAGTGTGTGTGTGAGAGAGAGAGAGAGAGAGAGAGAGAGAGAGAGAGAGAGAGAGAGAGAGAGAACGAACTACTGAGGGTGGTGCTGGAGGCTGTGTATGATAATTTAATATTTTAGTAATGTATGTGTTTTAGAAACACACACACACACACAGGAATTAAGTCGGATGTTTCACTGTATGTTGTAAATCTAATGAGAAAGATAAGAACAGGAGAGGATAGTGATACTCTGGAGAGTACTCAGCAGACTACAGAGACGCCACCTGTTGCTTCACCTGTCTCATATACACTTAGGGTGAATAATTGATCCATTCGCGCCGGTTCATCCTTGCGTCTTCTCACCAGTAGCTTTTTCTTTAACTGTACCACCAGTCTTGAATTTTCTCCCTTGCACCTTCCCATTTTCTCTGCTTTTTTTTCATTATTATTGCCCCTTTTATCCATCCCATCATTTCTCCCCTCGTCTCTTATTTTCCGTTCTAGTTTTTAAGGTCTTCAGCTATGATCATTCTTTTCTGTTTCCTCCCACTCCTCGTCCATTTTGCTCTTAACACCAGCTATTATCATATCAAATATTACTGCTTACCTTCGTTTTTATATTCTTACATTTACCGTTTTTTCCTCTCTAGGTTACACACAGCCAAGTGTAAATAATGTCTTGATTTCAGCCTTTACACTTAAAGCAATATTTTTTTTTTTTCTGTTTCGTTTTTTTGAGAGTTTCTTGAAGGCTCTTTTGTAGCTCTTGAGAGAGAGTTATGTTTCATAGCTAACGTTTTGATATTTTATTCTTAGGTCGGTTGCTAGCGCACTCAGGTCACATTTTGAGGTCCGTGGTTCGATCTCCGGTATGGTTGGAAACCTTAAGGTGTGTTTCCTTAAGACACCTGCTGTCCATGTTCACCTAGCTGTAAATAGGTACCTGGGTGTTAGTCAACTGGTGTGGGTCGAAATATAAACACATATGCAGTATAATGTGATCCTTTATTGACTACGTTTCGCCCACACAGTGGGCTTTTTCAAGTCACAAACAGAACTACCTGGGGTGGAAGGAACGCGAGTATTTATAGTCAGGTTCAGAGTGCTGAGGTCAGGTGGAGAATGCTGCATCTGATAGAGTCTAAAATCTTGGGTAGCTTGGAAAGGAGATTGGACAAGTTTGTGAGCAGACCTTCTACAGTGTTCTTATGTGGGATAGCGATGAAGAAGCTTCTTGGCAAGTGGTTCAGCTATGTTATAGAAGCCACTATTCTGGTTGAAGTTGTCGGATATAGAAATAAGTGATGATCCCAGGATTCTTCGGTATTGAGTGTTGTCTTCTGTGGCGATAAGTCTTGAGTTTCTGTAGTTTATCAAGTGGTTGTGTGAATTACGGTGTTGTACGCAGGCATTCCTTGTGGCGTCAGACCTTCGAACTTCCACCCAATCACACAATGTCTTAAATGCTACAAATTCGGCCACGACAAAAACACATGCACATCTACACAAGTCTGTTCCAGATGTTCAGCAACTGGCCACTTCTGGAATACTTGCAACCTCCCCCTTAAATGTTCTAACTGCGGCGGGTCACACACTGCAGTTGCAAATTCCTGCCCTTCTAGAAAGCACATTCTCTCCTCCCTCAGAGCAAACCAACCTCCCTCCCTCCCCAACCCCTTCCCTGCTCCTCCCTCCCCTTCCTTACCTCCCTCCCCTTCCACACCTCCCTCCCCTACCCCCAATGCCTGGGCCTCCCCACGCACTTGGTCTACCTCTTCTACTCTACACACATCAAACACCAACACACAGACTACAAACACTTCTCCTTCTACACCCACACTAGACTACAAAACTAACTGTCAACTTGCCACTGCTGCCCACTCTGCGATGGTAATCTCACAAGCTTACCAATCAGACTACTCACATGTCCTTAACCTAATCTTGTCTGCTAACAATCTTCCCTCTTTAATTATCCCTCCTTCCTGCTTCTCTTCCAAGCCTCCTACAACCTCTCCCTCCTTCCTCTCTCCCACCCCCCCACTTCCTACTCCCACCAGCTCTCCTCCTCCACTACCTCTCTTCACTACTTCTACACCTCCCACCAACACCCCTACTGCTACTGCTACGACCACCCCTCCCCCCACTTCCTTACCCACTTCATCCCCTTCCAAAGCTTCCACTTCCTCACAGCTTACCAAAACTTCCACTTCCTCTGCATCCACCTTCGCCCACTCCACCACAACCAAAACCTCATCCAGGTCCAACTCCACCTCCTCCAGACAAAATCCACTCAAACCTAAACCTACCCCAACTTCTAACGGACAGACCAAAGAACATAAAAACAGATCCATCTCTTCCTCCCCCTCCAGGAAACGGGTCCGTAGCACCTACAAACACACATCCACTGATGGCACCACTATCACGGGCTTTAATCCAAACTCCTCCCCCGACATTAACTTTGCTAAGACGAAACCATTAAATCACGTTTAAGGTGATTCAGTTCAACATACGTTCTTACTTTACAATTAGACACCTACTGGCCGAGCTCCTTGAAGCAGAGAGGCCAGATATTGTTTTGCTAAACAGTACCTGCCTCAAAGCCCCTCAATGTATCCGCCATTATGGTTATACTGCACTACAGTCCCCCTATGATCCCCACGATGGGGTTGCCATCCTTGTCAATTCCAACATAAAACATGAATTTCTCCCAATCCCTTTTATTCACCAACACTGTCTTGCGGTCAGAATACACACCCACCTTGGCCCCTTTATCTTTTTCACCACCTATGCTCGCCCAAACACTACTCTCAACATACACGACCTCTCCTTAGTCTTCAACTACACCAACACACCAACTTACCTACTAGCTGACATGAATGCCAAACACACTGCCTTTCATCACACCAGTAACAACCAACTTGGTCACCAATTACTCAACTTCACAAACCATAAACACCTAATTCATCTTGGCCCAGACTTCAATACCTTCTTCAACCACACGGGCCAAGGCAAACCAGACATCATTCTGGCAAACCGAGCCAGCTCTCTATTTCAACATTACATCTCACCTGGCCCTATTACAGGCTCTGATCACATCCCAGTCATCTTACACATCTCCTCCAACCCTATCCTCATTCCAACCACACCTTCATTCTCCTACAAGAACGCTGACTGGGATGCTTTCAAACAACACATAGACAATATTAACCTCACCTATGACTACAACAACAAACCTATCTCTGACATCGATACTCAACTTGATCTCATCCAGGACACCATTACACAAGCAGCCAACATCGCAATACCAAAGAAAACTCACACCACTCGTTATTCCTTCAAACCATCACTCAGAACAAGAAGACTAATTATCTGCTACCACAACCGCTTCCTCTACAACACACATAGATTTAATCAAGTCCGATTAGATCTCACTTACCTTAGAAACAACATTTTACACAGCCTAGACCAAGACCACAACAATCACTGGTCACGACTAATACAATAAGCGGACAGGCAGCGTGTTAAAAACACTAAAGCCTTCTGGAACTTTATCAAAAAAATCAGAGGCACTACTCCCACCAACAAATTCAAACACATCACCCACAACAACACACATCTCAGACCCACAGGCTGCTACCAACATCTTCAAACACATCTGGGAGAACATCTTCCACGCTCACCCACCTCACCCTAACGTTATTCAACACATTCAGAACATAGAACACTGGAACACTGCACACACACAAGAAACAACACCAGACAACCACATACATCTAGACACTCTTACCTCCTCCCAAGAACTCGACACTCCTTTCACCAACACAGACATTAAAACTCTCCTCAGACACCTTCCTCCAAAGGCTCCTGGTGCCTCTGGCCTAAACCATATTATCCTGAAACACCTTCCTGACTCTATCATTACTGCCTACACAAACCTCCTCAATGCCTCCCTTGCCTCTGGATACTTCCCTTCCCTCTTCAAAGCTGCTACTGCTATCCTCCTTCCTAAACCCAATAAAGACCACTCTGACCCTAGAAACTATCGCCCTATCAGCCTCCTCGAAACTTTAGGAAAACTCTTTGAAAAACTCATTAATCATCGCCTTCGCAGATACCTGGAACATAATTCTCTACTTTCAGATGGCCAGTTTGGCTTCAGAACACACAGATCCACACAGGATGCCATTAACATCATTCTCAACTACATCCACATAAACACAAAACAAAGAAACAGGACAGCCCTGGTTGCAAAAGACGTTGAAAAAGCTTTTGACACTGTGTGGCACGAGGGGCTCAAGTACAAACTCTGCACTAACTTCAACCTGCCTCTCAATACTCGTAAACTCCTCTGCAACTTCCTAGACGGCCGTACCATGAGAATCAAATTCCAAGGCTGTTACTCTGACTACTTCACACTAAATGCTGGAGTACCCCAGGGATCTGTCCTTTCCCCTACCCTCTACATTTTATACACTAACGACATTCCAACACCTGTATACCACAACTCCATCACACTAGCCTATGCAGACGACATTACACAACTTATCACTCATGCCAATATAGATACACTCACACACAAAACACAAAATGAAGTTGACAGGATAGCCATCTGGGAACAAAAATGGAGGATCAAAACCAATGCAGCAAAATCCAGCATTACGTATTTTAACTACAGGAAACGTGATCCTCCATTACCTGTCGAACTCAGAACAGCTGACACCCGCACTTACTTCCCTATCACACAATCTGTCACTGTCCTTGGCGTTAATCTTGACTACCTTCTTCGTTTACACGGACACATTCACTCAAGGCATGCAATAGCTAGTAAGGCCCTTGCGGGCCTCTACAAGCTGAAACATGCCTCTCAACGCACCAAACTACACCTCTACAAATCCCTAATACGTCCTCTGATAACTTACTCTCCTCTAGCCCTCTCTTGCAGCAAAAACAAACTTACTTAAACTGCAGCGTGTCCAGAACAAGGCGCTGCGCTGGGTGCTTGATGTCAGATGGGAGGACTTCGCCACAAGCGAGTCTCTCCATGCCCAGTTAGACGTCCCTGCGCTGAATCTGTACTGGAAGAGGCTCAGTGACAGACAGATAGACAAACTTGAGACACGACATGACTACTGGACCTCTCTACTTGACGAAGACATTCGCAGACCCACAAACCAACACAACCTTTTCTACTCCTTGCATGATCCTGCTTCTAACCCTACTTACAAATAACCTTGGATCCGCTGACAGGTACCTTCTAAGACAGGTACCATTCTCTGACCCACGTTCGCCTTAGCTTTTTTGGGTTAAGACATGACTCAGTTCTGCACTCCTCTCTAGCTCTAAACGTCGCAAGTCCCTTACTCCCAGCTCACCCCACCGGAGTCCCAACAGTAGAACCGGAATTTCTCTTTTCAATATCTGTCCCACGATCGCCTTTGCTGCTGGGTTAAGCCCTGGCTCTATTTCTACGACTAAGAACACTCCTCTCCAGCACTATTCTTCGTCTGTCCCGTCTTCCCCGCTCATCCCATTTGGGATCTTATCTGAACTTTCGTTCGTTCGTTCACCCCAGGTAGTTCTGTTTGTGACTTGAAAAAGCCCACTGTGTGGGCGAAACGTAGTCAATAAAGGATCACATTATACTGCATATGTGTTTATATTTCCATTGTGTCGGTATTTTATACCATTTATTTCCATGGTGTGGGTCGCATCTTGGGGACAAATTTAACCAATTTTGCCTGAAATGCACTGTATAACAAGGGGCTTTCTATATAGTAGTATGTCATTGTTGTCAGCTATGGTCTGTATACCTTGTACATATAGAAATATTATTATTATTATTTAGTTCACACTTTCAGGGGGAAAGTGATAGGTTTCTTGGTTAATGATTAGCTGGGCTGTGATGTCTATTGGATTTCGTGCTGCTAACATCAATAGTCTTGTTGATCAGGCCATCAACCAGGTGCCCAGGTCTGGATGTGACTAACTTAGCAGTTATCTTTATCTCCAGATAATTGAATTATCTGCAGGTCGTTAATTGTGTAATCTTATCCACAGGTGTCACCACCATCTCTCTCTCTCTCTTTTCGTTTCCATTTTTCTTACATTTAACAAATGTTAAATACAGTGATGGACAGATTAACATGGGTAGAAGTATGTGCTGGCTGGTGGCACTTGTGAATGCAATTAATGGAAGGGGGATCGAGCCTCCAACACACTTTTTTTTCTGAATGTACCCCTTTCCAACACCCCACACGAGTTTTGCGCTTCCCATAAAAGTCAAAGTATACACATTTATCATCATTTAACTTGTCTCTTCCGTGGAACTCGTCCTCCAGATGTGTATTTTACTTGTGTATTTTTGCCTCGGTATTGTCCAAAGGTGGTTTGTGTTGTCTTTGTGTTCTTGCTCTCTCGCTCTCTCTCTCTCTCTCTCTCTCGCTCTATCCCTCTCTCGCTCTCTCGCTCTCGCTCTCTCGCTCTCTCTCGCTCTCCCTCTCACTCTCGCTCTCTCTCGCTCTCTTTCCTTCCCTGCAATTGTATCACTTTATTCTCTCTATTTAATCTTTATTGGTATTGTGATGTATTTACTCTCTTCACTATTTCGTATGACTGGTACAATATTTGTAATATTTCAGAGGTTGATAAACAAGGTTTGTGAACGTTGATAAACAAGGTTTGTGAACGTTGATAAACAAGGTTTGTGAACGTTGATAAACAAGGTTTGTGAACGTTGATAAACAAGGTTTGTGAACGTTGATAAACAAGGTTTGTGAACGTTGATAAACAAGGTTTGTGAACGTTGATAAACAAGGTTTGTGAACGTTGATAAACAAGGTTTGTGAACGTTGATAAACAAGGTTTGTGAACGTTGATAAACAAGGTTTGTGAACGTTGATAAACAAGGTTTGTGAACGCTGATAAACAAGGTTTGAGAACGCTGATAAACAAGGTTTGTGAACGTTGATAAACAAGGTTTGTGAACGTTGATAAACAAGGTTTGTGAACGTTGATAAACAAGGTTTGTGAACGTTGATAAACAAGGTTTGTGAACGTTGATGAACAAGGTTTGTGAACGTTGATGAACAAGGTTTGTGAACGTTGATGAACAAGGTTTGTGAACGTTGATGAACAAGGTTTGTGAACGTTGATAAACAAGGTTTGAGAACGTTGATGAACAAGGTTTGTGAACGTTGATAAACAAGGTTTGTGAACGTTGATAAACAAGGTTTGTGAACGTTGATAAACAAGGTTTGTGAACGTTGATAAACAAGGTTTGTGAACGTTGATAAACAAGGTTTGTGAACGTTGATAAACAAGGTTTGTGAACGTTGATAAACAAGGTTTGTGAACGTTGATAAACAAGGTTTGTGAACGTTGATAAACAAGGTTTGAGAACGCTGATAAACAAGGTTTGTGAACGTTGATAAACAAGGTTTGTGAACGTTGATAAACAAGGTTTGTGAACGTTGATAAACAAGGTTTGTGAACGTTGATAAACAAGGTTTGTGAACGTTGATAAACAAGGTTTGTGAACGTTGATGAACAAGGTTTGTGAACGTTGATGAACAAGGTTTGTGAACGTTGATGAACAAGGTTTGTGAACGTTGATGAACAAGGTTTGTGAACGTTGATAAACAAGGTTTGTGAACGTTGATAAACAAGGTTTGAGAACGTTGATAAACGTGTTCCTCTTTTTTGCACTCTGCTCCATGGCCAGACTTGACGAACACGGAGTTCCATAAGAACTGCAAGAAGCCCCTATCACGAGCTTTTAACATCCTATGGAGAGGGAGCATGGACACGGGGGTCGTCCCACAGTAACTAAAAACAATAGACATAGCCTCACTTCACAAAGGGGGCAGTAAAGCAATAGCAAAGAACTACAGACCGATAGCACTAACATCCCATATCATAAAAATCTTTGAAAGGGTCCTAAGAAGCAAGATCACCACCCATCTAGATACCCATCAGTTACACAACCCAGGGCAACATGGGTTTAGAGCAGGTCGCTCCTGTCTGTCTTAACTGCTGGATCACTACGACAAGGTCCTAGATGCACTAGAAGACAAAAAGAATGCAGATGTAATATATACAGACGTTGCAGAAGCCTTCGACAAGTGTGACCATGGCGTAATAGCGCACAAAATGCGTGCTAAATGTATAACAGGAAATGTTGGTAGATCGATCTATAATTTCCTCACAAACACAGCACAAAGAGTAGTAGTCAACAGAGTAAAATCTGAGGCGGCTACGGTGAAAAGCTCTGTTCCAAAAGGCACAGTACTCGCTCCCATCTTTTCTCATCCTCATATCTGACATAGACAAGGATGTCAGCCACAGCACCGTGTCTTCATTTCCAGATGACACCCGAATCTGCATAACAGTGTCTTCCATTGCAGACACTGCAAGGCTCCAGGCGGACATCAACCAAATCTTTCAGAGGGCTGCAGAAAACAATGTGAAGTTCAACGATGAGAAATTTCAATTACTCCGATATGGTAAACACGAGGAAATTAAATCTTCATCAGAGTATAAAACAAATTCCAGCTACAAAATAGAGCGAAACACCAACGTCAAAGACCTGGGAGTGATCATGTCGGAGGATCTCACCTTCAAGGACCATAACATTGTATCAATCGCATCTGATAGGAAAATGACAGGATGGATAATGAGAACTTTCAACACTAGGGAGGCCAAGCCCATGATGACACTCTTCAGGTCGCTTGTTCTATCTAGGCTGGAATATTGCTGCACACTAACTGCACCTTTCAAGGCAGGTGAAATTGCTGACCTAGAAAATGTACAGAGAACTTTCACGGCGCGCATAACGGAGATAAAACACCTCAATTACTGGGAGCGCTTGAAGTTTCTGAACCTGTACTCCCTGGAACGCAGGCGGGAGAGATACATGATTATATGCACCTGTAAAATCCTAGACGGACTAGTACCGAACTTAAACACGAAAATCACTCACTACGAAAGCAAAAGACGGCAGACGATGCAACATTACCCCAATGAAAAGCAGGGGTGTCACTAGCACGTTAAGAGACAACACAATAAGTGTCAGGGGCCCGAGACTGTTCAACTGCCTCCCAGCATACATAAGGGGGATTACCAATAGACCCCTGGCAGTCTTCAAGCTGGCACTGGACAAGTACCTAAAGTCGGTACCTGACCAACCGGGCTGTGGCTCGTACGTTGGATTGCGTGCAGCCAGCAGTAACAGCCTGGTTGATCAGGCTCTGATCCACCAGGAGGCCTGGTCACAGACCGGGCCGCGGGGCCGTTGACCCCCCGGAACTCTCTCCAGGTAAACTCCAGGTTTGTTCGCAGTGTCAGTGGCTAGTTCAAGGGCAGCTTATGTACTCTGGCATGATGGTACTCAGTCCTGTACTCTTAGATATTTAAAGATGGATTTTTTAGGGGGGGGGGGAGTTGAGGATCCAGTAATCCATAGATTGATACCTGGCAACACCTGTCTTTTCATTATTATTATTATTATTATTATTATTATTATTATTATTATTATTATTATTATTATTATTATTATTATGATTATTATTATTATTATTATTATATAGTTCACTCTACTTTCAGGGGTAAAGTTGATATGTTTTTTATTCTTTACTCATTACTGTTATGATTATGTTTATTTCTATAAGTACATGATACATCTTATGTAGATGTAGCTGATATTAATGACGTACTGTGTGAAGCCCCTTGTTATGTAGAACATTTCGGGCAAATTAGGTTAACTTGGTTCCCAGGATGCGACCTACATCACTCTACTAACACCCAGGTAGTACCTACTTACTGCTAGGTGAACAGGAACACTAAGTATTTTAAGTAAACACATCCCAGTATTGCCACCTAATGTTTCCAGTTTAAGATACATATTGATTTTTTTCAATTATCTAATCTTTCTCAGGTGTTGAACCCCTTGTTCAACACCTGAGAGAGAGAAGGCAATAGTGTCCGGGGTCCATGACTGTTCAACAGCCTCCCATCAGGCATAAGTGGACTTACCCACAGACCTCTGGCTGCCTTCATGAGGGAACTGGACAGATACCTTAACTCAGTGCCTGATCAGCCGAACTGTGGTCCGTATTGTGGATTGTGTGTGTCTGGCAGTAACAGCCTAGTTGACCAGATCCTGATTCACCCGGAGGCCCAGTCAAGGACTAAGCCGCGGGGGCGTTGACCCCCGGAACGACCTCCAGGTAGACATATAGCTGCAAGTGTTTTGACAGGGTAGTTCAAATGAACTCTTACAGCGTGATTTTGAACCTGCTCGAGTTTTCTTCACTCTTTTACAGAGTCAAAAGTGCAGGAACAGCGCAGCATATAGCAGCGACAGATATAATATATAACAACGACAGATATATAGCAGCGACAGTTATATATAACGACAGATATATATCAACGAAACATATATAGCAGCGACAGATACATAACAGCGATAGATGTATAACAGCGACAGATATATAACAGCGACAGATATATAACAGCGACAGATATAATATATAACAGTGACAGTTATAATATATAGCAGCGACATATGTACAGCAGCGACTATAGGAATTTCGCCTAGGCAGAGTGTCAGGGACAGAATAAATCTCCTGAAGCGTCTTCATGGTTGATGCACTTTTAACATAGTACCTTAGACGAGATTTATCATGGCCTTACTGACATAATCTGGGAGAATAGTACGAAGGAAGAGGCAGGTGAACCAGTACATCCAGAGGATAAGACTAGTGTGAGGATAGTACAAGAGAAGAGGCAGGTAAACCAGTACATCCAGAGGATGAGGCTAGTGTCAGGATAGTACAAGAGAAGAGGCAGGTAAACCAGTACATCCAGAGGATGAGGCTAGTGTCAGGATAGTACAAGAGAAGAGGCAGGTAAACCAGTACATCCAGAGGATGAAGCTAGTGTCAGGATAGTACAAGAGAAGAGGCAGGTAAACCAGTACATCCAGGGGATGAGGCTAGTGTCAGGATAGTACAAGAGAAGAGGCAGGTAAACCAGTACATCCAGGGGATGAAGCTAGTGTCAGGATAGTGCAAGAGAAGAGGCATGTAAACTAGTACATCCAGAGGATGAGGCTAGTGTCAGGATAGTACAAGAGAAGAGGCAGGTAAACCAGTACATCCAGGGGATGAGGCTAGTGTCAGGATAGTACAAGAGAAGAGGCAGGTAAACCAGTACATCCAGGGGATGAGGCTAGTGTCAGGATAGTACAAGAGAAGAGGCAGGTAAACCAGTACATCCAGAGGATGAGGCTAGTGTCAGGATAGTACAAGAGAAGAGGCAGGTAAACCAGTACATCCAGGGGATGAGGCTAGTGTCAGGATAGTACAAGAGGCAGGTAAACCAGTACATCCAGAGGATGAGGCTAGTGTCAGGATAGTACAAGAGAAGAGGCAGGTAAACCAGTACATCCAGAGGATGAGGCTAGTGTCAGGATAGTACAAGAGAAGAGGCAGGTAAACCAGTACATCCAGAGGATGAGGCTAGTGTCAGGATAGTATAAGAGAAGAGGCAGGTAAACCAGTACATCCAGGGGATGAGGCTAGTTTCAGGATAGTACAAGAGAAGAGGCAGGTAAACCAGTACATCCAGAGGATGAGGCTAGTGTCAGGATAGTACAAGAGAAGAGGCAGGTAAACCAGTACATCCAGGGGATGAGGCTAGTGTCAGGATAGTACAAGAGGCAGGTAAACCAGTACATCCAGAGGATGAGGCTTGTCAGGATAGTACAAGAGAAGAGGCAGGTAAACCAGTACATCCAGGGGATGAGGCTAGTGTCAGGATAGTACAAGAGGCAGGTAAACCAGTACATCCAGAGGATGAGGCTTGTCAGGATAGTACAAGAGAAGAGGCAGGTAAACCAGTACATCCAGAGGATGAAGCTAGTGTCAGGATAGTACAAGAGAAGAGGCAGGTAAACCAGTACATCCAGGGGATGAAGCTAGTGTCAGGATAGTACAAGAGAAGAGGCAGGTAAACCAGTACATCCAGAGGATGAGGCTAGTGTCAGGATAGTACAAGAGAAGAGGCAGGTAAACCAGTACATCCAGGGGATGAAGCTAGTGTCAGGATAGTACAAGAGAAGAGGCAGGTAAACCAGTACATCCAGGGGATGAAGCTAGTGTCAGGATAGTACAAGAGAAGAGGCAGGTAAACCAGTACATCCAGAGGATGAGGCTAGTGTCAGGATAGTACAAGAGAAGAGGCAGGTAAACCAGTACATCCAGAGGATAAAGCTAGTATCAGGATAGTACAAGAGAAGAGGCAGGTAAACCAGTACATCCACAGGATGAAGCTAGTGTCAGGAGAGAAACACTCAAGACTTTATGAACAAGACCTCGGTCAGATGACCAAAAACTTCATCTGTGGGTCATCATATAACTAAGACCAGCGTCAGGAAACACTTGACCTGCTTCCTGACAAATCTTATCTAACCTAAGGCACAAGTGCAACACTTGAGTATCTTTATTGCCGAAATAAAGATTCCCCAAGTGTTGCACTTGTCTGGCTCATCAACTTGTCAGTGTTGCTTACCATCAATAATGAAATACTTAAGACTTGTTAGTTCTGTTAAGATAGAAGAGGCAAGTAAGATGATACATCCTGTGTGTATATCATGGAAGTTGTCCTCTGATAACATTGTTGTGTGTTCCAGGTGCTGTTTTGTCCTATGATAACATTGTTGTGTGTTGCAGGTGCTGTTCTCTCCAGTGATAACATTGTTGTGTGTTGCAGGAGCTGTTCTCTCCAGTGATAACATTGTTGTGTGTTGCAGGTGCTGTTCTCTCCAGTGATAACATTGTTGTGTGTTGCAGGAGCTGTTCTCTCCAGTGATAACATTGTTGTGTGTTGCAGGTGCTGTTCTCTCCAGTGATAACATTGTTGTGTGTTGCAGGAGCTGTTCTCTCCAGTGATAACATTGTTGTGTGTTGCAGGAGCTGTTCTCTCCAGTGATAACATTGTTGTGTGTTGCAGGAGCTGTTCTCTCCAGTGATAACATTGTTGTGTGTTGCAGGTGCTGTTCTCTCCAGTGATAACATTGTTGTGTGTTGCAGGTGCTGTTTTGTCCTCTGATAACATTGTTGTGTGTTGCAGGTGCTGTTCTCTCCAGTGATAACATTGTTGTGTGTTGCAGGAGCTGTTCTCTCCAGTGATAACATTGTTGTGTGTTGCAGGTGCTGTTCTCTCCAGTGATAACATTGTTGTGTGTTGCAGGTGCTGTTCTCTCCAGTGATAACATTGTTGTGTGTTGCAGGTGCTGTTTTGTCCTCTGATAACTTTGTATTGCAGGTGCTGTTTTGTCCTCTGATAACATTGTTGTGTGTTGCAGGTGCTGTTCTCTCCAGTGATAACATTGTTGTGTGTTGCAGGTGCTGTTCTCTCCAGTGATAACATTGTTGTGTGTTGCAGGTGCTGTTCTCTCCAGTGATAACATTGTTGTGTGTTGCAGGTGCTGTTCTCTCCAGTGATAACATTGTTGTGTGTTGCAGGTGCTGTTCGTTCGTTGGTAAGCGCGGGAACGGTCCCCAGGCGTTGAGCATCGGTAAGAACTGCGACAAGTTCGGCATCGTGGTTCACGAGCTGGGTCACGTGGTTGGGTTCTGGCACGAGCACACCAGACCAGACCGTGACAACCACGTAGTTATCATCAGGGACAACATCCAGGCTGGTGGGTACTTCCGCTCTCTTAATGTTGCAACAACTGTGTTGCTCTTGCCTCGCAAGACACTCTTATATTTTCACTTTGTCGCTTCAATTTACGTTTGTACATGTGTCATAGTTTATGCTGAAGCATCTGTTATATCAGGATTTGTGTGTGTGTGTGTGTGTGTGTGTGTGTGTACTCATCTAGTTGTGGTTGCAGGGGTCGATTCATGGCTCCTGCCCCCCACCTCTTGTCTTCCATGGCAGTCAGCTGTGGTGTGTGTGTGTGTTTGTGTTTACCTGGAGAGAGTTCCGGGGGTCAACGCCCCCGCGGCCCTGTCTGTGACCAGGCCTCGTGCGTGCGCTCACCTGTTTGTGGTTGTAGGGGTTGAGTCACAGCCTTGTGTGTGTGTACGTGTACTCTCCCATTTATGCTTGCAAGAATCGATTCACCGCTCCAATGTATGTGTACACTTTGATTCACGGCTGTTGGATTCGTTTTTGCATCACTATCAAGCGGCTTTTACTGATTTTAGTCTCCCTGGTCGTGTCATACCTGTACTTGAAGCGTCTGAATCCACCTCTCCATTAAGTCTTCATGCAGATCACTCCGCGTCCTAGACCATGAAATTAAAGCATTACCTGACTTCGTCAAAAATCCTCGTTTTTAAGCTGCCATCTGATATCTCTTCTGTGTTCTTGTTTTAAATAATGTTTGTCATCATTGCGAATATCTGGTGAGTGTTTTGTGTGTTGCGAGTATGTCTTACGTGGTTCTTGTCTTCCATGGTAGTCAACTGTGGTTGTCTTCCATGGTAGTCAACTGTGGTTTTGGTCTTCCATGGTAGTCAGCTGTGGTTCTTGTCTTTCATGGTAGTCAACTGTGGTTTTGGTCTTCCATGGTAGTCAGCTGTGGTTTTGGTCTTCCATGGTAGTCAGCTGTGGTTCTGGTCTTCCATGGTAGTCAGCTGTGGTTTTGGTCTTCCATGGTAGTCAACTGTGGTTCTTGTCTTTCATGGTAGTCAACTGTGGTTCTGGTCTTCCATGGTAGTCAACTGTGGTTCTGGTCTTCCATGGTAGTCAGCTGTGGTTTTGGTCTTCCATGGTAGTCAACTGTGGTTCTTGTCTTCCATGGTAGTCAGCTGTAGTTCTGGTCTTCCATGGTAGTCAGCTGTGGTTTTGGTCTTCCATGGTAGTCAACTGTGGTTCTTGTCTTCTATGGTAGTCAGCTGTAGTTCTGGTTTTCCATGGTAGTCAGCTGTGGTTCTTGTCTTCCATGGTAGTCAGCTGTGGTTCTTGTCTTCCATGGTAGTCAGCTGTGGTTCTTGTCTTCCATGGTAGTCAGTTGTGGTTCTTGTCTTCCATGGTAGTCAGTTGTGGTTCTTGTCTTCCATGGTAGTCAGTTGTGGTTCTGGTCTTCCATGGTAGTCAGTTGTGGTTCTGGTCTTCCATGGTAGTCAGTTGTGGTTCTTGTCTTCCATGGTAGTCAGTTGTGGTTCTTGTCTTCCATGGTAGTCAGCTGTGGTTCTTGTCTTCCATGGTAGTCAGCTGTGGTTCTTGTCTTCCATGGTAGTCAGCTGTGGTTCTTGTCTTCCATGGTAGTCAGCTGTGGTTCTTGTCTTCCATGGTAGTCAGTTGTGGTTCTTGTCTTCCATGGTAGTCAGTTGTGGTTCTTGTCTTCCATGGTAGTCAGCTGTGGTTCTTGTCTTCCATGGTAGTCAGCTGTGGTTCTGGTCTTCCATGGTAGTCAGCTGTGGTTCTGGTCTTCCATGGTAGTCAGCTGTGGTTCTGGTCTTCCATGGTAGTCAGTTGTGGTTCTGGTCTTCCATGGTAGTCAGTTGTGGTTCTTGTCTTCCATTGTAGACTCAGGAAATCGTAATTACAGGATTGCAAACAAATCAGGGAACAGGTGGGGGGTTTAACCCATGGCAGGTGAGTCCTATAACTCTGAGGCCAGTGCGTTAACCACTGGACCAGTTGACTCTTAACAGGATGCATCCAAGTAGGTATATTTCAACCCCCCTTGCCCCTCCCGTTCCGTGGTTTGAGTCTCATTATATGTCAGTCTTCTGAATTCTAGTGCTGTTCTGGTTGCAAACCTTTGGTCTCTCACTTTTTCAGGTGATTTAACAGGTATGTGGGCCACACTTCTGCTCACCTGTATGTGGCTGCATGGGTCGAGTCGCAGCTCCTGGCTTGTGCTTCCTTCCCTGCACTGGGCCTGACAAATTACATATACCTGGTTCTGTGTGTCTCTTCTCGCTTCCTAGGGCGGTCTCTGATTTGCTCTTATTGACTGTTACACCGTGTCTGATTTTGTAAATTAAACATGCATCTGTCCATTTTATCCAGTTCACCTTTTGCGCTCATTATGTTGGCTGTTACACCACCATCACACATGTTGAAGGTTTTTTTTTAAAAAATCTCTGTATTCTACACTGTTTTGTTTAGTCATCCCAAGCTGTCGGAGTTGTTACAGATTTGAGGGACAGGAGAGACCTACTCTGGTCCAGTACCTTTGATTTACCTTGTTGTTTTGGAGAGGTTTTCTACTCTTGGAGCCTGGTCTTGGGGCCAGCCTCGTCTGGTGCTTGCCTTCTCAACCAGGCTGTTGGTGCTGGTGGCCTGCTGGCCCACGTATCAGTCACAGCCTGGTTGATCTGGCACCTGGTGGAGATGATTGTCCTGACATGTGTAAATGTGAATCCACATTTGTTTTAATTAAAATTAAAATAGTTTGTTTCCTCGTTGATGGTATAAGTAGTGTGTTTTGTAAGTACTGTTTTTACCGTAGTCACGAACCAGGGGCGTTGACCCCTCGAACACCCTCCAGACTGATTCTGGTTTTGGCTTAAGGCTGTGTTTGTTTTTACAGCATGTCCGGTGTGTCTGCCCTTAGGCAGCATATATGAAGCTGTCGTAACTGTTAAAAGGGTAATCATGAGTTGCTTGGCTGTGATTGTATGATCTGACATCATTGTGCACGAGATATTAAAGTGATTGGCGTCTGTCCTGCTTACATCTAACAAATACTTATACCAGAGAGAGAGAGAGAGAGAGAGAGAGAGAGAGAGAGAGAGAGAGAGAGACAGAGACAGAGAGACAGAGAGAGAGACAGATAACCACTCCTCGATCTTATTGTGAAACAGCCACCAGGAGCCTAATTCTCTTCTGGACGATCCTTTGACTCCTAGACTAGGAAGTCTACGATCATGATAAACGTTTGGAACCTCTCTTGGTGATCATCTGTGAGAGGGAGGGGGGAGAGAGGGTTACATGTATATATGCTTAACAATTCGCAAACAGGCGAAATTATTTACAAACATTCTCTCTCAGTCCACAGCAGGATTCGAACCCACAAACTCGGAATCAGAGTACACAGTGGCAGACTCCAGTCTGGCGTTGTGGATAAAGTACTCTGTACTCTTATGCCGAGTTTGCGGGGTCGAATCCTGCTGTGGACTGTATGTGTGCATGTGTGTACTCGCCTAGTTGTACTCACCTAGTTGAGGTTGCAGGGGTCGAGTCCGAGCTCCTGGCCCCGCCTCTTAACTGGTCGCTACTAGGTCGCTCTCCCTGAACCGTGAGCTTTATCATACCTTTGCTTAAAGCTATGTATGGATCCTGCCTCCACTACATCGCTTCCCAAACTATTCCACTTACTGACTACTCTGTGGCTGAAGAAATACTTCCTAACATCCCTGTGATTCATCTGTGTCTTCAACTTCCAACTGTGTCCCCTTGTTACTGTGTCCAATCTCTGGAACATCCTGTCTTTGTCCACCTTGTCAATTCCTCTCAGTATTTTGTATGTCGTTATCATGTCCCCCCTATCTCTCCTGTCCTCCAGTGTCGTCAGGTTGATTTCCCTTAACCTCTCCTCGTAGGACATACCTCTTAGCTCTGGGACTAGTCTTGTTGCAAACCTTTGCACTTTCTCTAGTTTCTTTACGTGCTTGGCTAGGTGTGGGTTCCAAACTGGTGCCGCATACTCCAATATGGGCCTAACGTACACGGTGTACAGGGTCCTGAACGATTCCTTATTAAGATGTCGGAATGCTGTTCTGAGGTTTGCCAGGCGCCCATATGCTGCAGCAGTTATTTGGTTGATGTGCGCTTCAGGAGATGTGCCTGGTGTTATACTCACCCTAAGATCTTTTTCCTTGAGTGAGGTTTGTAGTCTCTGGCTCCCTAGACTGTACTCAGTCTGCGGTCTTATTTGCCCTTCCCCAATCTTCATGGCTTTGCACTTGCTGGGATTGAACTCCAGGAGACAATTGCTGGACCAAGTCTGCAGCCTGTCCAGATCCCTTTGTAGTTCTGCCTGGTCTTCGATCGAGTGAATTCTTCTCATCAACTTCACGTCATCTGCAAACAGGGACACCTCAGAGTCTATTCCTTCCGTCATGTCGTTCACAAATACCAGAAACAGCACTGGTCCTAGGACTGACCCCTGTGGGACCCCGCTGGTCACAGGTGCCCACTCTGACACCTCGCCACGTACCATGACTCGCTGCTGTCTTCCTGACAAGTATTTCCTGATCCATTGTAGTGCCTTCCCTGTTATTCCTGCTTGGTCCTCCAGTTTTTGCACTAATCTCTTGTGTGGAACTGTGTCAAACGCCTTCTTGCAGTCCAAGAAAATGTAATCCACCCACCCCTCTCTTATCTTACTGCTGTCACCTTGTCAGTGTGTGTGTGTGTGTGTGTGTGTGTGTGTGTGTGTGTGTGTGTGTGTGTGTGTGTGTGTGTGTGTGTGTCTGTGTGTGTGTGTGTCTGTGTGTATAATATATATATATATTACAAACACATGCATCCCTCTCCCGTCCTGTAATGTGTTGTCGACGGTGGTGTTTGGCTCGTTCAGGGGATGTTCTGAGGTTGCTTGAGGTTCTGGGACAGGGAGGTTCTGAGGTTGCTTGAGGTTCTGGGACAGGGAGGTTCTGAGGTTGCTTGAGGTTCTGGGACAGGGAGGTTCTGAGGATCGATGGTTCTGGAGCTTATTGGAAAGTTTATTATTTTCTTTTATAATAGGCTGCCGGACACCGCAGATATTTTTTCGTCTCGTCTCCATTTGAGTAATTGGAAAAAGTAGGCTTAGAGGAGGCCTAAGGGAAAATTTGGAAAGTAATATTGTGCTCGGGGAAAGAGGTGGGGGGGGAGGGGAGGTGTTGGGGGTTGTTGTCGGTCGCTTTGTTAATGAGAATTCCGCACTCGCGCTTTTTACCCTCCTCAACACTTTTGTTAATTCATTCTCTCTCTCTCTCTCTCTCTCTCTCTCTCTCTCTCTCTCTCTCTCTCTCTCTCTCTCTCATTCTCTTTCATTCTCTTTCATTCTTTCTGTCTCTCTCATTCTCTCATTCTCTCTCTCTCATTCTCTCTCTCTCATTCTCTCTCTCTCTCATTCTCTCTCTCTCTCATTCTCTCTCATTCTCTCTCATTCTCTCTCATTCTCTCTCATTTTCTCTCTCATTCTCATTTTCTCTCTCATTCTCTCTCATTTTCTCTCATTCTCTCTCTCTCTCATTCTCTCATTCTCTCTCTCTCATTCTCTCATTCTCTCTCTCTCTCTCTCTCTCTCTCTCTCTCTCTCTCTCTCTTCCCTCCAGAGTGCAGACACTGTACTTCCCATCTCCAGGACTCAAGTCCGGCCTGCCAGTTTCCCTGAATCCCTTCATAAATGTTACCTTGCGCGCGCGCGCGCACACACACACACACACACACACACACACACACACACACACACACACACACACACACACACACACACACACACACACACACACACCACTCCAACAGCACGTCAAGTCTTAAAAACCATTTGTCTCCATTTACTCCTAACACACTCACACGCTTGCTGGCTAACCAGACTGTCAACCAGGAATCCTAGTTTTAGTGTTGGCTGTCAGGGTGGAAAGAACTGGTTAAAGCAGTCACAGGTTACTCGCCCAAATATATTTAGGGAAATATTCTTATTACTGAATTCCATCCCCACAAACTCTCCTACCCATCACTCTTATAACCCCATCACTAAATACACTTCATCTACCCCTATCACTAAACACACTTCCTCTACCCCCATCACTAAACACATTTCCTCTACTCCCATCCCTAAACACACTTCCTCTACTCCCATCACTAAACACACTTCCTCTACTCCCATCCCTAAACACACTTCCTCTACTCCCATCCCTAAACACACTTCCTCTACTCCCATCACTAAACACACTTCCTCTACTCCCATCACTAAACACACTTCCTCTACTCCCATCACTAAACACACTTCCTCTACCCCCATTCCTAAACACACTTCCTCTACTCCCATCACTAAACACACTTCCTCTACTCCCATCACTAAACACACTTCCTCTACTCCCATCGCTAAACACCTTCTAATCCCGTCACTAAACACTACCCCCATCACTAAACACACTTCCTCTACTCCCATCACTAAACACACTTCCTCTACTCCCATCACTAAACACTTCCTATGAAGTTCTGAAAGTCTTCGATCCCCTTTCAGTGAAGGAGGAAGCACCTTGATCACCCTGAATCCCCCTCCCCCGGGGGACCAAGGGGACCCCCCCCTGTTCCCTTTAAAGACCCCCTTGTTTCTTAAAGACCCACTTGACCGTTGAGAGTCCATACTAACAGTTTTAAAAGGCTCCTCAGTGGTAGCTGAAAGATACCTGAAAGATGGAAATACAAACACATATGCAGTATAATGTGATCCTTTATTGACAACGTTTCGCCCACACAGTGAGCTTTTTCAAGTCACAAACAGCTCTACCTGGCCCGGGCCCTTCCAAGTGGTGGCCCGGCACTGGCTCCCTGTCTAGGGAGTGTCTGAGACCTAAGTCTCCCATGGGAGGAGGCACAAGTACCCCTCTCATTTTGTGAGCTACAAACTCGGGCTCTGGCACCAACCCTGCCCTGGCATGGTGTCGATCATGCTAGCGCTGTGCTCTCCTGTGTGGAGTGTCGTGTGTTGGTGTTCATTATCATTCATTCATTCATGTTGATTCGCCGGTACTTCCGGCCCGGCTCTTCTCCAGATGGTGACCCGGAAGTGGCCCCCCGGGTGGGGGGTGACGATTATCTTCTTTCTTGGCCCTCCGGTTGGAGGGTGTCGTCGTCTTCTATCTTGCGCTGACTTCCCCGAAGAGAAGCACAGTCGGGCAGAGGCAGCAGTTACAGGGTCGATTGGAGCCACACCCCAGCTTTAGCAGACAGCAAAGTGCTGGGGAAACTTATCTTCATGGTGAATGGTCATGGATAGTCGTGCTAGACGAGGGTACCGTCTTCAAGGTCCCCATTCTGAAGCATCCTGAATTTCCTCTTCGAGGTGTACTCGACTTCCACAAGGTGTTGGGTGTTGGCAGTGAGTAGTCTGGTCATGTCTGCAGTGATGTATGTAACAGTTTGGTCGTAGGTATACTTGACTGTTCCGTCCTGGAGGTGCTGATGGATTTCTGAAGACATCATTCTGTTCTTATACTGCTTGGTTGTGTAGAAGTATACACCCTTCAGGCATCGGACTTGTTGTGGTGCAGCAGTGTCAGTGGCACCGTGAGGTGCATCCACAGTTTCTTGTGTTTTTGCTTTCTTGGCTGGTGGCTGAACTGGTGAAGGCGAGATTTCCGACTGGTCAGTTGCTCTAGCAGTGGATGCAAGCGGTAGTGGACTCTCATTGGTGGGGTTTGCCGACCGTCTCAGTGGTCTCTGGTCCATCTCTGTGTCTAGTGGAGGTTGTGACAGCGGTGGAGCAGCGGTGATGCTGGCAATATTCGCGAGTATTTATAGTCAGGTTCAGAATGTTGAGGTCAGGTGGAGAATGCTGCATCTGATGATGATGCGAGTAGGGTTATAGATTTTAGACTCTATAACCCCACTCGGTACATCAGATGCAGCATTCACCACCTGACCTCAGCATTCTGAACCTGACTATAAATACTCGCGTACCTTCCACCTCAGGTAGATCTGTTTGTGACTTGAAAAAGCCCAGTGTGTGGGCGAAACGTTGTCAATAAAGGATCACATTATACTGCATATGTGTTTATATTTCCATTGTGTCGGTATTTTATTCCATTTATTTCCATACCTGAAAGATGTTAATTGGGGTCAGTGCCTCCACAGTCCGGTCCCAGACCAGGCCTCCTGGTGGATGAAGGCCTGGTCAGCCAGATTGTTATTGCTGGCCGCACGCAGTCGAACGTACGAACCTCAACCTGGCTGGTCAGGCACTGATTTGAGGAACTTGTCCAGTTCCTTCTTGAGGGCAGCCAAAGGTTTGTTGATAATTTCCCTGATGCACGGAGGAAGGGCATTGAGGAGTCGAGGACCTCTGGCACTTAGTTCTCAGTGCACTCGTTGTATCCTTGCCATATAGTGGAGGTACTTTGCACCGTCTGCCAAGTCTCTTGTTATTTATTATTTATTAACACACTGGCCGATTCCCACCAAGGCAGGGTGGCCCGAAAAAGAAAAACTTTCACCATCATTCACTCCATCACTGTCTTGCCAGAAGGGTGCTTTACACTACAGTTTTTAAACTGTAACATTAACACCCCTCCTTCAGAGTGCAGGCACTGTACTTCCCATCTCCAGGACTCAAGTCCGGCCTGCCGCTTTCCCTGAATCCCTTCATAAATGTTACTTTGCTCACACTCCAACAGCACGTCAAGTATTAAAAACCATTTGTCTCCATTCACTCCTATCAAACAAGCTCACGCATGCCTGCTAGAAGTCCAAGCCCCTTGCACACAAAACCTCCTTTACCCCCTCCCTCCAACCTTTCCTAGGCCGACCCCTACCCCGCCTTCCTTCCACTACAGACTGATACACTCTTGAAGTCATTCTGTTTCGCTCCATTCTCTCTACATGTCCGAACCACATCAGCAGCCCTTCCTCAGCCCTCTGGACAACAGTTTTGGTAATCTCGCACCTCCTCCTAACTTCCAAACTACGAATTCTCTGCATTATATTCACACCACACATTGCCCTCAGACATGACATCTCCACTGCCTCCAGCCTTCTCCTCGCTGCAACATTTATCACCCATGCTTCATACCCATATAAGAGCGTTGGTAAAACTATACTCTCATACATTCCCCTCTTTGCCTCCAAGGACAAAGTTCTTTGTCTCCACAGACTAAGTGCACCGCTCACCCTTTTCCCCTCATCAATTCTATGATTCACATCATCTTTCATAGACCCATCCGCTGACACGTCCACTCCCAAATATCTGAATACATTCACCTCCTCCATACTCTCTCCCTCCAATCTGATATCCAATCTTTCATCACCTAATCTTTTTTTTATCCTCATAACCTTACTCTTTCCTGTATTCACTTTCAATTTTCTTCTTTTGCACACCCTACCAAATTCATCCACCAGTCTCTGCAACTTCTCTTCAGAATCACCCAAGAGCACAGTGTCATCAGCAAAGAGCAACTGTGACAACTCCCACTTTAAGTTTGGAACCAGTCCCTCTAAGGTAGGCGAGATTAACAATATCACCTGCCGTTAAGGTGATCGTCAGTCTACAACAATATTACAGCCAGAGAACAAGTAACTCAAAGAGCAGCATCATTATCTTAGCATCTCTTGTCCTGAAACTTCTAGTTATCCAGCTCATTTCCCTTGTAGTAGCAATACCAGCATTGTTGTGATCCTTGAATGTGAGATCTTCTAACATCATTACTACAAAGTCTCGTACATGGGACTTTGGCTCTACTGAATGATTTGATTGTCCTGTACTCCGTTAGTCATTATTTCTTTCATTCCATAGCCAGTAAAAGGCTTCTCTTTTTACACCTGAACATGTAAATGGTTTCTATTAGTTACCTCCGAAAATCTAGATAGCTTTTCTATATAGCTGTGAACTTGAAACAATGTAAAGAATGTTCATAATTACTTGCTAGGAAAGTTGTAATGGAATTACTTCAGAAACTGTAAAAACCTTTCGTAATTATTCCTGAAATTGTAAAAACCTTCGGTAATTACTTGTGAAACTGTCAGAAGCTCTCTTAATGACCTCTAAACTTTTAAAAACTTCTTGAACTTTGGGAAAGCTTCCCTAATGACCCTGATCGGTTTAAATATCCTAATTACCCTATTAATCACCCTTGTAGATACCTTAATTCTTCAACCTTCAATCGTCCTGCCCTTAATATGTGACCCTGAATGTGTGCTACTGAAAACAGCCTTCCCTTAAGTGCCTGTCTTTCCCTAATCACCCCCGACCCTTAAATACACTTTAAATGCCCAACTTTTGAAAGACTTATCAACACTTCCCTTAGCTCTAAATACCTACCCATTAAATTTTCAAAGGACTTTAAACTCCTTTCAGCTTTAAGCACCCTTTTAGCCCCTTCAAGACCTTTCAGCCCCCCTTCAAGACCTTTCAGCCCCCCTTCAAGACCTTTCAGCCCCCTTCAAGACCTTTTAGCCCTTTTCAAGACCTTTTAGCCCTTTTCAAGACCTTTTAGCCCTTTTCAAGACCTTTTAGCCTCCTTCAAAACCTTTCAGCCTCCTTCAAGACCTTTTAGCTCCTTAAACGACATTTTAGCCCTTAAACGTCCTTTTTAGCCCCTTAAGCTCCCTTTACCCTTAGCACCCCTGCTCTTAAACATCCCCCTTAACCTACTCTTTAATATTATGTTAGCGTTACTTGGAGTTTTCAAGAGGAAACTAGTCCACTACGTCTTAAATATGGCTGATGAACCAGGTTATGATGGCTATGTGGGCATGCTAGACGCTGGCACCAACAGCCTGGTTGACCAGGCGGTCAGCAAGGATGCCTAGATGGGCTACCAGAGTAGCACAACCCACGACACAGGTTACAGGTGTATGACAGGTGTTGCTTGTTGACACATCTTGTGGTGTGTCTGGAGGACTCCAGGAATGGTCTGGGAATCTGCAAATCTGGTAAAACCTCTGGGAAGCACTAGGTGGAATAATCTTTGAATTCAAGCCTACGGCACAACCCTAGGAATTTCTTGCTCTTTTTAGTCTGTGTCTGTCTCTCTGTCTCTCTCTCCCTTCCTCCCTCCCTCTCTCCCCTTTCTATCTCCCCCCCCCTCTGTCTCCATCCTCTATTTTCAGCACATTGAAACCTTTCCAAGAACTTCTTGAACCCCTTGAAAAGCTTCAACGTTTTTAACACGCCTGACTTGAACGTTATTACAGGTTCACTTCAATAACACCTCCGCCCAGTGGCAGGTTGTCTTTACAGCGGAGGTTCAGTGGTACATGGAGGTTCAGGGGTACATGGAGGCTCAGGGGTACATGGAGGTTCTGTGGTACCGTCAATGAATAAACAAAAATGGACGGGGACTCGAACCGTAGTACATGCAGTTAGCAGACCCAGCACTCTTCAGCCTGGATGGTTCTAATAGGATGCCTTCCTAGCCAGCACTGCCGTGACATGCTTATATCAGCAGCCACCAGGTGTCACCACTGCCTCGTCTAGTACCACCAGAAGCTTTCACAACGCATCTATTCTAAACCACCTTGTGACTCAGTTGGTAGCGCCCTCGCCTCTCATACCAAAGGACCAAGGATCGATTTCCGGAACGAATGTAAATGCTGGGCAATTTTCCTTGTACCTGCCCCTATTGACCTAGCAGTAAGTAGATACCTGCGTGTTTGACCTAGCAGTAAATAGGCACCTGAGTGTTGACCTAGCAGTAAGTAGGTACCTGTATGTTGACCTAGCAGTAAGTAGATACCTGCGTGTTTGACCTAGCAGTAAGTAGATACCTGCGTGTTTGACCTAGCAGTAAATAGGCACCTGGGTGTTGACCTAGCAGTAAGTAGATACCTGGGTGTTGACCTAGCAGTAAGTAGGTACCTGAGTGTTGACCTAGCAGTAAGTAGATACCTGGGTGTTGACCTAGCAGTAAGTAGATACCTGCGTGTTTGACCTAGCAGTAAATAGGCACCTGAGTGTTGACCTAGCAGTAAGTAGGTACCTGAGTGTTGACCTAGCAGTAAGTAGATACCTGGGTGTTGACCTAGCAGTAAGTAGATACCTGGGTGTTTGACCTAGCAGTAAGTAGATACCTGCGTGTTTGACCTAGCAGTAAATAGGCACCTGAGTGTTGACCTAGCAGTAAGTAGGTACCTGTATGTTGACCTTGCAGTAAGTAGATACCTGCGTGTTTGACCTAGCAGTAAATAGGCACCTGGGTGTTGACCTAGCAGTAAGTAGGTCCCTGAGTGTTGACCTAGCAGTAAGTAGATACCTGGGTGTTGACCTAGCAGTAAGTAGATACCTGCGTGTTGACCTAGCAGTAAGTAGATACCTGCGTGTTGACCTAGCAGTAAGTAGATACCTGCGTGTTTGACCTAGCAGTAAATAGGTACCTGGGTGTTGACCTAGCAGTAAGTAGATACCTGGGTGTTTGACCTAGCAGTAAGTAGATACCTGGGTGTTGACCTAGCAGTAAGTAGATACCTGGGTGTTGACCTAGCAGTAAGTAGGTACCTGGGTGTTGACCTAGCAGTAAGTAGATACCTGGGTGTTGACCTAGCAGTAAGTAGATACCTGGGTGTTAACCTAGCAGTAAGTAGGTACCTGACTGTTGACCTAGCAGTAAGTAGATACCTGCGTGTTTGACCTAGCAGTAAGTAGATACCTGCGTGTTTGACCTAGCAGTAAGTAGATACCTGCGTGTTTGACCTAGCAGTAAATAGGCACCTGGGTGTTGACCTAGCAGTAAGTAGATACCTGGGTGTTGACCTAGCAGTAAGTAGGTACCTGAGTGTTGACCTAGCAGTAAGTAGATACCTGCGTGTTGACCTAGCAGTAAGTAGATACCTGGGTGTTGACCTAGCAGTAAGTAGGTACCTGGGTGTTGACCTAGTAGTAAGTAGGTACCTGTATGTTGACCTAGCAGTAAGTAGATGCCTGGGTGTTGACGTAGCAGTAAGTAGATATCTGGGTGTTTGACCTAGCAGTAAGTAGGTACCTGCGTGTTGACCTAGCAGTGAGTAGATACCTGGGTGTTTGACCTAGCAGTAAGTAGGTACCTGGGTGTTGACCTAGTAGTAAGTAGGTACCTGTATGTTGACCTAGCAGTAAGTAGATACCTGGGTGTTGACCTGGAGTAGGTCGTAGCGACCTACTGATAGCAAGGGAGCTGTGGAATGAGAAAGTCAGGGAAGTCACAGTTGGTGGCTGCTGGTGGTGCAACCAGGTCACAGTTGGTGGCTGCTGGTGGTGCAACCAGGTCACAGTTGGTGGCTGCTGGTGGTGCAACCAGGTCACAGTTGGTGGCTGCTGGTGGTGCAACCAGGTCACAGTTGGTGGCTGCTGGTGGTGCAACCAGGTCACAGTTGGTGGCTGCTGGTGGTGCAACCAGGTCACAGTTGGTGGCTGCTGGTGGTGCAACCAGGTCACAGTTGGTGGCTGCTGGTGGTGCAACCAGGTCACAGTTGGTGGCTGCTGGTGGTGCAAGTAGGTCACAGAAGCGCTGGTTGTAAAGTCATCCTGTTAGAACCCTCGTGGCTGAGTGGTTACAGCGTTCTTCTCATTACTCACTGACAGTTGTTCATTATCTAGACAGTTCCATCATAAACGTTACTGCTCTTGTTTTGAGGGTTCTTATAATCTACCCTTTCATTTCCCATGCCTTTGTGTACTGTGTAGCATGTATCGTGTACTGTGTATCATGTACTGTGTATTGGTAAATGGTCATCGTATTATATTGACTTGTTTGTTAAGAAAGTTCTTATGTCTAGTTAAATTCTTTAGCTGTAATACGTTTATTTTTATAGGCTGGTTTTTTGTTTTTTCATGTGACAGGAGTCAGGTTAATATGAGGCACTTGTGTCATGGTAAGTGCCTCGCAGTTGAGAGTGCTTTATGTATGTTGTCAAGAGGAAGACGTTAATGAACGTTTGCAATGATTTGGAGGTAATTTCTCTTTCTCTTTCTCTCTCTCTCTCTCTCTCTCTCTCTCTCTCTCTCTCTCTCTCTCTCTCTCTCTCTCTCTCTCTCTCTCTCTCTCTCTCTCTCTCTCTGTGAGGGAGAGGGAAGTACGTACGTACGTACCATCAGTTTGTAGTGTCTGTCCCAACTCCCTAAAAAAAATCGCTGGTTGACAGCCTAAATGCCTACCAAGTACTAGTCCTTGCTACCTGCCCACCACACCACCAGAGTTACTGGGTTGATTCAATCCTGGTTCACACGCACACCAGCAATATTATAACCACTCAGCATTACAATTACTCACCTGCAACCTGCCGCACAAGTTAACCATGGCTCGAGTCTCCCTCCAGGAGACTGGATGTATCATTCATATATATATATATGTATATATATATATATATATATATATATATATATATATATATATATATATATATATATATATATATATAATATATATATATATATACACACACAAAACAACCATTGTGAAAGAAGAGAAATTCCAAGCGCTTTCCTGACTACTCACATTATCAAGGAACAATAAAAGTAATGCATCAAAGGAAGGCATATAAAGGGTCTAGCCCACACCTCACTATCACATCCCACAACAAAGCAACACCTGACGCGCGACTCATAAGAAAGAGAACACTGCAGCAGGCCCTTTGGCCGAACTAGACAGGTCCTTCACACAACCCACAAACAAACTATTCTACCCAAGAATTAAAAAATTTTAAATTTATTGTCCAATGCATATTCTGAAATAAACTTGCGATTTTGACTTAAATAGCAACGTTGTTGCTATTTAAGCTATTTTCTTCCCCCTTCTTATTGACAGAAGAAATAGTATTTCTATATTCTTCATAAGCTTTGGTATTTAATAGAATAAAATGTTCGCAATGCAGTTGTAGCAACAATTGCGATAATTTACATATTTTAGCTAAATGTGTTACGTCAGAAAATGCATTAGTCGGCTCTTAATCGTCAAAATATATGCTATAAAATAATATTTTAGCATGAAGATGAGAAGAGAGTTTTATCAAAGGGATTAAAATGTTCTTTGTAGATGAATGGTTCACAGAACCGACATGTTGATAAATTAGACACATGTGCAACTCTTGGGTATCTTTATTGAGGAAACGTTTCGCCACACACTGGCGAAACTTCTTGGGATCTTAATACTTGGGAATTCTTCGCTTGCCTAACACTTGGACACGACCTACTTCAACATTGAACAAATGTGACACCACCTACGACTGCTGCACCTCTCCTGCCATACGGTTTATAAGCTCCTTCTCCGCACTTATGCCGTATTCTATTCAAGATTGATGGACTGACCACATCGACTCAAGATTGATGGACTGACCACATCGACTCAAGATTGATGGACTGACCACATCGACTCAAGATTGATGGACTGACCACATCGACTCAAGATTGATGGACTGACCACATCGACTCAAGATTGATGGACTGACCACATCGACTCAAGATTGATGGACTGACCACATCGACTCAAGATTGATGGACTGACCACATCGACTCAAGATTGATGGACTGACCATATCGACTCAAGGTTGAGGGACTGATTACCTCATTCTCCTCCTGTTCTTCAAGATTCTCCTTTGTATGGACTGATGAAGCCACTGTGTGGCGAAACGTTTCCTCAATAAAGATACCCAAGAGTTGCACATGTGTCTAATTTATCAAAATATCCTTTGTCTAATTTTACATTTGATTTCATTGAGCATTTTTGTATATTGGATTTTTTTCAAATGGGTTTTTAATTTTTCGAGACTATTAAAACACGTGGCGTTTATCTCACAAATGGTGAGTGTGGAAAAACACACTTATGAACTCTTCAGGTCATTAAAGGAAACATTTCGCCACGACTAGCGAAACGTTCCTTTAAGAAATGTTCTGAACTGTGTATTTTTCCCTCATTGTGTCGGCATCACCACAACGTTTCTCACGTATATAAGGTTTTAATTGGTCTAACAACTAAAGTATAATTATGAAAGACAAGGGTAATTTAATTTTATTAAATGGAGAAGATTATATAGACATATTTCACATCTTAAATGATAGAAAATTTAGTGGTGTTAATGTCCTGATGACCATCCTTACTAAAGACAAAAATTAAAAGGTCTTTAAGGAAGATAAAGTTCGAAAATCTTAAGAATTAGACGCAGGTCCAACATCTGGGTATGTGATGAATGGTTTAAAAAACCGACAAGTTGAAGAATTGAGACACATACGCAACACATGGGGGATCTTTATTGAAGAAAGGTTTCGCCACACAGTGGCTTCATCAGTCCAATACAAAGTAGAAATGGGTAAGGAGAGGAGATAAGGTAATCAGTCCCTCAGCTTGGAATCGATGTGTTCAGTCCATCACTCTTGTAGGAAATGCAGCATGGGGGCCAGAGGTGTGGCGAAACGTTTCTTCAGTAAAGATCCCCATGTGTTGCATAAGTGTCTCAATTCTTCAACATCTGGGTATCTTCGTTGTAGACGTTTCGCCATCCTGTGGCTTTATCAGTGTGAATTTAAGGTCATAATGGAAAGAACTAAACTATATCCCAAAGATGAGGTTATCAATCCCTCAGCCTTGAAGTTGAAGATTATTTTAGTCGTGAAGAATGTAAAGCAGACGACAAGCGTTTCCTGACGCGGGTTTTAGTCATATGATCCACAGCTGGAGATTTTAGTCATCTAATCCAGGACTTCCACTGGCTAACCGGTCCACCTCTCTAAAAATCATGGTTATGGTTATCATTAAATTCATGCACAGGCAGGAAGATTGTGGTTGATATACTGGCGTCAGGTGAGAGACAGGTAGCAGACGAAGACAGTCACTCGTAGGCAGGTTTCCCAGTGGAAGTAGGTCATACCCGAGGGATGGGCCAGTAGTCTGAGAATATAATTAGTGAGGTGGTCTATTCTGAATTATTTATATCATGATGGAATCCCGGTACTTTATATGGTTTAATTAAAGTCCATGAGGGTAAACTGCCCTAAAAGACCCATTATGTCAGCTGTTAATTTAAGAAAATAAGAAAGAAGGAACACTGCAGGAGGCCTACTGGCCCATGCGAGGCAAGTCCAAGTCTCCTACCGGTACAACACGACAACTGACCTAGTAGCACAAGCTAATCAGGTCCAACTCACACCCACCCACACTCACTCGAGTATTTATCTAACCTTTTTTTAAAACTACATAACGTTTTAGCATCAATAACTATACTTGGGAGTTTGTTCCACTCATCCACAACTATTACCAAACCAGTGCTTTCCTATATCCTTCCTGAATCTGAATTTTTCCAACTTAAAACCATTGCTACGAGTCCTGTCTTGGCTAGATATTTTCAGCACGTTATTTACATCCCCTTTATTTATTCCTGTCTTCCATTTATACACCTCAATCATATAAGAACATAACATAAGAACGAAGGAACACTGCAGAAGGCCTACTGGCCCATGCGATGCAGGTCCAAGTCTCCTACCGGCTTAAGCCAATGCACCCAACCTAGTCAGGTCAGGTCACATTGACTTAAGGGAGGAACACGGCAACCGACCTGGTAGCACAAGCTATCAGGTCTAACTCACACCCACCCACATCTACTCATGTATTTATCCAACCTATTTTTAAAGCTACACAACGTTCTGGCCTCTATAACGGTACTTGGGAGTTTGTTCCACTCGTCCACAACTCTATTACCAAACCAGTACTTTCCTATATCCTTCCTGAATCTGAATTTTTCCAGCTTAAAACCATTGCTGCGAGTCCTGTCTAGGCTAGATATTTTCAGCACACTATTTCCTTCCCCTTTATTTATTCCTGTCTTCCATTTATACACCTCAATCATATCCCCCCTAATTCTACGTCTTTCTAGAGAGTGCAGTTTCAGGGCCCTTAGTCTATCCTCATAGGGAAGGTTTCTGATACATGGGATCAACTTTGTCATCCTCCTTTGTACATTTTCCAGAGAATTTATATCCATTCTGTAATACGGTGACCAAAACTGTGCAGCATAATCTAAATGAGGCCTAACCAAGGATGTATAGAGTTGAAGAACAACCTGAGGACTCCTATTATTTATGCTTCTTGATATGAAGCCAAGGATTCTATTAGCTTTATTGCGAACACTTATGCACTGTTGTCTTGGTTTCAGATTACTGCTAACCAGAACTCCTAAATCTTTTTCGCAATCCGTAATATTAAGATATACATTATTTAGTTTATATGTGGCATGGTTATTGTCCTGTCCAACATTTAGAACTTTGCATTTGTCTATATTAAACTGCATCTGCCACTTCTCCGACCACTGCATCAGTCTATTCAAATCTTCCTGGAGTGCTCGAATGTCCTCGTCAGAATGAATTCGACGGCCTATTTTGGTGTCATCGGCAAACTTGCCGATGTCGCTCTTTATGCCCTCATCTATGTCGTTTATGTAGAGTGTGAACAGCAGGGGGCCCAACACTGACCCCTGTGGAACACCGCTCGTGACACTTCCCCAGTCTGATTTCTCCCCATTTATGCAAACTCTCTGCTGCCTATTTGTCAACCATGCCTCTATCCAGGAAAAAATTTCTCCTCCTATTCCATGTGCTTTAATTTTCCTCAATAGTCTCTGATGTGGGACCCTGTCAAAAGCCTTACTGAAGTCCATATACACAATATCATATTCATTACCATGATCTACCTCCTCAAATACCTTAGTGAAAAAAGTTAATAAATTCGTAAGGCAGGAACGCCCCTTTGTCTTACGAATTTATTAACTTTTTTACTAAGGTATTTGAGGAGGTAGATCATGGTAATGAATATGTAATAAAGTTGGTAGAATTACCGACAATATGTAAAGTAAAAGGACACAAGTGCAACTAATGTGACATTTATTGTGGCAACGTTTCGCTCTTCAGGAGCTTTATCAAGCTTGATAAAGCTCCTGGAGAGCGAAACGTTGCCACAATAAATGTCACATTAGTTGCACTTGTGTCCTTTTACTTTACGTAATGAATATGATATTGTGTATATGGACTTCAGTAAGGCCTTTCTAGAGAGCGCAGATTCAGGGACCTCAGTCTATCCTTGTTTATCTCCTATTGATCTTTTTCACTGATTGTCACCTCTAAAATAAAGTTGCTGCATCATGTTTTGTTTCATTTATTACCATATTTCCTTCACAGTTCCTCCTGTATGGCCATTTCTTTTATTTCTATCCTCTTGTTTACTTAGAATTTCCTTCACTATTTTATTTACCTGCATTATTTAATTTTCAAAATTAATTCTTCCTCTTTTCAGCAAGGGTAATGCTTTCAAAGTGATTTTGTTTTTGAAAGTTTGTTACTGATATTGAAAATTTCTGTATTATTCCAGTGTTGTTGGTTTATTATAAATTCCACATATAATTTCATTCTGATCAGGACACCAGTTTTGGAATAATTGTATTGTAGATGAATGGTTCAGAGAACCGACATGTTGATAAATTAGACACATGTGCAACACTTGGGTATCTTTATTGAGGAAACGTTTCGCCACACAGTGGCTTCATCAGTCCATACAAAGGAGAATCTTGAAGAACAGGAGGAGAATGAGATAATAAGTCCCTCAACCTTGAGTCGATGTGTCAATCTTGAATAGAATACGGCATACGTGCTGAGAAGCAGCTTATAAACCGTTGGCAGGAGAGGTGCAGCAGTCATAGGCCGTGTAACATTTGTTCAATGTTGAAGTAGGTCGTGCCCAAGAATTAGGCAAGCGAAGAATTCCCAAGTATTAAGATCCCAAGAAGTTGCAGTGTCTGACAGGTTTGTAGATGAATGGTTCTGAACCATTCATCTACAAAATTATCTATTTTCATTACCATAGTAATTTTTTTCATGAAACTAACACACATCTCACCTATTCCATTCTTAGTCTTAGCTCTGCAATATTTGTCCTATGGGTAAAAGCAGAAGAGAATATATATCCTTTCATGGTTATGAATGTTCTCGCTTGATGAAATGGAGTGTTGCCCTTTTAAATGTAAATTTCGCTATGGATTTTTATGCAAAAGTAATATATCTAAATTTTCTTTAATAAAGGAAATTCCATTAACAAATGATCAAAATCGACTCAAAGAGCACTACATATTTTAAGGGCTATAATTTTTCTTGATTTTTATCAGATACTTATCAAAGTGATAATTTACCAGTCAATTTTGCTGAGAGTTCCCGTGGTACATTGATGGTTTTGGGTTAACATAAGTGTAGAATTTAATTCTACTTGGAATTATTGAATTACAGTAAATCCTAAAAATTGTACTGTTAATTCCTTCAATTTCGATGTTTATTGCAGTATATCTGTAAAATTTTATTACATAATATGGTACAGAAGATTTAAGAGATACATTATTGATATAAAGGTGGCATATACGGTACATGGTGTTACGTGTGTATCACCGATTATAAAATGTGTGTACAGTATTATATTAGGTATACACTAGAGTACTTCAGTGTTTTATTTTTGCTATTTTTAACATTGTTACATAACAGACACTCAGACAATTCCCTATTAGTCCATTATATCGAGAGTTTACTGTAATTTTTTTGTTTCAAAATGTTTGTTGTTTCACAGTTAATAAAATTTTTGACATGAAACTAACACAGGTTGTACACCCCAATCCCAGTTCTACTACTGTATTCTAATATTGTCAGCTGTAACTGAGTAACAAATACATATATTGCTGTATATAGTTATGAATGTTCTCACTCCTGGTAATTTCAAAATTTACCTTTCACATTCACTGTTTTTTTTAAACGTTGTCCTATGCAAAATTAAGTTGTCCACAAAAAGCTCTTCAGTAAAATAAAATCAAACAAATACTAAAAATTGATGAAAGGAAGTTGATACCAGCTGCATAGCTGTTGTTTTGCTGTCAACATTTATAGTTGAAAACTTGTTTTAAGTAATAAATATTTTACTTTAATGCATGTTGAGTATTCCATGTAAAGTGTATGGTAGTTATTATTGAAAGAATTAAGGGTAAGACGGAGAGCAGCATCGCAGATAAATGAAGAGGTTTTAGGAAGGGTAGGGGATGTGTAGGCCAAGTGTTTACTGTGAAGCATATAAGTGAGTAATATTTATATAAGGGTAGGGAAATTTTGTTGTATACAGATTAGGAGAAATTTTTCCCTAGGTAGAGGCATGGCTGACAAATAGACAGCAGAGAGTTGGCATAAATGGGGAGAAATCGGAATGGGGGCACGTCACAAGTGGTGTTCCTCAGGGGTCAGTGTTGGGCCCGTTGTTCACAATTTACATAAACGACATAGATGAGGGAATAAATAGCGACATAGCAAATTTGCTGATGACACTAAAATAGGCCGTCCAATTCATTCTAATGAGAACACTAGAGCACTCCAGGATGATTTGAATAGACTGATGCAATGGTCGGAGAAGTGGTAGATGCAGTTTAATAATGACAAATGCAAATTTCTAAATGTTGGACAGTTAAATAACCATGCCACATACAAACTAAATAATGTAGATCTTAATACTACTGATTGCGAAAAGGATTTAGGAGTTCTGGTTAGCAGTAATCTAAAACCAAGACAACAGTGCATTAGTGTTCGCAATAAAGCTAACAGAATTCTTGGCTTCATATCTAGAAGTATAAAAAATAGAAGTCCTCAGTTTGTTCTTCAACTCTATATATCCTTGGTTAGGCCTCATTTAGACTATGCTGCTCAGTTCTGGTCACCGAACTACAGAATGGATATAAATGCTCTGGAAAACGTACAGAGGAGGATGACAAAGATGATCCCATGTATCAGAAATCTTCCCAATTAGGATAGACTGAGGGCCCTGAAACTGCACTCTCTCGAAAGGCGTAGAATTAGGGGGGATATGATCGAGGTGTATAAATGGAAAACGGGAATAAATGAAGGGGATGTAAATAGCGTGCTGAAAATTTCCAGCCAAGACAGGACTCGCAGCAATGGTTTCAAGTTGGAAAAATTCAGATTCAGGAAGGATATAGGAAAGCACTGGTTTGGTAATAGAGTCGTGGATTTTTAAAACTAACGTTGTGTAGTTTTAAAAATAGGTTAGATAAATACATGAGTGGGTGTGGGTGTGTGTCAGTTGGACCTGACTAGCTTGTGCTGCTGAGTCTGGTGTAGTGCTCCATCCTTGAGTGGAGGTGACCAGACTGGGTGGGTCATTGGGCTAATCTGGGGGGGGGGGGTCATTGGTCTAATCTGGGGGGACATGGACCTGCTCCGCATGGGTCAGTAGGCCTGTTGCAGTGTTCCTTCTTTCTTATGTTCTTATAGGGAAGATTTCTGATACATGGGATCAACTTTGTCATCCTCCTTTGTACGTTTTCCAGAGCATTTATATCCATTCTATAATACGGTACTTTTATTGATGTCAGCTGTTGGTACTTTTATTGATGTCAGCTGTTGGTACTTCCATTTATGTCAGCTGTTGGTACTTTCAATTATATCAGCTGCTGGTACTTTCAATTATGTCAGCTGTTGGTACTTTCAATTATGTCAGCTGTTGGTACTTTCAATTATGTCAGCTGTTGGTACTTTCAATTATGTCAGCTGTTGGTACTTTCACTTATGTCACCTGTTGGTACTTTCAATTATGGCACCTGTTGGTACTTTCAATTATGTCACCTGTTGGTACTTTCAATTATGTCGCCTGTTGGTACTTTCAATTATGTCGCCTGTTGGTACTTTCAATTATGTCACCTGTTGGTACTTTCAATTATGTCACCTGTTGGTACTTTCAATTATGTCACATATTGGTACTTTCAGTTATGTCACCTGTTGGTACTTTCAGTTATGTCACCTGTTGGTACTTTCAATTATGTCGCCTGTTGGTACTTTCAATTATGTCACCTGTTGGTACTTTCAATTATGTCACCTGTTGGTACTTTCAATTATGTCACCTGTTGGTACTTTCAATTATGTCACCTGTTGGTACTTTCAATTATGTCACATATTGGTACTTTCAGTTATGTCACCTGTTGGTACTTTCAGTTATGTCACCTGTTGGTACTTTCAATTATGTCGCCTGTTGGTACTTTCAATTATGTCACCTGTTGGTACTTTCAATTATGTCACCTGTTGGTACTTTCAATTATGTCACCTGTTGGTACTTTCAATTATGTCACCTGTTGGTACTTTCAATTATGTCGCCTGTTGGTACTTTCAATTATGTCACCTGTTGGTACTTTCAATTATGTCACCTGTTGGTACTTTCAATTATGTCACATATTGGTACTTTCAATTATGTCACCTGTTGGTACTTTCAATTATGTCGCCTGTTGGTACTTTCAATTATGTCACCTGTTGGTACTTTCAATTATGTCACCTGTTGGTACTTTCAATTATGTCACCTGTTGGTACTTTCAATTATGTCACCTGTTGGTACTTTCAATTATGTCACCTGTTGGTACTTTCAATTATGTCACCTGTTGGTACTTTCAGTTATGTCACCTGTTGGTACTTTCAGTTATGTCACCTGTTGGTACTTTCAGTTATGTCACCTGTTGGTACTTTCAATTATGTCACCTGTTGGTACTTTCAATTATGTCACCTGTTGGTACTTTCAATTATGTCACCTGTTGGTACTTTCAATTATGTCACCTGTTGGTACTTTCAATTATGTCACCTGTTGGTACTTTCAATTATGTCACCTGTTGGTACTTTCAATTATGTCACCTGTTGGTACTTTCAATTTCTTCTTATATTAGCACCTGTGACATCTAAGGAATATATAAAGATTCACATATTCTTGTTAGAGAAATTAATTTAAACTTTGATAAATAATTAATGACTAGTGTTGATAAGTCACTGTTTACAAATAAACTGTTAATATAGACAATAGATATATGTATAGGTCTATTTAAAGATAATGATTGTATCCAAAATTATAATAGACAACTTCGTAAATTATCACTAGCAGTAAAAGATAATTTTGTATTTACTGGGGAAGGCTTATGGGGGTAATCCTTTGGGACTTATTTTGACCAATATTTTTCCTCATTATGAGGTCGACTACATAATTAAGTGTCCAGCTGAATTTAAACCATTGTTATATCCATGTTGTGTTGACGATACCTTTCTAATATTTAAATTACGTGACCATGTACCGTTGTTCTTGCAATATGTAAATATTGAATTTTCATCTGAAGTAGAGATAAGAACAACATTGTCTTTCCTGGACTTGTGAGTCACAAGTTCTAGCCCCGACTTGTATCGTCAGCAAAGTTCACTGTTTTAGCCACAAAATTCTCTTCGTCTGTTCCTGGGCAGTATGAAAAAAAAAATTGATTTTTTACATTAACTTCGAGAACTTTTCCCATATATTCATAATACCTTTCTTTTCATTCTGAATTTGAATATTGTGAGGAAACATTTTTTTGAGTGGTTTTAAATTTTTTTTCATAAATATATAGGTAAGCATCTGAGTAAATTATTAAGTCTTCCAAAACCGTAAATTACTGTTAAAACCAGTTCTTTATTTCCCAGTAACTTTCATAAACGTAGTTTTTCTTTAAAATAAACTAAAGTTTATCCCAAGGTGAGAGGTATATTTAAGGCTAAATACACTACACATGTTAAGTTTAAAGAAGTTAGTCCTCTGTCACCTGCAAATATAATTGTTATACCTGGAGTTTACCTGGAGAGGGTTTCGGGGGTCAACGCCCCCGCGGCTTGCTCTTAAACCAGGCCTCATGGTGGATCAGAGTTTGATCAGCCAGGCTGTTACTGCTGGCTGCACGCAAACTGACGTACGAACCACAGCCCGGTTGGTCGGGTACTGACTTTAGGTGCCTGTCCAGCGCTATCTTAAAGACAGCCAGGTGTCTATTGGTAATCCCCCTTAAATATATATATTTTTCATTAATGTTAATGTAAAAAAATTTTAATTTTGCACCAATAGGAACTTAGAAAACTTACCTAACCTTATTATAAAAAGAACAATTTATTTTAGCCTAACCCAACTAAATATATTTTAAATACGTTTACAATAATTTAGTACTAGACAAACACAATCAAATATATTTTTTTCGTTAGGTTCAGAATGATTTTGGCGAAATTATTGCATACACAAATTTTCACTTGTCCTATATGGTAAGATGAGCGTTGCTATTTAAGCCAAGATCGCAAGTTCTGCCTATTCGGCAATTTACACCAGAGGTGGACCCCATCCTATATATATATATATATATATATATATATATATATATATATATATATATATATATATATATATATATGCATACGGTGGTAGACACGGCATTATGCCGGGTGAGTTCCCCGGCATAATGCCGTGACGAAATTCAAAAGCCTACCATACAGGGGGTCTTTTTCCATCAGTGCATTATGCCGGGTAGCAGCCGTTAGCATGACGTCATGGCCTTCTGCCACACTCCAAATTGTCTCCTTAGTGCTCACGTGGCTGCCGTGGTGAGAGGAAGTGTTGCACTATTGTCTCTCATCTGCCTCATCTTTTATATGGTGTTCCCTTTGGTTTTGGAGCTATACATGTTTGATTATGGATAAAAGGAAGTCTTGAGCACTTGAAACTATAGCTGGCCACCAGACGAAAGAAATAGCGGAGAATGTTGGTGTGGGTGAGGGTTCAGTGAGGAACTGGGTGCAGCGTTTCAAGGCTGATGGTGGTGGTGTCAAGTTCCCATCTGTCAAACCTCGTCCTGGCCCCTCGAAGAAGACAACTGTTCGTACCTTAACTGTGTTAAAGAAGCAGAGAGTGCACCTAAGATAACTGGTAGAGAATTGAAAGAAAAGAACCCACATATTCTCTTAGAGGTGTCTGTAAGAACTGTTAACAGATGTGTGTCAGAACTGGGCTACAGTAGTTACCTCCAGGTTAAGAAACTGATCCTCTCCAAGCCACAGAAGAAACGTAGGCTGGATTATGCAAATATCTTCACTGGAATCCTCAACAGTGGTCTGAAGTACTTTGGAGTGATGGAGCAACCTTCACTGTCATCTGTAACCGTGGGAGACGTGTACCGGCCCAGAGGTAGTGACCCATTACACCCACGCTACACCTGTGGGACCACTAAACACCCAGACTTGCTCATGGTTTGGGAGTGTTTCAGTGCTCAGTGTTGAACTCATTGTGCTTCCCAAAAACAGTACGTGAACCAGTATAATTACCTGGAATTATTGTGTGACAATTTACCTGAGGTGTTTGACAAGTGTGGGGCTACGGGTTTATGCAGGACGGTGCACCGTGTCATACCACCAGATCTGTAGTTCATTGGCTTAAGGACTGTGAAGTGAGGTTCTTTAATGACTGGCCAGGCAATTCCCCAGACCTAAATCCTATTGAGAACCTCTGGTCAGTAGTGAAACGAAGTTTACTGGACAAGGATATCAGTTCCATCCTGCAGCTGGAAGCTGCTCTACACGAGGCATGGAATAATATACCTCCCCAAATCCTCAAGAATTTGTGCGAGAGTCTTCCTACATGGCTGATGGACGTGATTAAGCGTAAAGGATGCAGCAGCAAGTATTAAAAGTTCATTAAGTGTGCAAATATGTTATAATATTTCATGGTATGTGTTTGTGTTTTGGTACGTGTGTGGGGGAGGGGCGGCATAATGCCTTGACTGGCACTGCATGTGTGTGTTTAGAATTCGCAAAACAGGTGAAATATTCACAAACACCAATCTCAGGGCGAAGGAGATTCGAACCTTGGAACAAGGTAAGCAGTGCTCTACCACCATACCAAACTGGTCAATACCTTGGTGCCCAGCTAATGCTAGACTTTTTGGTCCAAGGCAGCCAGCATTCGGTTAGGTGGTTTTCAGCTTTTCATCTTGTCGGTCGATGCATGCAGGGGATAAGATAAAAAACTGAAAACCACCTGACTGAATCCTGGCTGCCTTACACCAAAACGTCTAGCGTTAGCTGGGCACCAAGTTATTGACCAGTGTGGTACGGTGGTAGAGCACTGCGTACCTTTTTCCAGGGTTCGCAGGTTCGAATCTCTTTCACTGTATAGCCCTTGTGGCTTAGCGCTTCTTTTTGATTATAATAATAATTTCGACCTGAGATTAGTGTTTGTGAATATATATATATATATATATATATATATATATATATATATATATATATATATATATATATATATATATATATATATATATATATATATATATATATATATATATATATATATATTTCGCAAGATATATATATATATATATATATATATATATATATATATATATTTCGCAAGAGCAGGCGAAATATACACAAACACTGATATCTGGCCGAAGGAGACTCGAACCTACGAACCTTGGAACAATGTACGCAGTGCTTTACCATTCTCACCACGCTGGACCAATACCTTGGCGCCCAGCTTGCGCTAGACGTTGATCCAAGGCAGCTAGCTTTCAGGGAGAAGGCTTACAGCTTTTCATCTCATCCCCTGCATGCATCGACCAACAAAGAGATTTCAACAATGCAAGGAATTCGCAAGAGCAGGCGATATATACACTGTAAGCTGTAAGCCTTCTCCCTGAAAGCTGGCTGCCTTGGATCAATGGATCAGCGTCTAGCGCAAGCTGGGCACCAAGGTATTGGTCCAGTGTGGTGAGAATGGTAAAGCACTACGTACCTTGTTCCAAGGTTCGTAGGTTCGAGTCTCCTTTGGCCAGAGATCATTGTTTACACACACACACACACACACACACACACACACACACACACACACACACACACACACACACACACACACACACACACCCTGGAAGGCAGATTGCCTGGGACTACACCTGCACTGCCACATTGGCAGACACCTACTTGCCATGCTCCGTAGCTGAAGGGGGTGGAGCTGCCAGCCACAGGGAGACCCAGAAGATCCACAAATATGAAGACCTTCCCCCTTGCTGTAACTTCATCTCAATAGGGTCGGAGACCCTTGGAGCATGGGGCAAGTGTGCTCTAAAGCTCCTCAAAGAGCTGGGTAAAAAGCTCATCATAGAAACCAAGGCTCACAGGGTAGCCAGCTTCCACTTTCAGAGAGAGAGTGTCGCGATCCAGAGAGGAAATGCCTGCAGCATTCTGGGCACGCTGCCCACCGCCGGGGAGCTGGACGAAGTATTCGAGATGTAGCTCTGAGTTATCTATGTTGTTTTACTCCATATTGTATTTTTGTCAATGTATTTTGTCAATGTATTTTGTCTTTAAATAAAGCATATGTAGAATACATATGGGGTGGTAGAAGAAAATTTTCAAACAGCTTCAGGGAGAACCTTCAAGTTTTTCCTGAAGCAAGTTTATTCTTTTCTCTGAGGATGAGGGTCCCCAGGACAGTTCTAGAGCTAGTACCTCCCTATATATTATATATATATATATATATATATATATATATATATATATATATATATATATATATATATATATATATATATATATACACACATTTGTGTGCATGATATCCTCATCGCTCCATACACTCCCACCTCCCACTTTAAATCTCTCTCCCACATGTTCCAGTTCCCACTTCCCCGTGCACATGGGAGTAGAGACACTTGGCTGGTCACAATCCCCCGCCACACTTTCCACAATTTCATTTATTTTCTCTTGGAATTTACGAAGACGGGAAGATGTGTCCGTGAGAGGCTCAGACCTCTTACTGTTTGATCCCTGACTGGAGAGAGAGAGTGATGGAGAGAGATGGAGAGAGAGCGATGGAGTGGGTGGGTAAGGAAGGGAGGGAGGGGAGGGTAAAAGGAATAGTGGGAGGGAGGGGAGGGTAAAAGGAATAGTGGGAGGGAAGGGTGCTAGAAGGAAGTAAGGACTGAGGAGAGAGGAGGAAATAAGAAAGGAACTAGAGTAAGAACAGTTCTGACAACTGTCAGTCCAGTCACCATCAAAGCTACAGTGTCACCCACCGATAGTGTTTTTCACTGTGCAAAGTAAATGGCCAACCTTGTAGTCACTATCTTCTATGCACTTCATTATCCATTTACTGGGGAATATAGAGTAAGATCGTATAATAATCAGTGTGATATGTCAAGATTAGGGACGGGATGGCACCTTCGTGTATTAATGTGACTTGTAAATGAAAATTAGACATATGGGCATCATCTGGGTATCTCTATTGCAGACGTTTCGCCATCCAGTGGCTTTATCAGTAAAAATTAAGGACAAAATTGGAAGACAGAAGAACTGTATACAAAGGATGAGGTAATCAGTCCCTCAGTGTTGGAGTTGGTGTGAAGAGCGCCATATCTCAGCTTATTTTAAAGCCCACCCCCAGGATGCCACCCACAGCAGTCAGCTAACACTCGGGTACTTACTGCTAGGTGAACAGGGACGACAGCAGGTGTAAGCAAACACAACGTTTCCACACGTGCCGGGGATTGAACCACGGACACTGTGTGTGAGGCAAGTGCGTTGCCAACCGAGCCAGGGAACAACCTTACATTATTTACTGTTAACCTTGTCTAGGACTTCCCCTCCCTACCTCATTCTCCCTCCCCCTCCTGCACACTCCCTTTGCCACTCCCTACCCCTTTCCTATACCCCCCTCTTCCCACATTTCCCCTCCTACAACTCCTCCATCCCCACCCTCTCTCCTCTTCATTTACATCCTCGTGGGGCTGTTGCTATACAGTGCTGTCAATGGGAGTCTGTGTGGTGGTGCTCCTGATTGCTGCTCCCTGATTGCTTGTTTTGTCCCTTCGTGATCCATGTCAACACGTGACGTCAGTGTGAGGCCTGCTTCTGATTGGTTGCAACTGGCAGATAACGTGTAGTGACGTCAGTGTGATGTGTGCTTCAGATTACCTTAAGGAATGTGACATGTGTAAAGGATGACGTCTTTGACGCGTATTTCTGATTGGCTGTCTTTAGTGCGTAAATGTAAAGGGTGACGTTATTGTGACGACTCTGATTGGTTGTGACTGCCTGGTGACATCTACAATGACGTCATTAATCCCTCCTGATTCGTTGTCCAGCAGGGGACGTGTCAAGGGGTGACGTCAGTGTGACGCGTATTGGCTAACAGTCATAGAATGACATGCCTAGAGTTTTGAGTTATCCTGATTGGCTTATATGACCTGTATGGAAGGCTTCTCTGATTGGCTAACTTGCCTATTGATTCCCTTAACAAATGACCAACCTCCAGTTTGTAATTCATGATTCACTTTTGACTGATTGCTTGCCTACTAGCAGTCGGCACGACGGATCTGATTGGGTAATCTGCCTACCGTAGTGCTTTCTGATTGGCTATTATACCCAGCATAGCATTTCTGCATTTTCTGATTTGTTCACCGTAGCTCTTTCTGATTAGATCAGAGGGGCATGACAGTCAGAGGGGCATGACAGTCAAAGGTTTGCTGGTAATTTTCTTTATGCACGTGGAAGGGTGTTGAAGAGTCGGGGTCCTCTGACACTCGTTGAGTTCTCTGTGTACTCGTCGCTTCACTGTTTTTTTAGTGGAGGTATTTTGCACCGTCTGCCAAGTGTTTTGTCGTCATATGGAGTGATGTCAGTTTTCAAGTTTGTAACGAGTCCCTCCAAGATGTCCAGGTGTGAATTATGATGTACCTTTGTCGCCTACGTTCCAAAGTGGTGGTGGACTGATCCAGCGTCTGTATGGATCAGTCGGCTTTAGAAGTGGTAGATCACTCACTGATCCAAATATGTGGATCAGTCACTGCTAGCAGCAGCAGTGGTAGCTTGATCCACTGTGGGCTGGTGCTGATAGCTTGATCCACCGTGGGCTGGTGCTGATAGCTTGATCCACCGTGGGCTGGTGCTGATAGCTTGATCCACCGTGGGCTGGTGCTGATAGCTTGATCCACCGTGGGCTGGTGCTGATAGCTTGATCCACCGTGGGCTGGTGCTGATAGCTTGATCCACCGTGGGCTGGTGCTGATAGCTCGCACTGAAAGCAAAATGCGAAAGAGTATATAGAAATACTTTAGTTGGAGATGGGGGTTCACGCCCTCCCCCCCGCGGGGTCCCAGACCAGACCTGGGACCCCACTGACAAAACGTAAATGGCAATGAAAGATACAAAGAGAATGGAAAATAATATACAGAGGAATCATTGACGGATCACAAGAAAAGGGAAAAGGCCTTTGGAAATAAAATCTTCACAGATCACTTAAATGGCTAAAAAAAATATTTTTTTTTTTTATCAAACGGAAGGAAAAAAAAAATTCGACCAGGTTTTCAGGACTGGAAAAAATTCGAAAGTTTTTTTTTTTTTTGTTACATGTACAAAATTCGAAGTCAATTTTTTTTTTATCTCTCTTGTAAAATATTCTTTTGCACGCATGACGGAGAAATAAATGTTTAATGCCGTCGCTGACCTGTAATAATAATTTGCATTTCCCGCAAATTAAGTCAGTTTTGTCCCAGGATGCGACACACACCAGTCCACTAACACCCAGGTAATGAAACACGCCCTATGTTTCTACCCTCGCCGGGAATCGAACCCTGGACTCGGCGTGTGAAGCGAGAGCTTTTGCCACCAGGCCACGGGGCACCGTGTTTTAACTCTGCCCCTCCTACAAATAATGATAATTCAGGTGGCGTTTCTCCAGCCTGTGGCGTCTTCAGTCCAGTACAGTGAATGGGGAAAGATGACGAGGACTGGGGTTTGAACCATGGCGAGTGAGTGCTGAAACTACCAGGTCGGTACACACTGCCCTCTGGTTTTTACCACTCACTTTCCTTGGATTCAAGTCCACCTGTTACGTGATTCATCAGAATTATGGTACATACGTTGGACTGCTGCAGCAGTCCAACGTATGTACCATAATACAGCGATATATATATTATCACACGTACATACGTCTCTATCTTTGAGTGATGCAATTACTACGTTACTTTCATGAAAAAAAACATGAGCTGTATAACATAAGTCAGCTTAATTAAGCTTATAGCAGGAAGATGACGCTTCTCTCAGTGGTCCTATCACTGTCAGAATCACCAAGGCTTTGGTAGTAAAACTACATCGTAGATGTTAACGCATTTAACGCTTCCGTGTAGTAAAACTTCATAAAATGCTGTTACTTATGACAGAAAAAGTATAGAGATGGGTATTGAGGTTGTAAAATGACCGGAAACATTGTTAGTGAGCACAGCAATACCCAGTCTTGGTAAAGCAAAAAGTTCTGTGCCCCAAGGTACGGTACTGGCACCTTGGTCAATTATCCTCATAGCAAACGTAGAACATTAGAATGGAGGAACGTTACAGCAGGCTTACTGGCCCATTCAAAGCTGGTTCTTTCCCAGACTAACCATTCCCAGCCACCACTTGTTCAACCTTTTCTCAAAGCCACAAGACTAGCAACAGCTTCGTATCATCCTTGTGGACGATACCGTCAACATGAACGTCCCGTCAGTATACCTCTTGTATATTTCAATTCTGGGAGTCTTCTCCCCTGTATAAGGGGAAACAACAGACACCAGTGTAGTCATCCGGTCGACAAACAAATATAGCAGAATATTCAGTGATATAAAAATTCCAACTGATTAGACAGAAAAACGTCAACGAGAACATCGTACCAGAACGAGCAAAGTAACAACAGTGTCCAAGGATCTGTTGTTTACAGATCACAAAAAAGGCACATGCAGAGTGCCAAGAAAATGAGAGGGTGTATTACGAGCCCCTTCCAAACAAGTTAAACCAGTGATGGTACTATTCAGATCATGTTTGTTCTCTTGTCTGTAATATATTGTGTTCTTTGGGCGTCTTTCAGGACAAGAAATTACCACTGGAAAAAAATGTGCAGAGGCTGTTTACTGTTAGCGAAGAATGCGTGGGTGGTTTTGATAGACTTGCCTTGTATGGGTCAGTAGGCCTCCTGCAGTGTTCCTCCATTCTAAAGAAACAATAAATCATTTATGACTCAAGAAATCGTAATGACACGATTGCAAACCAACCACGGTACGGGCGGGGATTGAACACGCGATGAGAGAGTATTAGAACTCTAGGCTAACGCGTCGGTCTGGAATTTTACGACTAGCTCAGCGCGGGTTTAATCCCCGCCCGTACTTTAGTTTGGTTAATAAATCATTTAATCAAGGAACATCTAAGAGCACTTGGAAGGAACTCTTGAAGAGTGTTAAAGTTGTCTGTAAATAACACATCTACGGTCACTTCTGTTTGGTAAATGGGCGTTGCCAGGAGCTTTGTCAAGCAGTCTTTGTAATGTTTGTAACGGCTTGACAAAGCTCCTGGAGAGCGAAACGTTGCGACAGTAAAATGTCACATTAGTTGCATCTGTGCCCATCTGACATAAGCACATTTTTTTCAGTAATTCTACCATTATTACTAATCACTACTCTGATAAACCCTGGTGGGTTTAGCGCTTGGTTTTGATTATTTTAATCTCTAACGGATAAGAGACATGGCTGATTATATATATTACATTATATATATATATATATATATATATATATATATATATAAATTATATATATAATTATATGTATATATATAATATGTATATATATAATTATATTATCAACGTGTCGGTTCTGTGAACCATTCATGTACAATCCTGTCAGACACTGCAACTTCTTGGGATCTTAATACTTGGGAATTCTTCGCTTGCCTAACACTTGGGCACGACCTACTTCCACATTGGACAAATGTGACACCACCTACGACTGCTGCACCTCTCCTGCCATACGGTTTATAAGCTCCTTCTCCGCTCATATGCCGTATTCTATTCAAGATTGATGGACTGACCACATCGACTCAAGGTTGAGGGACTGATTACCTCATTCTCCTCCTATTCTTTAAGCTTCTCGTGTGTATGGACTGATGAAGCCACTGTGTGGCGAAACGTTTCCTTAATAAAGATACCCAAGAGTTGCACATGTGTCTAATTTATCATCATAATTATATGTATACTTTTTTCAGCAAACCGGCTGTATCCCACCAAGGCAGGGTGGCCCAAAAAGAAAAACGAAAGTTTCTCTCTTTAAATTTGGTAATTTATACAGAAGAGGTTACTAGCCCCTTGCTCCCGGCATTTTAGCCGCTTCTTAGGACACGCATGGCTTACGGAGGAAGAATTCTGTTCCACTTCCCCATGGAGATAAGAGGAAATAAACAAGAACAAGAACTAGAAAGAAAAGAAAACCCAGAGGGGTGTGTATATATATGCTTGTACATGTATGTGTAGTGTGACCTAAGTGTAAGTAGAAGTAGCAAGACATACCTGAAATCTTGCATGCTTAAGGACAGAAAAAAGACACCAGCAATCCTACCATCATGTAAAACAATTACAGGCTTCCGTTTTACACTCACTTGGCAGGACGGTAGTACCTCCCTGGGTGGTTGCTGTCTACCAACCTACTACCACAGGACGGTAGTACCTCCCTGGGTGGTTGCTGTCTACCAACCTTCTACCTACAATATTATATATATATGTATATATATGTGTATATATTTGTATATATTTGTATATATATGTATATATATGTGTATGTATATATATGTGTATATATATATGTGTATGTATATATATGTATATATATATATATGTGTATATATATATATGTGTATATATATATATGTGTATATATATATGTGTATATATATGTGTATATATATATATATATATATATATGTGTGTATATATATATGTATATATATATATATATATATATATATATATGTGTGTATATATATATGTGTATATATGTGTATATATATATGTGTATATGTCGTGCCGAATATGTAAAACTGGTCAATTAGCAAGAACTCATTTAAAATTAAGTCCTTTCTAAAGATTTTTCTTATACGTTTAAAGATATATTTTTTTCATTAATGTTAATGTAAAAATTTTTAATTTTGCTCCAAAAGAATCTTAGAAAACTTACCTAACCTTATCATAAGAAGAACAATTTATTTTAGCCTAACCCAACTAAATATATTTTAAATACGTTTACAATAATTTAGTACTAAACAAACACAATGAAATATATTTTTTTCGTTAGGTTCAGAATGATTTTGGCTAAATTATTGCATACACAAATTTTCACTTGTCCTATATGGCAAGATGAGCGTTGCTATTTAAGCCAATATGGCAAGTTCTGCCTATTCTGCTCGAGATATATATATATATATATATATATATATGTGTATATATATGTGTATATATATATTGTATATATATATGTGCGTATATATATATATATATATATATATATAAGTGTATATATATGTGTATATATATATTGTATATATATATATATTTTATATCTGTGTTTATATATATATATATATATATATATATATATATATAGATATATATATATATATATATATATATAAATCAGAATGGGACTGAGGTAAGATGATATTAGGGAAATATCCCACCAGGGTGAGTCCCAGTCAGTACTCCTTCACACAACTCAGCTGAGTGGGTCCCACTCAGCGAGGTGGAGGGCCTCTTCTTCCTTCTTGAATCAATCCAGGTCACCTCGATTTCTCCCTGACCCTCCCCTTATAAGGGATCTCTCCCTCCCCACCACCCCAACCTTCAGTAACTTTCCTCCATTGGGTCTGTGACCTCGTGGCTCCTAAGTGAAATTTTATCCAGTGCTAGTAGGATACCTTGACACATCACATAGGTTATTATACTGTCTATCTGTGTTAACCCAAAAGGTGGCCAGTGAATTAGTGTCAAGAAAGTGACCATGAGTCTGACCACTTGGCATTTTGTTTGGTCATCTGCGCATATGCCTAATTGCCAGAGGCACTTGCAATCTAACCTCAGCCTATTCTGTCCTAGGAATTTCGTGTTTATATGTCAGTATCTAGGAATTGTCTTCATGATAGGCCTATCATGGGCCTGTCATGACGTTGTTTATAATTATTCAAAATCGCCTTCATTTCAGGGAGTAAAATTTTAATTTAATTCAGGAATCTTCAATAATTTGAGTCAAAACCAGCTAATTTTTTTTTCTACGTTCTTTACATGTGGACTGTCTTGAATGGGGTTGTTAGTGGGGGAGTGACCTGTGTGCTGGTTGCCAAGGTAACCTCTCAGAGGGAGGCTGCTGTTGACGTCTGCTGGGATATGCTGTGGGGCTTCATCTCCGCCCGATGGAGCTCCAAGTCTTGTTTGCCGTCTGTGGCTGTGGTAGCAAACATTGTATGGTTTCTTGACTCCTTGTTTTAAAGGTCAAATTATTAAATGTTTTCATTTTTTATTTAGTGTGGAAGCTCTAAACCCGCGAGGGTCATAAATGTATGGGGGGAATGGGAGGTAATAATTTTATTGATGTTTGAGCTGTTTTGCTGTGTGTGTGTGTGTGTGTGTGTGTGTGTGTGTGTGTGTGTGTGTGTGTGTGTGTGTGTATGTATATGTATGTATGTATTTGGGTTGTGTACTCACCTAATTGTAGTTGTATGGGGTCGAGACTCAGCTCCTGGCGCCGCCTTTTCACTGAGTGTTACTAGGTCCTCTCTCTTCCTGCTCCATGAGCTTTATCATACCTCATCTTAAAGCTATGTATGATTCCTGCCTCCTCTACCTCACTTGCTAGGCTATTCCACTTCTGACTACTCTATGACTGAAGAAATACTTCCTTGCGTGTATGTTGTATGCGTTGTGTATGCGAGGAGAGCTGAGGACCCATTTCATTACGCGTGCCCGCGGCGCTTCATGTCTTGTTTCTGACACAAGCACAAACTTCAGCATACGAAAGCGAGATATGCAACACTCATCATTCCTTTAAAACCCAACCAAGGTGGTCAGGCCACTTAACCTTTCTTATCTCTCCCTTCCTGTTTACCCACATCCTTTCTCGCTCCTCCATCCTAACCGAGTCCTTCCCCCTCCCAAGTCTTCTCATGGCCTAAAAGTCAAGACGTGTCCACACACGCAGCACCTGGCCCTGATTCCTGCCATTATTAATTTATACACCTCAAATACCATTAGCACGAGTAGTCAGTGTCTTTTGGAGCAAGAGAAAAAAATCTCGGTGTTTTAAAAAAATGCAGACACATCACTGCAGGAGGAGGCTGCAAAATAATTGCAAAATTTTCAAAATATCACTAGCAACACTCTTCATAATCTGTGAAAGGGTGTTGAGACGCCAGTTTTGAGATTTTTACTGAAAATCATCAGCCGTGTTATGGTTCGTACTTTGGATTGAGTGCGGTCATCAGTAACAAGCTGATTGATCAGGCCCTGATCCACCGTGAGGCCTGGTCGAGGACCGGGCTGCGGGGACTTTGATCCCCGGAACAACCTCCGTGGGTTTCGAGAAGGAAGATCATGTCTGTCACAATTGTTAGATCATTTTGCGAAAGTACTAGACAAATTTGACCATGGATCACTATGATATGGCCTTGGATGCACTGGAAGAAAATCAGAATGCAGATGTAATATACACAGACTTTGCAAAATCGTTTGACAAATGCGATCATGGCGTAATAGCGCACAAAATACGTGCTAAAGGAATAACTGGTAAAGTGGGGAGATGGATCTTCAACTTCCTAACAAATCGAACACAAAGAGTAGTGGTCAACAGAGTTAAATCGGAGGCTGCCATAGTGAAGAGCTCTGTTCCACAAGGCACAGTACTCGCCCCCATCTTATTCCTCATCCTCATATTAGACATAGACAGAGATATACACTACAGCACCGTATCATCCTTTGCGGATGATACTAGGATCTGCATGAGGCTGTCATCTGCTGAGGACGCGGTTAACCTCCAAGAAGATATAAACAAAGTTTTCCAGTGGGCAACGGTAAACAATATGAAGTTCAATGAGGACAAATTCCAACTACTCCGTTATGGAAAACTGGAGGAGATAATAACTAGAACAGAGTATACTACTGACTCCGGCCATACAATAGAGCGGAAAAATAATGTAAGGGACCTGGGAGTAGTAATGTCTGAGGATCTCACTTTCAAGGATCCCAACAGTGCCACGATCACAAGTTCAAAGAAAATGTTAGGATGGATAATACGAACGTTCAAAACGAGAGATGCCAAGCCAATGATGATCCTTTTCAAATCACTTGTTCTCTCTAGGCTGGAATACTGATGTACATTAACATCTCCATTCAAAGCAGGCGATATTGCAGATCTAGTGAGAGTACAGAGATCCTTTACTGCACGTATAAGTTCTGTCAAGCATCTTAACTACTGGGAACGCTTGGAATCACTTGACTTGTACTCGTTGGAACGCAGGAGGGAGAGATATATCATAATCTACACTTGGGAAATCGTAGAAGAAATCACTCCCTACAAAAGTAAAAAACTGGGCAGGCGATGCAAAATGCCCCAATTAAAAGCAGGGGTGCCATTGGTACACTAAGGGAAAGCACCATAAGTGTCCGGGGCCCAAGACTGTTCAACAGCCTCCCACCAAGCATAGGGGAATTACCAATAAACCCCTGGCTGCCTTCAAGAGAGAGCTGGACAGATACCTAAAGTCAGTGCCGGATCAGCCGGGCTGTGGTTCGTACGTTGGACTGCGTTCGGCCAGCAGTAACAGCCTGGCTGATCAGGCCCTAATCCACCGGGAGACCTGGTCGTGGACCGGGCCGCGGGGGCGTTGATCCCCGGAATAAGCTCCAGGTAGACTTGCAATAAAGAAAAAATGGTCTCTGGAGCGTAAAAAGATCGATAGTCCAGGACTCTGTTGATCCAGCCACAAGAACGTAAAGAGTTGAGTAGTCCAAGGCACAGTTCATCCAGTCTTAGGAACGTAAAAGGTTCTATATCAAAGGACACTTGTTTCGTTTTCTTATAGGAGACATAGGTATGACCACTAATCTTAGCTTCGTATCATTTACAGACAGTACCAAAATAATCACGTAACCTGCCTCAGCAAAACGCAGGAAATTAGAGGAAGATAACAGCCAAGTTTACCAGTGGAAAAATAACAAACCACAGAACGGGTGGGATTTTGAACTCATGCCGAGTGAGTCGTAAAACTGCCAACGTATTTGAGCTGTTCAGAGGATGGGAAGAATGAAGAACTGAAAGCGAGAACAGTGTATAGAATACAGGCAGAGTAAAGTGTTAAGAATTAAGAGGACACCGGGGTAGCCCCTGGCCTACAGATCCTTGTGTTTTGATGGCTAGGTGGGCCGCTTAAACACAGCCTAGATGACCAGGTGGTCACTTACGATAGCCGGTTACAAGGATGTAGCCCTCGAAGTTCCTGGCATGTATGCTCCTCTCTTTTATGGGTATACTTTCTTCCATGCATACTCCTCTTTCTTATATATATACACCTCTCCTACATATTAAACTTACCCATATATTCCCTTTCAGTTCTTTACCTGCCTCTTGCCTTCCCCCTACCTCGCTCCTACCTCCTGGCGACACAGCAGTAAGTGCCCCGCGACGTACTGCCACCTTCACTCCTGGCTGCTGTTTATGATCCCGTAGCTCACTCCTCTCATGTTTATGTCCTCCTACTCAGTGTGCTTGGTCTAGAAGGCTGTTCTGGTTGGCAGATGGTAGGAGAGTTAACGGTGGGGGAGGCGGTGGATGGTGGGATTGAAGGGGGGTGCTTCATGGTAGGCGGTTAGTTGGTGGGAGGGGGGATATTGTGGCATTGGCTGTTTGGTTGTGGGTGTGATGGTTGTGGGGGTGTTATAATGATTGTAGGGTTGGGTTGGATTGTAAAGGGGTGGTTGTTGGTTGTGCAGGAGTGTTGGGTTGTGGAGCGGTGGTTGTTGGTTATGCAGGAGTGTTGGGTTGTGGAGGGGTGGTTGTTGGTTGTGCAGGAGTGTTGGGTTGTGGAGGGGTGGTTGTTGGTTGTGCAGGAGTGTTGGGTTGTGGAGGGGTGGTTGTTGGTTGTGCAGGAGTGTTGGGTTGTGGAGCAGTGGTTGTTGGTTGTGCAGGAGTGTTGGGTTGTGGAGGGGTGGTTGTTGGTTGTGCAGGAGATGTACAGAAGTGGTTGATTGTGAAGGTAGCTGTTGAGATTTGGAGGTGAATATTTGGTTGTGTAAGTGGTTGTTGGGGTGGTATAAACAAGAAGCTGTGATGTATAATTCTCATTTGCATTCCAGTGAGTACATTTTGACAGATCCAAGTCATTTCCAACAATATAGGTGTAAGAATTACAAAAAAACAACTAAGGTTCTCTGTACTTTCTCCACCTCTAATTCCGCCAGCCTTGAAACTGGTTGTTAGCACACCGCAATATTCCAATTTAGAGAACTTAAGTGGCTTAGTGTGTCATTGACCTGGCATCTCTTGTTTTGAAGTTTCTAGTTATCCAGCCTTTCAGTTCCTGCAGGTGCTATAATAAGGTTGTGATTATTGAACTTAGGATCTTCTTGCATTATCACTTTTAGGTCTCTCAGTGTTGTCTTCTCAGTCGAGTGATTTGAGTGTATTTTGTTTTTCATATTTTTACATTTTTTCCTAAATATTTCCGTAGCTGAGTAACAAGAATTCGCCTTCACTCACTATCAGACTATTCAGTTACGAAGTAATATAAAGAATGGTTATAATTGTAATCTTAATTTTTAAAGGGGTGGAAGGGTAAGCTAGTGGAAGGCCTCGGTCATATGACCAAATGCTCCAGCTGCGGATCATCATATGACGAAGATTGGCGTCAGGAAACACTTGTCCTGTTTCCTGACAAGCCTAACCTAACTTAACGTAACCTATCTTCACCTGACCTGACCTAACCTAACCTATTGTCAGTGGCCCACTGGAAGGCTTTAGTTCAGAGGATGATACAGTGCTATGATTGCTATGATACAATGGTTCAGAGGATGATACAGTGCTATGATTGCTATGATACAATAGTTCAGAGGATGATACAGTGCTATGATTGCTATGATACAATGGTATGAAGGAGCTGGGGAGAGTACTCTGCCTGGAGGACCACAACTCCAGTGGGTGAAGTCTGATTTGCAAATTGAAGATCATGGTGTAACAGCGCATTTTGTGGGCTGTTACACCATGATCACACTTGCAGGAGGATTTTGCTAAGTGTGTACATAGTAGATCTACATTTTATCTGTCTTCCAGTGCCTCCAAGACCATATTGTAATGATTACATGTGTTTAACGATCTTGTTTCTTAAAATTCTTCCCAAGATTTTGATAATGTGTGATGTCATTGTTTTTAATCTATAGTTTTTTGTGTTTTTTGCTGTGATCTTTGTGGAGTAGCGCTGTCAATTATTCCTGGTAACTAGGATAACTTCCCAAACTAGAGGATATTTAACGTGCGATAATTATTTGTTTAATTTTGAGTATTAGAAGGTTCCAACACGCACGAGTCTGTACCCGTACATTTAACCCTTCACAAAATGTCGGCTCACTGAATAATGTTTTTTTTTTTATTTCTCTGTGATCATTAACCTTTTTTTTTCATAATTTTAAGCGAGGGTACAATGCTTGACGTGGATTTTGCATATGGGAAACAGTATTTTGAATGACTTCGGAATCTCAGGACTGGCTTTCTACCCAGTCTAGTGAAGTTCGTGAGGTGCGTTCGTTGTTTTCCAGGAGCGTTTGAGCGCTGGCTGATGTTGACAACTTTACTGTGGTTAAGGGCTGATATCCTACCTCGGTTCATTTTAAAGCCCAGCACTATCTATGGTATACTACCACCCCCCAGGATGCCTCCCACACCAGTCAATTAACACCCAGGTACCCACTTACTGCTAGGTGCACAGGGACAGCAGGAAACATGCCCAACATTTCCACCCGTACCGGGATCGAACCACTGACACAGTATGTGAACTGAGTGCGCTACCAACCGAGCCAGGAAACACCTTTGTCAGGTTTCGTAGAATAAGCGGTTAGTTTACGTTATTCCTATATTTATCACTTACAAGTGTTTCTTCCTCGTCCCTCTCGTACTACTCGTTCCTTCCCACCTTAAATCTTTCTCCTCTTCCTCCCTACTCATCTCCTTTCTCTCATCTATGTGCCTCTCTCTTCACCCTCACCCTTATCCCTTCCTCTCTCTTAACCATCTCCTTACCCCATTTTCTCTTCTCATCCACCTTTTCCTCCTCCCCCCTCTCAGTCCTCTTCACCTCCTTCCCTTTTTCAAGTGCCGTTATGGAGATGCCAGCGCTCAAGGACTTGTTGCCAGCGATTGAGTGCCACTTACCAGTGGCATCCATTTTTACCTCACTCCAATATATTGTCGTCATCATTCTTGCTATGGCGTGTCTCAGGTTTTCCTACGAGCTGATTTTTGTTCAGGAAGGTGTTGGTGCGTGTATTATGTGGCCGGATATTGTATTTAATGGCTAGGTATTGTGTGGCCAGTTATTGTGCCTTATGGCTAGGTATTGTGTGGCCAGATATTGTGCTCTATGGCTAGGTATTGTGTGGCCAGATATTGTGCTCTATGGCTAGGTATTGTGTGGTCAGATATTGTGCTCTATGGCTAGGTATTGTGTGGCCAGATATTATACTTTATGGCTAGGTATTGTATGGCCAGATATTGTTTTATGGCTAGGTATTGTGTGGCCAGATGTACGTTGTGGCTAGGTATTGTGTGGCCAGATATTGTACGTTGTGGCTAGGTATTGTGTGGCCAGATATTGTACGTTGTGGCTAAGAATTGTGTGGCCAGATATTGTACGTTGTGGCTAGGTATTGTGTGGCCACGTACAGAGTGTGGCTGTATATTATTGTGTAGGCAGGCACTCACATACCTACTTGTGTCACCTAGTTATATTTTCAGGGGTCGATTCATAGGTCTTAGCCTCGCCTGCTTGCTCTTACCAGTGTGTTTCACAAATTTCTAGCCTCAGCGTCCCTGTCATACACATTCTTGAAACTGTGTCTGCCTCCATCATCATCTAGCGCAGGGGTACTTGACCTTTATACGATTACAGACCACCAGTGGACTGCCCAGTATGTGCCCATACCACTCTCACTAGACTGGAAATCACCACTATCACCAGTCCTATTGGGCACCAGTATGACTTCGCCAGTGCTATTGGGTACCAGCATGACTTTGCCAGTCCTATTGGGTACCAGTATGACTTCGCCAGTGCTATTGGGTACCAGCATGACTTTGCCAGTCCTATTGGGTACCAGCATGACTTTGCCAGTCCTATTGGGTACCAGCGTGACTTTGCCAGTCCTATTGGGTACCAGCATGACTTTGCCAGTCCTATTGGGTACCAGCATGACTTTGCCAGTCCTATTGGGTACCAGCATGACTTTGCCAGTCCTATTGGGTACCAATATGACTTCGCCAGTCCTGTTGGGTACCAGCATGACTTTGCCAGTCCTATTGGGTACCAGCATGACTTTGCCAGTCCTATTGGGTACCAGCATGACTTTGCCAGTCCTATTGGGTACCAGCATGACTTTGCCAGTCCTATTGGGTACCAGCATGACTTTGCCAGTCCTATTGGGTACCAGCATGACTTTGCCAGTCCTATTGGGTACCAGCATGACTTTGCCAGTCCTATTGGGTACCAGCATGACTTTGCCAGTCCTATTGGGTACCAGCATGACTTCGCTAGTCCTATTGGGTACCAGCATGACTTCGCCAGTCCTATTGGGTACCAGTATGACTTCGCTAGTCCTATTGGGTACCAATATGACTTTAAAAGATGTCAGTATCTTTATTTTCCTTTACATATGGATATCTAGGAACACAACAGATGATCGTTTATTCTAACAACTGTCTTTAAAGCTGTTTAGAGATCGAGTCCCATATCCTTCAATATTTGGTGTTAAGACTGAGAAATGCTTCCTAACTTCACTATGGCTTATCTGTCCTTTTAGCTGCCAGCTGTGTTTCTGGTTTTCCCTCTATCCACTCTTCCCATTCCTCAACTTTGTATGTCGTGATCATGTCGCCACTCGACTTTCAGATTGTTAAATCTCGAATATATACTCCATACCCCTCATTCCTGGTTCAAATTTTGTTCCAATTATTTTCATCCTTTGTAGTTCCTTATTTGTTTGATCAGGTGTCGGTAATTAGCACAGGCACCTCTGTGACCGCGGGTTCAATCCCGGCCGGGGGTGTGGTTTATTTGCAATCGTGTCATTACGATTTCTTAAGTCATGTTGACGGCAGTGAAGGGACTTGAGCTAGAGTTCGTCACGGCCACGCTAGCTGGAGATTCGTCTGTAAAAACTTGCAGGTGTCGGTAATGTTGAGGTAGACTACAAGATCAAATATACAGGAGGAGGACGTAAAGAATATACAGAAGAGGAAATAGAATTAATGATAACGAGAATATGACACAGCAAAAGGATTACTGATTACTGATAGAAATTTTAGTTACTATAAGAAATCATACTAGACGAAACACAGTAAGAAACAAGTCAAAGGACACAAGTGCAACTTGTGTGTCATTGTGGCAACATTTTACGAAACGTCGCCACAATGAAAGGTCACATTAGTTGCACTTGTGTCATTATACTTAACATATTGTCGGTAATTTTGCAAATATTAATACAGATTCCAAGTCGTTTAGGAAATTCTCCTAACTGTCCCTTCACGTACATGACCTAAAAGTTACTTCTAACTCGAAGGGGATTTTAAGGGAGTTTTGGAACACCAGTAAGAGTCAATGTTATTATCCATGAAACCGTAGTGACATGATTGTAAAATTGTAACGGCTTTAAAGGGCCTTGAGTTAGTTTGTCACAGCCATGTTGTTGTGAGACTCAACTGTACGACCAGCATGTATGGTCACAATAGTGGCATATGCTAACCTTCCTAGTGTGTACAGAAATAGTTGTATGAATCTTGCCAGACCGGCATGGTACAGTGGTTACAGCATTGGTTTGCCATGAGTTCGAAACCTCCATTGAGTTTTTTACAGTCTTGTAGATGTGTGGGCCAACGGGTCGCCAGCAGCAACAGCCTAGTTAACCAAGCGATCACCAGACAAGCCAAGCCTAGGGTTAGCCTCTGAGTTAAAAAAAAAACTCGAAACTCAAGAAAAGTATATTAAAGACCAGGTTTCAATACCGACAAGATAATATCTTCAACATGTGTAACATCTGTGTATCTTGTAGATGTTTCGCCATCCTGTGGCTTTGTCAGTACAGTACATGGACGTAATCTGAAGACTAGAAATATACACAAAAGACAGTGGAAGACGAGGTAGTCAGTCCCTCAGCCTAGAAGCAGGTGTTCACCCTAGTCTTCAAGGCTCCTAGGCCGAGGGACTGACTACCTCGTCTTCCACTGTCTTCTGTGTATATTTCTACAGTTTCCAGATAGTGGTGGGTTGATGAAGCCACTGGATGGCTTTATCAACCCAAGTGTCTAATTCTTCAAAATCTGTCTTCACAGAGCCTTAGCGACATCAGTCGGCGTATCAGAGCGTGTTGGGTGGTAGTGTGGCAATTACTGAAGGTTAACGATCATGTGTCTTGCTCTTCTGACAGCTGTTTGTTGACTAATGAGTACAAGTGAACGACCCGTGTAACTGATAGATGTCCGGGAAGTGACCTTGAGCCACACACAAGAATTACTAAGGGAATAAATCTTTCCAGTCTTGGGAAACACTTGGCCGTTTGAACAATTACTTGTTGGAAAAGGATACTTATAAGTGGAAACGTTTCGCTACGGGTGGCATCTTCAGTCCTAATGCAGAGATACTAAGAACGAGTGGCCTGGTGGCCTGGTGGCTAAAGCTCCCGCTTCACACACGGAGGGCCCGGGTTCGATTCCCGGCGGGTGGAAATTCCGACACGTTTCCTTACACCTGTTGTCCTGTTCACCTAGCAGCAAATAGGTACCTGGGTGTTAGTCGACTGGTGTGGGTCGCATCCTGGGGGACAAGATTAAGGACCCCAATGGAAATAAGTTACAGTCCTCGATGACGCACTGATTTTCTTGGGTTATCCTGGGTGGCTAACCCTCCGGGGTTAAAAATCCGAACGAAATCTTATCTTATCTTATATAGTGGCAGGAGTCAGGTGGTGAGCTGCGTGAAGGTAGTAATAGTTATACAACTGTGGCGAGATGTGTTGGGTAGCTTTGGGTAGTGGTGGTTTTCATAAGGACTTCCCTTGCATGGGCCAGTAGGCCTTCTGCAGTGTTCCTCCATTCTTATGTTACAGCGGTCTCCAAAATGTGTAATATCCTGTTGATCAGCAGTTTGGATACAGTGTAACTTCTGGATTTTTTATAGTATTACTAACGTCATTCAGGGCAATCTATCCACTTTCACCGTAGTAAATTATCTTCCCTAACTAATCTAGCTTCATTGAACCTCATATATAGAAGAAAGAAAGAAACCGATTCCTTTCTCTGTAAGGAAGCTAAAAGTTCTTGCATCTCGTTCGTACCAACCCAAGATCAGCAAGGCTTTATGGGTTACCGAAGACCCACAAACCAAATGTGCCTTGGAGACCCATTACATCTGGTATTGGCAGCGCCCCGCACAAACTAGTAGGAGTTTGGGCGAAATATTTATCGAAACTTCTGGGTACGATTGGCCAGGCTCACCTGAAGCACTGAAGTCACCTCTTTATCCGTGTGAGGGATCTTGACGTGAGTGATAAGTGTGCAAGTGTCGACGTCACTGCCGTATTGACAGATATTCCAGTTGATCAACCCATTAATAAGTTGTACATGAACGGTGTACAATACCGACAAGTTGAAAAATCATGTCCTTGAATTTGTATTGATAAAGCCGCTGGTTGGCGAAACGTCTACAATAAAGATGTTGCACATGTCTAAATTTTTCAACCCATTAATAGTTTTCGCAGTGTGATTAACGATGATAGTTACCTGTACCTTGCCAGGATTTGATGAGAAGTAAAAATATTTGTTCTGGCTAGCCATGGGCTCCTTCCCTAGTGCAGTACTGGCCAATTTATATATGAAGGACCTAGAATCCAGACGGATCCTAAATACCTTACCTAGATCAGTTAAAACCAGACGAGCCTGGCCCATGGCCGGGCTGAGAGAGTAGATATACTCTCGAAATTCTTCAAAGGTGTCAAACGTATAAGCTGTTACGTGGATGGTATTTTGGTCACTGTGCCCAGAAGTCTAGAAGTACGTAACATCCTTAACACCATCAACACTCTGGAACCACAATTAAATTCACACTAGAGGAAGAGAAGGTCAACCGAATACCATTTCTGGGCGTTTTCCATGATCACAGGTGACAATACTCTTCTAAAATCTACCATAAACCAACCTACAAGAATAATCTGCATTTCTTCTCTCACTATGACTCCAGAACTAAGAGGGGTAGTTATAGGCTTCTGCCTGAGAGCCTAAATAATATCCAGTCTGCAGTTCTTCCGGGAGGAATGCACACACATCACACGTTCATTCAGTTCGATACACATTCCCTTATATTTCACACGTGAATGCAGGAAACGGGCGACACGCATCTTTAACAAGACTGTCACAAATTTCAGTTGAAGGAAAGCCTTCCAGTTACATCATTCTACGAATAAACGACGTTACAACTAACTTCTCTAAAATACTTTACAGAAAACTTGTCGAAATATCCACCAGCTCTTCAACTACTCTTAAAAGCCTATTGCAAAACAGAACGACTCTGGCACGAGTGCAGGAATATACACAGTACCATGTGGGGGATGTGATCAAATATATGTGGGGGGAAACAACAGGATCTCTGGATATTAGGATCAGAGCACCAGAACACCTGCAACCATGATGACCGTAAAAACGCGTGTCCAACACAGGAACGATGCTAGACACTTTATGAAGTTCAGTGAGGCAAGTTTACTTATTAGAAAGAAGATTTACGATGGCAAAAGTGTATAGAAGCCTTAAGTAAAACTATATATAAAAAATCCGGAAGTTACTCAGTATCAAATTTGTTGATCAGCAGGATATTACCCATTCTGGAGGTCGGTGTAATATAATGTTGATAGATCCTTCTCAAACACATCTCATCTCACTAAACTTGTACTACTACTGCTATTATTGCTGCTATTATTATTAATAGTAATAGTAATAATAATAGTAGTAGTATTATTATTATTACTATTATTATTACTATTATTATTACTATTATTATTATTACTATTATTATTATTATTATTATTACTACTACTACTGCTATTACTATCATTACTACTGCTGCTGCTGCTATTATTACTATTATTATTATCACTACTACTACTACTGTTATTGCTGCTGCTGATACTGTTGTTACTACTACTACTACTGTTATTGCTGCTGCTGATACTATTGTTACTACTACTGCTACTACTGTTATTGCTGCTGCTGATACTGTTGTTACTACTACTACTACTACTACTACTGTTATTGCTGCTGCTGATACTGTTGTTACTACTACTACTACTACTGTTATTGCTGCTGCTGATACTGTTGTTACTACTACTACTACTACTGTTATTGCTGCTGCTGATACTGTTGTTACTACTACTACTACTACTACTACTGTTATTGCTGCTGCTGATACTGTTGTTACTACTACTACTACTACTACTACTACTACTACTACTACTGTTATTGCTGCTGCTGATACTATTGTTACTACTACTGCTACTATTATTACTACTGCTGCTGCTACTATTACTACTATATTATTACTGCTGCTGCTACTGTTGTTACTACTACTACTGTTTCTGCTGCTACTATTACTACTGCTGCTATTACTACTGCTGCTTCTGCTACTATTACTGCTACTGCTATTACTACTACTGTTACTACTACTATTACCACTACTATTACCACTACTACTACTCTTAGCATTAATAGAGGTTGGATAAAGACAGAAATGCAATGTAATGTGATGCTTTATTGATAACGTTCCGCCCACACAGTGCGCTTGATCAAGTCACAAACACGTCTACCTGGGGAGACAATTACATATATATATAGGAAGGCCTGAGCTTGCTGCCATCTGCAGCTCATAAGACTGCCATCCCCACGACCCCCTTTCGGGCGGGGCAGATGGCAGACCAGAGGCCTAGCTTCTCCCTACGAGCCCCGTGAGGGCGGGGAATGTGGCTAGGCCTAGGGACAGTTGGTCCCAAAGATGAGGGGGTAT